>NC_061520.1:18867500-19175000 GCF_022379125.1 Scophthalmus maximus
CATGTGATTCGAGTGAACTGATAGAAATTTAATGTTTTGTATTTACAGAGGCAACATTGTTTGACTTTTGCTTGAAATTAAGGTCCATGGTCATCCCGGTGGCTCTTTTAGCTTCAGTTAGGTACTAAATCCTATGTGAGCATGCAAGCATCCTTGGATTAACTTGAAAAGTTATCATGATCCTCAGCAGGCATATTTACTATTCGCCATTTTAGCATGTTAATCCCTGAGGCTGGTGGGAATGTAGGTATCTGGTCATCGTAACTTAAATCAGGTGATTGCGCTCAATGAAAAGTAATTTGTGTCATCTGAGATAGCCTCCTTCCTTTCATAATTTCACCAAGCACAGTGGATTCCTGTTTGAATATAAACATTTCCTGCTCTCTCTCTCGTCATTCACTCATCAATAATTCAGGCATTGTGACGAGATGTCCTCTGGAACTGAAGATGAAAAGAAAGAATGGAGGAGAAGGGTGGTATGGAAAGATAAGCTACAAAGACCACGAGGAGAACATAGAAAACCCTTCAGATGTGGAGAAAAAGATTCGAGAAGGTACAGTATAGCATTCTATAATGCAACGAGCAGAAGCCACGCATTGATGGAGCTAATTCAATTTTTTAAAGGTTTCATCGATCAGCTTGTCCATCTTTTGATCATTATCATATCTCTTTCTTTCCAGCCCAGGATGAAATGGCTGGTATCGGTGTGGGGATCAGTGCTGACCTAATCAGTCTGGAGATCGCTTCTCCTGACGTTCCAGACCTGACACTCATTGACCTGCCTGGCATCACTAGGGTGGCTGTAAAGGGACAACCAGAGGACATTGAACACCAGGTATGATAGTTCTCAGTCCCCAAAACACACTGGTTACACTTTTCATAGGGACAATTTCTTGTTGTGTCTTCAGTGTTGTCTGTGGATTATCCAGCCGAACCAGGTTAGACACCTACAAAAACCTGGACCCTGCTAAACATCTCAAAATCTACTTCTGATATTGAAGGACCTTCCCACTTGTAAGATCCCAAGGTCAAAAAGCCGACAAGACTGCTTTGCAAATTTCTAAAAAACGTTCACGCTTTTACATTCGGATGGGGCGGCTAACAAAGCTATAAGTCCTTTAATATTCATTCATTATGTGATTAGAACAGACAGCAATGCTTTTATAGTTGTACTCCTCAAAACTTGAAACACAATATGATCCTTGATCCTTTCAGATAAAGAGACTCATCAAGAAGTTCATCACAAAGCAAGAAACTATCAGCCTGGTGGTCGTCCCATGCACCATGGACATAGCAACCACAGAGGCTTTGAGAATGGCACAGGAGGTGGATCCTGATGGAGAGAGAACTTTAGGTGAATAGATATGCTTGTAGAAAAGGTCCATCCAGCTTCATATAAGTCAATCCACTCCTGAGTATTCACTCGGTCTCTTTCAGGTATTTTGACCAAGCCTGATCTGGTGGACAAAGGCACAGAACAGACAGTGATTGACATTGTCCATAATGAAGTCATCCACCTGAAGAAGGGCTACATGATCGTCAGGTGCAGGGGTCAGCAGGAGATCACAAATGAGGTGTCTCTCGCTGAAGCAATAGAAAGAGAGAAAGCCTTCTTTAATGACCATGCACATTTCCAGTGAGTACATTTTTTGCTGTATTTATATGAAATATATATACGGTAAAGTGTGTGACAGACTCTCTAGTGTGTACTCAGTAGCTTTTAATTGTTGCTGCAGCACTCTCTACAATGAAGGCCAAGCCACTGTTCCTAAACTGGCTGAGAAACTTACCATTGAGCTGGTGGAACACATTGAAGTGAGTTTTTATTTTCACCTCACCTTAACAATTAACTGTATAAATTATGAATTGTTAACTTCGGTATCAAGCGCTTGACCCGCACTGTTTGATTTTCAGAGATCTCTCCCTCGACTGGAAGAGCAGATAGAGGAGAAACTAGCACAGACTCAAGCGGAGCTGGAGAGATATGGCACTGGACCCCCAACGGACCCAGCCGAGAGACTCATCTTCCTCATTGATGTGAGCTCCCTCACACTACGTAATATTTACCTGGTAACAGAGACATATGCTCACAAATGAATTTGTTAACAATGTTTAAATACGTGTGTCCTTCAGAAAGTATCAGCATTCACTCAGGATGCCATCGGTCTGGCTACAGGAGAAGAACTCAAATGTGGAGACAAACTCAATGTCTTTTCAACGCTCAGAAGAGAGTTTGGGAAGTGGAGCATCCACCTGGACCTCAGTGGAAACAACTGTGAGTGTTTAATTTCTATCTGGTTGCTGGCCTGGTGTAGAGCTGTCCATCAGCTGGAATATATGTTTGTGTGTTGCAGTCAACACAAGGATTGAGAAAAAAGTGGAGGACTACGAAGACAGGTACCGTGGAAGAGAACTGCCAGGCTTCATCAACTACAAGACCTTTGAGATCATGGTCAAGGAGCAGATCAAACAGCTGGAAGAACCAGCTGTTAAGAGACTCAAGGATATTGGAGGTATATGAACGAAAATATAACAGTTTTTATATATTGCTCAAGATTCTGAATTCTGAATTCAGTGGAAATCAATATTCCGTGTTTACATTTTCTCCAGATGCTGTAAGGAAAGTGTTCTTACAGCTGGCCCACAGTAGCTTCATTGGATTTCCTAACCTCACGAAAACAGCCAAGGTCTTAAGTTTGAAGTTGACATTCTTTGAATTTGACCGTCACTGTCAGTATTTTTGCCTGTCAAAATGTGCGATATTGAACAACAATCTCAAAATCGAATATTCCAGGCCAAAATCGAAGCCATAAAGCAACAAAAAGAGGTCACTGCAGAGCTCATGCTGAGAACCCAGTTCAAGATGGAGATGATGGTTTACTCCCAGGACAGAACCTACAGCAGCAGCTTGAGTGACAGAAAGAAGGAGGAGAATGAGGAAGAAAACAAACAGAAAATGAAAAAACATCATGACGATAGGAGTGTCAAGTACTGCATGGATAATCATGCAACACTTCAGGAGTTGATATTGCACCTTAAATCGTATTACAGAGTAAGTTTTAACTTGGAGTGAATATTCATGAACAAAAACAATGACAGTATGGTTTAGATAGTGTCTGTCCCCCCCTCAATAATTGCTTCTCCCTGTCAAACTTTTCTCTATATTTCAGATTGCCAGCCAGCGTCTGGCTGACCAGATACCGCTGGTGATTCGCTACCAGATGTTGCAGGAGACTGCCGTCCAGCTGCAGAGAGAGATGCTGCAGATGCTTCAGGATAAAGAGAACATGGAGTTCTTGCTGAAGGAGAACTTGGACATTGGTTGCAAGAGAGCTGCTTTGCAGAGTCGCCTCAAACGCCTCATGAAGGCCCGTGCATACCTGGTGGAGTTCTAGAGGAGGTCAAGGCCAAACAGGATCTCTTTTGTACTACATTCATTTGTAATGTACTGAGGAATTGTGGTGGTAGGAATTGTCTCTATATAAATATATTTTTCACTTCGTCCGATATAAAATGGACAGATTTGCTTTCGATGTAACATATAAGCCAGGTCAAGTCATCTTTGTTTTAAAAGCTTAGTTGTTTCGAGTTTTTCTTTTTATAAATGTACTACAATTTCCACTCATAGTGTTAATGAAGAAAAGGCTGCGGCAATTACAGAAAAACTTAAACCTCCTGTTATTTGTTGAATAGGATCAGAATTTTCCGTAATTTAAATTTATGTAAAATATATCCAAAAGCAACATGTTTGTATTTGATATAAGTTACTGTATTGGTTTAAATAAAAAAAGATTTTCACTTGAATTGGTCGTCTTCTTTGTCCAGTCCAACTTGCTTTTCCAGGCAACACTCAATTAATCATCTTAAAGTAAATATTGGTATCTTTTCGATAGTTATGCATTTACGTGAACTACTACTGATTCTAAATTTGAAGTAACTTGTTTTGATATATCGGGGTTGCAGGAAAAAGTTGTGAGCATAAAACCACTTTAAAATTAAGAAGTGAACTTTTTGGCTAACAGCTAATTTTCACAAGCAGTGAGATATTATCTTTTATTCAGACCGGTGTTTCTGGCCAATATTATTATATTTTTAGCTCCAATTTTGGTCTCTTCAGTTGCTGCTGGACTTTCTATCAATTATTCCCTTTGAATCTAACTGAAATCCAGCATCACACACACGTTATCAGTGTGCGTTATTGTAGCAGCTTGTTGCCGTCATCATTTGGGTTTTTGATGGATGTGGTAAACTTCAGACGTCAAACTTCTTTATGATTACACACAAATAAGTAAATGTGTATTTTAACATCTAGTGGTTTCAGAGTGGAATTTGTAAACCTAAATCCCAACTTTAAAACGGTGTTATTACAAAGTTGATTCAGTCTTATTTGCTTAATCTATCCACCAATAATGGATAGAGAAAGCATATAGCCATTAATTGCTGGTTTTCTCAATGACTTGCATCCCTTTATTATTCATATCGGTCTGATTGTATCTCTCTTGCATGTATAATGGATTTTCACAATGCACTCCCTGATGGAAACCTTGGATAATAATTTTCAATAAAAAGGGTGAGGTAAACAATCGGAGTTCAACGTACAGACACACATAATTAAACACTATGTCAATAACTAAATAAACTGAACAAGACAGACATGGTGAAGTCAACTTTATTCAACAATACATACAAAAAGTTTCCTCGGACAAATACAAAATCATTAAAAACCGGTTCACTCCATTTATTCTATTCCGGACCTCTGTGTGTTCATTCACCATTCTCTACAGGACACTCTTGGCTGTTGTCGTCATTGTCTGATTTTTCATCATCTGTGAAAGATAAAAAATGATTAACAACGCACGGTGACCTTTACTTTTTTCTGACCTTTACAGATGAATAGTTTTTGGTTTGTTTGTACTGTGGAACAGCTATTGAGAATAGAGAACATAACACAGAGCCAAAATATCACGATCAATGCAAACACATCCTTGTTCACTCACTCTCAAGGGTCTGCTGTAGCTCCTGTATGGTACTGAGTAGCACATGGAACTGCTTCTTCCTCAGCTCCAGCTGAGTGGGATAAAGGGGAGATTAAAAGAATTGAAATACAAATATTATTAATGATTCAAAACATTTTGGGTGAGAAAAGAACAGAGGACAATTTTTTTTTTTTTTAAAGTTTTTACCTTTGCATCCACATTCTCTTTGATGTGAGACAGTTGCTGAAGTTCTTTGTCAAGCGCCTCCAACTGTCTGTAAGGGTTCAAACAAAATGAGGCACAGACATAATAAGATAACCATGAAAGCCAAAACTGTCAGGACAAACTAAGCAGAGCAACTTGAACAATATTTGAATGACAACAGAAGATACCGGCCGACTTACTTCAATGTTTCATGCCGGTCTGGGTGTTGCTGGATAACTTTAGCTAAAGCATCATACTCTGAAAAGAAAGAATAAAGAAAGGACATAAACATGAATTAATTTTGACAACCCTATTGCCACCACATCCTCTGAAATGGCTGATGACCTCAGTATGATAATAGTGATGCTATTTCGATTTTATTTTCCATTTTAACCTTTTTGATAAAAATAATATACGGCATACACAATCTCTCCACTTTTAAAAATACCAGAAACTGCATTCTTCACCCATAACATCCATTACTGCATAGAACTCTCTGGATCATGGTTGCTGATCAAATCCCAAACAGTCTAAAGTCATAAAAAAAAAGGTCATACCTTGGCGATTTTTTCGTATCCTCTTTGCCCTCTGAATTTCCTTTTTGCACTCTGTTATCTTTTCATGTGCAGAAGTGATGTTTTGTTCTGCAGTGTGAAGGGGAAAAAAGCAGGTTATGAGGAAGTTGTCACACCTTTGAAACCCAAACTCATACGTCGTTTTGTGGCCACGCAGCTCTTCTAGTTACAACGTGTGAATGCAAGAGTATTTGTGACTGTTTATGTTATATAAATGAGTACAGGTGATGAGTCCCCAAACAGCTCGTATACCAACTTAAATAAAGAGCTCTGCGCTGCAAATAGCCCTGGCCAGTGTCAGAAAATCCCATTTTCCTACCTATATTGGTGTAGATTTTCTCATAATTCTCCATTTCCCGAAGATTCATATCATAAACCATCAACGTCTTTCCCATGGAGAACTCGCACTGGGCCAGTGTTCCCAGCATCCTCTGCGTGAAGCTGAACACAATTACAAGACAAGTGTGTGAGTGACAGCAAAGCAGTTCTTCGCCACAGGTTTTATGGGAGTAGAGACAAAGTCCAAGGCCGTGGTCCCGATCTCTGTGGAGTTCACTTACCCTTCCTCGGGGGTCCCGGACGAATTGCACCATTTGGTGAAACTCTTCAGCAGCACGTTGATACGACGGTCATCGCCAGCTCCGTCCCCGTCAATAAGAAGACGTTTCCGAATAACTTCATCTAGGACAGGACCGAGGGCAGGGGGTGAAGCAGCCATTCATAAACAGCAGGTGAATCAAAATAGCCGCCGAGCTAACTGTTAGCTATCTAACGTGGGCCCTGTTATTCTATTAGCTGTTTTGAACGCGCGCTTATACACGTGTGTAGAATGAGCACTTTTTTTGCACATACATGTGAGAACTTTGAAGACTCCGGAACATATTTGTACGTGTGGCTTTCTAAAAGAGTTGAAATCATCAAATTAAACAGTGACTTACCATCTGTTACGGCGCCCATGGTCTGTACCCAGCTAGATAAACTTTATTGAACAACCGGAAGTGACCAAAGCAGTCGGCGGCGGTGATTGGTCGAGTAAAAAAAAAAAAATACAATTTTGAAAAAGGAGCTTTATACAAAAAAACTAAAACATTTTACAGTTCGACTTGGGCAATGCCTGTAACGACTTTGGTAATACAAACACAACAACTGAATGACTAATGTGAAATGAATAAAATACATTTTAAAAGAAAGGGACAAGGAATTGTATGTTTCCCACAAGCACAATGCTACTCATTAAAATAAGCATCTGCGCCATGAAGCAATATTGTTTTGACTTTTTTTTTTTAACATTTTAAAGGGATTGAAAATACACTTCAAAGTCATGATTAATTATCATCATCTTTAGTCACACTGATTGAACAGGTTCTGGAGTTCTAAAACTTCCTTTACTTTACATCAATGTAGACTGAAGTATACAAATAATGTATGGCAAAAATATATGCCAAATCTTCAACAGCTGAAAGATCATAGAAAGTAAAAGTTAAAGCCATCACAATATAATCAACCACATAGCTTGCTAGGTATTTTACATGCACAAGTATATTTTCAACTGAAACGTTACAGGTGTTGAATTTTTTAGTTTTTTAGTTTTTCTCAAATTAAAACACAAGACAGAGACCGATCTCAAGTCTCTCTGAAACATCACGGGGAAAAGTGTATACTAGGAGATGTTTTTGTTGACAAATACAGTATCAAACCTGCAGTTCATATGAACGAAATTCTTCCAAGTGTGTTTTCCCAGGCCAGGTTCTATGTAGTGTCTCATATGACACGTGGCATTCAGTGCTTATCACACATTAGTCCAAGTATCGTGTATCAGTGTATTTCACTGAAGATAACAATGGAAATCATTTTCATTGTGGGGACGCGCGCGCGTCGTGACGCAGCGACGTCGCGCTCCCAGAATGCAGTCTGGTAAACAGACATGGAAGCGCCAGGTGAAGACCTCCACAGAGGCTGAGCGCTGAGCACTCGCTTCTTTCCCACCGTCGTCTGTCTCCTTCGCCCGGTGCATCCGGCCGATCCGCATCCGCCCGGCGTCACGTTCACGTCTACGGCATCCGGAGCCTCGGTAAGAGCGAACTCGCCGCCGTCCCGCGGCGACTGTTGGCGACTTGTGCTGTTGCTGTCAGGCTCCTGCCAGCTTCCTCGCTAACGCTAGTCATGGCTGGCTGGCTGGCTACAGGCTGCAGCTAGCAGGCTAATGTAGCCGCCGCTGCTTCTGTGGTAACGCTTGTAACCTGTCACACGTCCGCGCCGCCTCGATGACACGGCCCACGATCGACTCGAATCCCTTTCCTCCCACACGCCAACATTGAACACACACGCAGACCCGACCGTTTCTCGTTTAAACACACGCACACCCGTGTGGTCAGCGTGCAGTAGAGGGGGCGGGGGGGGGGGGGGGGGGGGGGGGGTGGCGACGCTAGCCAATTAAACTGCGGGCTCCTGTCGGTCGCTGCTAGCTAACCGTGTGGCCGTGTAAAGTTGTGCGACTTTTTTTTGTTTTTGTTTGTGCCACTGGCAATAGGGTCGACCTTTTCTTCTCGTTTTGCCTCTGACTTTCGAAAAAGCCCCAAACCACACGTGACTTCAGGCTCAACTACCAGTAGTGACATGTTCATGTGCAACTGTGACAACTTTACAGTGTGTACAGTGTCTTCACTTTGAAGTCAGCTTTGTACTTTTATACGTGCAAATGTACACGGCAAAATCAGTTTGATCTTTTTATCGACTCTCCGTCGACTTGCGCCGTGTATATATTGTGATATCTTGTTATGGCATTTCAACATTCTTTTGTCCAGATTACCGTAAAAAATAATTTCTCGTTAGAACCGACAAACTGACTTTGAAGTGTCTGACCTACACGTTTAATGAGTTTTGTTCGGTACGAGCCGGTAACAGCAAAACCCCAATTCGTTGCATTGAACGGAGAGGTGAATACGTTGAGATTTTGGCATAGGTTTGCTCTACAATGATTTATGATGATATTGCACGTATATCCATGTCAGTTCATATTGATACTGTGACATTTTTTTTAACCATATTGCCCACTCCTTATAGTAAATGTAGGACAGATGAAATCTCAAATACCCTCCACAGTTTTTCATATCATGCAGCTTTAAACTTGTCACATTTCTATTAAAGAATGCCTATTCTTTAATAGAAAGGATAAAAGATTTGTGTTTTTTTTAAGAATGTTTGATGATGTTTATATTGTGTGAAAGGTTTTAGTAATTGTAACTCCTTTTTTAAAAAAAACTTTTTAGATAATATCATCTTTTAGAAGCAAAGGATGTGAGCCAGTGACATTAATAACTGCTGCATTCAGTCTAGGCTTGCAACATGTGAAAGACACATCACTAATTTCAGTAGTTAAACCGGAGCTTTTCCCTTCTACAGTATGACGTATTAAAATGTTTGCTGTGAAAAATGTTGGTGTACTATACATTCGGTGCTCTGCAGGTTCGAAGAATTTTGTAATTTTGTATTTTAAAGTAGTTGAAAGGCGAAGCATGTACATTTATTTAGCAAATTTCAACCATGCAATTCAAAGTGCTTTATACAATGTATGTTAGGCATCAAGATAAAATGTAAAATTAACACAAAAATGTAATAAATAAATAAAAGAAAAAAAATTTTGTAGAGGGAAATCTCATGTTGGTAATATTTAGGAATCCAGCCTGTAGCGTGTTTCACACATGCATAGTTGTGTACAGTTAGTTCCTATTGATTATGGCAAGTTTTAAACGTCTGATAATCTTATGAAGTATCGTTCAAATTCAAACAAAACTAAAGTGAGGTGTTGTAATTTATACACAACAGTTGTTATTGTATGGCGTTTTGTTTTGCTTAATCAAGCCACTGGCTACCTCTGTGAATTTATCGAGTATGTTTTGCAGCAGTTAAGACAAGAAAAATAATGATAAAAGGGTATGTCTCAGTCTTTAAAAGGGATTAGTGTGGCGCTAGTGAGATGGTTAGGGATGCTGCTTAATGGATTGGATTACTGCATCATGGTAAGAAACTCTGTGATGAGGCCCTGGGAGGACAATGTTACCTTCCCGATATAGTCGTGTAATTCCCTGTTCACTGATTGACCCTATCAATAAACTGCAAAACAAAGAACCTGATACTGACCTATCTTCCCTCAACTCTTGTCTTTGTGTGTGTATGTATGTGTTTGGGTTTGTGTGTGTTTCCAGTCTTCCTCTCCGGTGTGTGTGGTAGCCAGCGATCACCCAAACCGATGAGGATCGGCTGATTGAGATAAAAATCAATCTTTTTTTCTTATTTTGCCAAGGTAAGACCTCACAGTCATTATTACACTCTATTGACAATAAGTGTTTACTAAAAAAATGTATTACAATAACCACAAGTGGTTGAGCAGTGCTTACAAATGTTTACAACTGTCTTATTTAGAAAAACATTGGAGTTCATACATATATAACTATAATTGCTTTTCAATCAATATGCAACCCTGTAATTTCCCAAAATGTCTATTTTTTGGATCCTGGTTTCAGTCAGCTTAGTTTACTTTAGCTTAGTTATTTTGAACACATATGCTACAAACATAGTTCTTTGCCTGTTCTTGGATAGACAATAATGGATGACCTAGAATTACTGCCTTGCGGTTGTCTGCCTTCACCAACTACTCATCTTGTATTTGACATCCATTTCCTTTCCGACTCGTATAATATATGCATAGAAAATGCTGAAGAAATGTAATGAAAATTCATACAAGTGTACATTTTCTTATACTGTAGTTATTATTATCATATTTCACAGTTAATTTAATTATGGGGTGAATCTCACCTTTTTATAAATAACCCCTCCTGTAAATGCAGTTCCATCCAGTACAACTGTCCTGCTATCTAGTTTTTGCTGAAACTTTCAGCAAAAACATTCAGTATTTTCATGAAGGGATGCATATATTTAAGATGGGATGTTTGTTTTATGTGATTAGTAGATTTGAAACATTACAAACAACTTTAAGTGAAATGTAAACCAATACAACGCGACCACCTCAGCAAACATGCATCGCTACTAGTGTCTGAAAAAAACCTTTGTTTTGGACTGCCTAACATTGTACAGGGGTCGTTTTTCTTATTGTGATTACATGTATATGATCAGTATTTTATGACCAGTCTCAAGTGACTGGTTCACACACAAGACATTAGACTGTCAAGAGTGAATGAAGTTACAAACTTGCGTTTGCCTTTTCTGGTAATTTCACAGACTTAAATCACACTTGAGTAATGTAAGTGCAGCTTTTGCAGAAATATATGCAGAAATATAACTTCAAAGAAGATATTAGCAGGTAGAATGTCTCTAATATCATGGTGCGTGTGTCTTTTAGTGATTAAAGGGTTTCATTGTGTCCTTAAAAGGTAAAAAAAAATATCCAATAATCTACAATAAGAAATGTACGCCTTAAATTGTCTAAATTTTGACAGGTCTTAAGTTATTATTACTTTTTATGAATTGCATTTACTTCAGTGTTGTTTTGTTTGTGCTGTTGGGGGATAAAAGGTTCTGGATCAAACTGTAACAAAACTACAGAATGAAACCAACATGAAACCAATAACCACTAATGTAAACTGTGCAGCCAGGTCAGGATTTATCAAAGCACACTCAGCCAGGGTGGAAAGATGTGGTTTTGTGAGCTAATGTGGTGCATTGTCACATGATGAAAAAAAGCTATTTCTAAAATTAATCGGTTAATATTGCTTTTAGCAATGTGACTTTCAAATATGGGTATGTGTAAGTTCATTTGGCTTAAGTGCATCACAAATAGTGCTGAGGTGAGATTTGAAGAAACCAAAAATCACTGTTTCTCAATATAGATTGACTAATATTAAGGCTATATTTTATTTAAAAAAAAAGGGTTGGCTGGTGAAGGTGATGTACTGGTCACCGAAAAAAGGTCTGAAAGAGAATATGACACCCACAGGTTATTGTAATTGGTGGTGGTGGGTAAATGGATAATTACACATTCCAGGGAAATACACTCGATGTGCCTCTTAGAAGGAAAAAAAGGGTTCATGTTTTGTGAAACTGTGGGAAAACTTTTGTTGGCATAGATCATTTATTATTTTGTAACATTGTTGTGTATAACACTGATTTTATATGGAAGATGTAGAATATTAAGTCTTGACCCATTCTTTGCAGAACCTAATGGAAACTTTTCAGAAGAAAATAACAAGGGACTAAAAATTTTAATATATTTTGTTGTTCTTTAATCATCAAATTACAACCCGAACATCGAGCTTGTTACATCTGTATTTATAGGAACACATTTAAATATTAAGTTGTAAATATAGTTGTAAATATAGTAGTTCTTTTAGATTTGTAGGCTCCAGGAATGTTTTCTTTTAAAGCCTTGAATCATCCCCAGTATGCAATATGAATGATATCTGTTGTTGGACCATTTGAACATTTCCTTTAGGAACCACTCTTCATTGTGAAGACGGAATTCCTCATAGTATGAACCTATGCAACTACTGTAGATTTTCAAAGTTACCAGTGGATGTGTTGACATCTTATTACACAGTTCGATAATTTGTGACAAAGGTGTATGCATATGCAACAATAATAGAACCTAAATCTTCTCATTTTTTTTACCATGACTCATTGGCATCATCTTCAAGATAAGTTTCTCAATTTGTATTTCTAAATTTGGTGTTTAGCTATGTTTGTACACTGTGTACTTGAAACTAGCAACAGAGGGCCAAGGTCATTTTTGGTCTCAAGGTTCTTCAGAGTGCATGCCAAATGGGAATACATTTGAATTTGCTGACATTTATTAGGAGGAGTTGTTTATTTTGATTTGTGTAGCGTGCAAGCTTACCCTGGCCTTGTAATTCTGTCAAATAGACAAATGATCATGTCTTAAGATTTTCAGATGAATTGAGATCAGTCAGCTCTATGACATTCATACAAAATGGCAAGGACTGTACTAGTTGAAAACCAGAAAAGTCAGATTATCTTATTACTGCCTCTGGGAAATTCACAATTCAAATACAGCAACAAAAACTCTTTTCAAAAAAGATATATACGTGTATACAGAGTGCAAAAAGTAATGTGCAGTGGGTTGAAAATAATACATAATAGTATTATTAAATATTACTATAAAAAATATTTTTTTTTCTCTCCACGGAAATATACTATACATGGAATGGTACTGAATAAAGAGTATTACATTAAAGATGGTTATTATGGAGTCTGACAACTGTCGGGATGAAGGACCTGCGCTAGCGCTCCGTCCTTTGTTAATATGCATCATTTTATTTAAAATATAATATGGCATATCGCTCTGTAACCGGACATTATGCACGCGTCATGTTATCTGTGTGTCAACATGAAGTTGTAGGAGATGGTAAACGCTGACCAACCAGGGCGCCAGATGCGTTCCGATGATGAACTGGCAGTCCAAAAAAAACAAAAAACTTATTCGGTATTATGACTATAATGTGATCATATTTGTACTTGTTGCTCGTCGAATGCCCCCCCCCCCCCCCCCCCCGTGTGTGAGAGGGGCGGGTGCGGCGAGAACGACGCGCGGTCGCCCGTGTCAGTCGGTGGAAGCGGTCCTCCTATCCCGAGCGCGAACCGCCGCTGACTCTTGTGTTGTTACATTGTAGCGGAAAGAATGTCGGAAAGGGCCGAGGATGACGTCAGGGGGGAGCTGCGCCGAGCGGCCAGGCAGCAGCTGAAGCAGCAGCAGCAGCAGCAGCAGCAGCAGATCCAGCGGGGAGAAGGCTCCACAGCAATGGCGACTGTTGCGGAGCGGAGGTCCCTGCCGAGTCCGGAGACAATGCTGGGACAGCCCTGGAGCAGCTGGCTCGACGCCGCCAAACTCCACGGCCACGACGGTGAGTGCCCCGGCGGCGCTGGGCGTGCGCGAGGGAAGCGAGGTCGAGCGCGACGGTTGCCAGTCCCGACCTGTTTTTTTTTGTTTTTTTTCTTTTTTTTTTTTGGCCGGATTGCATGCAGTTATTTTCGATGGAGTACGAAGGAACGACGCTGGTAGCGAGAGCACGCGCAGGCGAGCAAGTGCAACTCTTTAATCTGTCTGTGTGTGTCGGCTCGTCTCCGCTTTCAGGTGCGGAATCGGAGGAAAGTTTCAAAGACTTGGGGAGAAATCGAGAAGCCATGCGTTTGTGCAGAGAAGGTGAGTGTTATTTACACAAAGGTGTATTTTGGTTCTGGGCTTTGCTCTCACAGACACACACACACACACACACACACACATGGATTTGAGCACTTTACACAAGTCGTTCCGTCACAATGGAAGACTACTGTAAATCATGCGCAAACATTGAAACGACTGGATAGAATCAGCCAAACGTGTGGGTTATTCTTGTTGTGGCAGGCATTTGCATGAGCCCCTAAAATAACTGAACGGTTAACAACTTGGACTCGCTGTAGGTGAGCGCAGGCCCCAACAAAGTACCAACACTGTCACCAACTGTGTGAAGAATGCATCTTATGGACTCTATTGTTTAGCATCCACATTTCTGCCATTTGACACGTGAAAGCCTGCACCGTATCTGGCAACACACCTCGCTGCTTGTTGCCTGATATGTAAGAATTGTGCCACAGATTTCAACATTTAATCGGTGGAAAGTTGTGCGACTTGTAATAAGAAAAAAACAGACCCCTCAAATGAAAACAGGCCTGCTGGGACTTTTTTTTGTAAAAGCCACTTCTTATTCATAGTTCTCAGATCATATTTCACATGCTGTAATGTTTTTGTTACCACATACTTAAAACAATAGTTGTTAAAATTACTTTTGATTGTCTATGTACTAACCCTCCATCAAACATGGCATATAGATATTTAAAATTCATGCCGGACAAATTTAAACTCTGAAAGTCAACCATCATTGAGAGTAAAATAAATATCTACTTCATTACTCAAAGTTCTAGGATGATTATTTTCTTTTCGATTTCCAGTTTTCCCCCACATTTCTCTCTAAAGCAGAAACATGTTGTAGTGTTAGTATTTATTCTTTCTATTATAGGCAGCAACAGGAAAATGTTCAGTTATGACATAATAAAGAGAAAGGACCTCGTCCGACGAAGGTAATAAAACCCACAATCAGGAGCGCACATCACCTGGATTCTCAGCCACACAATGAGGTTTGAAACGCTTTGTGCTGCAATTTAATTTTTGGAAACACCTTGATTAGCATTAGCTGATTTGTCCCGCAGACAGGCCTGGATTTGCGGTGAGCCTAGCCACAAAGGTACATCTGTTATGACAATAAAATGGCATCTTGTTAAATTACGAATCAACAATCATGCAGTCATTGTCCAGGCTCGCCAAGCTCTGAGGCTGACATCAGTTGACAGGATGAGAGGAGGACTGACCCCTCCATTTAACTCTCATTCAAATGAAAGATGAAAACAGTTTTTTTTCTATAGCCATAGTAGTTTGAACCTTAGCTTGTTTAATGAAATGATTTTGTGCTTCACTAATGTTTTTAGGTGGATGATTGTGGCAACCTTCTCAAAAGCATGTAATAACAAAGATAGTGTGTTTATTTTTGCTTTTTATACATTTCATCAACACATAAACAGCTGATTTACATCAAGGACACATAAGCAGGGCATGTCGTTTGTGACCTTGCTGTCATGACACTGTCATTGCAGTGACTAGGACACTAAGATTAAGTTGCATCCTTCTTTTGGATCTCTATCTCACAACAAAGGATGCAGTGAAAATAATCGTAGGTTTCTTTTTGTTTTTTACCACTTGTCCTTGACCTCGATGGAAAATGTCAAGAGGCCGAGGAAAGATGTGAAGGAGAAAAGAAATCTGCAGTGCTAAGAGAAGTCAAATATATTTTCACTAGACAATGTAATTATGCAATGGCAGATGTTATTAACATAGGTGACTTTAAATGTTGCTGCTGCAAGGAATTGTGGGACAACAGTATCTCCTTTCCTTTCTTAAACGACGGTCCAGTGTCCACACTATGCTAAAGGAGATAAGACAGGAAACATTGGATCAACTTTTCTTCAGAGGATCCGACCAGCTCTTATTGTGGCTGACACATTTTGGTCAAATAATTTTGGCTCAACACTTATAATTTAAAAGTGTGTGTCCAACTGTGGGAACCTATGGCCCTGTTCATACTGGCATTAAAATGCATCTCGGGTGATCTAATCCCAAGTGGACCGCCCTTAAGTACCTAAATTCACACCTGAAACTAGAACGCGTTCCTATATGTGTGTGATCGGATCTCTTAACCAAATGCTTTCTTGTCTTTAGCTTGTCTCCGACAATGACAGACAGGTCTGTTGTCAATGTGATTGTGTGTGTGAGAGAGAGTGAGACAGGGAGACGAGGAGCGGCTTTGCAAATCAATTCGCTGCGCACAGCTCGACAATGAAAACAGATTTTTACTCATTTGAAATAAGAAATCCTGTGGTGGTCAGTGTTAATGTTGCTGTGGGACACCACAAATTAATCAATGTAAAGGAAACACAGAGGAGTGTATACATCTTTTCATTTCAGATGAAACTGTTACGCTCCAGAGGACATTAGTTGAGTTGGTGGCCGTTTACTGTGTAGCGGGACCCATACGCATCCACACCACTGAAATAATGTGGCCCAGGCCACCTCCAGATGTGGTCCGACTGGTCAGATCTCAATGCATCTCGGGTCCACTTATGATCAGATCCCCTGAGATTTTAAATCCAGGTATGAACAGGACCTGTGTGTCCCCACGTGTCTCTCTAAAGGAGGAGGCTATTGGGCAGGCTACCTGTCAGCACTTATCTAATTTAGCATTTTTGTTGATCAACAATTTTCCCTTGTGTGCACACTGTGAAAACCATTGCACATTTTCAGCATCAAATGTATTATTACATATCGTAACTATGGCTTAGAATACAATATTTAAAATTGGGTCATATACATTGGTTTGAATACATTTGTAGTTTTTGATCCGGTTTTAAAGTGAATGAAACTGTTTCCCCTCTAAGAAAAGCACTTTCAGACGAAGGCAGAGCGATGATGTGGTCTTTTAAAGGTTGTTCCTTGTCTCAAGGTTGTTACACCACTTTCCTCGAAATTGTCTCTAGCAGCGTCTATCAGTGACTGTTTGTGTCATGGGGCTGGTAAACACATGCTGCCCGTGGCAGAAACGGTGGTCATAGTATGTTATTCTGTACGTGCGCGTCTGTCTAGTGGGGGTATTACAAGGGTATGACTACACCTCTTCACCATGACTCACCACCACATTCCTCCTGTGGTGCAACTGCCATTCTAACGTACTCGGATGATTAACACACACTTTGAAAAAGGGGGATTAGAAATAACTGTCTGATGAATTACTCATCATCTGTCTTGTTTTCTGTTATTTTATTTTACAGTTGCACTGTTACAGTCAGGGAGGCTGGCAAGTGTGGTCCCAGCACGGGTGTCACAGTTCAGATTCAGAAAGCGTGTGTGCTGCTCAGAGGCAGTGAGAGATGCTGCTATTCTATCTAGATCATTCATCACTGCCATGGATGAGGATGGTGAAATTAACTGGACTCTAGTTCTCTTCCTCTGTCTCTCGCTCGCAGACTCTCTTTCTCCTCATCGAGCGAAGGTCCGCCGCTCGCTCCCTCGCCGTCTTGCTGAGGCCTCAGCTTGCGTCTCTACTCTGTGTTTTTTCTCCGTCACGCTTGTTTCTCGGCTTTGCTCGGCCCCTTATTTTTTCTCCTCGTCGGTAACTTCCTTTATTCCGCTATCCTTTTCATCTCCTACTTGCACAAGAATAAAATGGAGAGCAAGAATTGGGCAGACATGGTGGCATTAGACCACCTTTTTAAGGCAGGCCATTTTAGCGTTACAGTTCAGTCAGTGCCAGGGCGCTGAATGCCGAGTGGCAAGGCGAACTAGCCAGGGTGCTTTTGTAGTTGAGCAACCCGTTTGGAGAATTCTCCCAAGTGTACAACAGCGAAAGTTTGGGAATGGGTGTTGTTTGACCTTGCGATTGACCCAGTCAGGATATGTGGTTGGCCTGTTGGACTCTGCAGTTCTTGGGCCTCCTCTGGAAGATTCAGAGAGAAGGAGTTTTGATGGAGAATACACAGGAAGCTGGCAAATGTATTTGCTCTTTCACTATGGCTTCAATTTTTTTAGTTGTCCAGAAGAATGACTCACAGAGAAAACAAGATGAAAACAGTTAAACAGAAAAGAAGTTGCCCAGAATTTACCGCTTCCAACCGTTGCTTCAATGGCTTATGCTTCTGCAGCTGGCAACCAGTGAATACTACCTTCCACTTGTTTTCTTTGCACAGTAGTCCGACTCGTGCTTGTGCACATCAGCAGTGCACTTTACTACTCAAGTTCTATATAATTTACATGCCTTTGTCCATTAAGTGAAGACATTTGCCTATTCTCTGTGGCAGACCTCAGCTGCTGTGAAAATAAGTCTTTTCACTCCACTGCTGTTGAAGGAGACACTTAGCTGAGTGGCTTCAGACAATTGAAGCACATTAAATCGCATCAGGCTTGTCAATTCTTCCACACAAGACCGCCTCAGACCACCCTGAGAGGCAACCTGCCAGGTAGTCCCTTTTATATGGCCTTTGCTTAATGGCCCTCATCCCTTCCAGATTCGACTAGCGATGTTTGGAGAACCCTTGACGGCCCTCGTAGAGTACGTCTTGGAGAGGGGCTCCACTTCTCTCCTCTTGTATCCTCTCCTCTGCTCATCTCATCATAACACCCCAGGCAATCGCTTAATTAGCCTCCCTAATTAGCTGGTTTCTGGTTCTGTGCGCCAGAGTAAATTTTGATCACATCCGGGTGAGGAGCGGCACTTACCTCGGATTTACCACAGAGTGGCTTGAGAAGTGTGAGGCTTGGGTCATACTATGCTGGGTAGTTAGAGATGCCGGAGCTGCACACGTTCATATGCCTAAGAATTGCAATATCTCTGTGGCCTATTAAACAACTTCCTTAACTTGACAAATTGAACAACACCAACGGGTTACTTCTGATTGTTGGCCTGAAACAAATTATTTTCATTACAGATAGGTCTGCAGTTTATTCTCACCATCATGTGATAAATGGTCGGGATGTCATGATCCCGATCTCAACCATTGGGATCAGGGCCAATCAAGGCATTTTTTTAACTGATCTGGATGGGCTTTATTGAGCTCCTGCTCCTTTATTTCAGGCCAGCTGCAAGTGGGGCTTCACTCTTGACCTGAAACACGTGACTGTCACGTGTATCACCACACAGTTGAGTTGGTCTTAACTTTATAAATAATTCAACAGCTAGCAATGGTACACGTATCTCCCAACTCCGTCGTATACTGATGTAATACCTGCGACCCACCTAGCGAGGTGCGTTCAAGTACTTCCGTACATCTCACTGCAGTGACAATGGCGTTTATTTAGTTTCAAAACTCGCGCACGTACGAACCACACAAAAAAACAACGATCAAACAAAAAAACATTAAGGAACAGCTTGGATGTAGATACTTTTTTTCTTAATTCATTGCAGAGCTATATAATTGTCAAACATATACATTGGATTGATTTTAAAAACTTTAGTGTACTTGAAGTGTGCACCGGCAACTGTATTATAAAAAACAAGTATCGGATCGGGACTCGATATCGGCAGATACTCAATATTAAATTACTCAGATCAGGAACGGGGACAAAAAAAACTTGGTCGGGACATCCCTAGTAATTGGTTTTATCTGTAAAATTTGAAAAAGGCAAACAATTTCCTAACTTCCAAGGTGATGTCTTCAAATTGCTTGTTTTGGCTGAACAATAGTCCAAACCCCAATGATATTCAGTGTACTCTTACATATAGTGTTTTCAGAAAGTATTCAGACCCCTTCAATTTTTTGCACTGCAGTTATTTTTGTCTGTGAGAGACATTGGTTCTTTGACAGCGGGTAACCTTTGGATCGCTGGCTCTGCCCTTTCCTGGTTCTTTTCTAGGCTGTGTTTTCTGTGCTGACTGATGGGGACTATTACTAGAGAGTGATCCTTATTTGCATGTTCAGACTTTGCTTGTCAGGTTGCCTTGTATGAACTCATCAGTTTTTTAATATTCTTAATATCGATAACATGTTTTTGTGTATGTCTGAATTGTCCTTTTTTAAGGTTACGAAAAAAAGTATCCGACTGGAATGACTCCCTTGAGCTGTTACAGTGTTATGACAACTAATGGTGGATGTTTCAGTTTAGATGCGACGTCCAACTGGGGCACTAGGTGAACACAGGTCGGTTTTATTTGCTTCTCCTTGACCTGTGCCCGGTCTGGTTTATTCTTCCCCTGTGTACAGACATGCCTATATTTGGCCAGTGTCCCGCACAGGATGACTTCTACCTGGTGATGTGCAACCACTGTGGCCAAGTAGTCAAGCCCCAAGCCTTCCAAGCACACTACGGTAAGCATCACTCATGTGCACACAAAATACATGCACTCACATATTCAGTAGTGTCGCATGCAAACACCGCGCAGGAATGGATTTTAATCGTTTTTGATCACACATTACAAGGGATGGAGGTGTGAAGAAGGAAGTTACACAAAGTACTTTTCATGTGTTGGAACTTGATACTCGCACTCACTGTATACCGGTACAAGGCCTGTGGTGATATTTCACACATTAACCTTTACCTCTACCTTTGAAGGAAAAAGTAGTGAGGGAATCCCTCACTACTTTTTCCTTCTCCACACTGAAACCTGAGAGGAGATGCCACAGACTTTGATTTATTTATTTATTTGTTTGTTTGTTTGTTTGACTCGCATGGTCTCACTTGTGTGTGTTTACAATTCCCCTGTTAATATTTGATGTGGCTCTCTCAGTCTTCCCAATAATGTACTGTTTTCACTGTTACAGCTGAGATCAGATTTCTAGTTCTGTTAATACGTGTGTGTGTGTGTGTGTGTGTGTGTGTGTGTGTGTGTGTGTGTGTGTGTGTGTGTGTGTGTGTGTGTGTGTGTGTGTGTGTGTGTGTGTGTGTGTGTGTGTGTGTGTGTGTGTGTGTGTGTGTGTGTGTGTGTGTGTGTGTGTGTGTGTGTGTGTGTGTGTGTGTGTGTGTGCTTGGCTCTTTGACTAGAGTGGTAAAGTAAATGGATGAGTTGTATGATCTTTGAATGTAATGATTGCATGACTGTGGATCTTGTTGAAATTCACTGTCTTGCCCAATCACCTACGCTCACAACAAGAAATAAGCTGACCATGACATTGTCAGACTGCATGTTCGAGAGACACCTCCTGTGTCCTGTCATGTCGGCCTGTTGATTCAAAGTAAGAATCTGTATCAGTCCTCACAAGTCAAGAGGACAGGAATTGTCAGTCAATTCATGTGACCTTGTTCTGACTGACTTCTGATGACTTCACACCTTAATAGCATTCGCTTTTGTCCCCACAATTTCAGCATCTGACTCTAAACCTCTGATGGTATTCTCTTCTTATAACTTGGGTCTTCTTTCTTTTTATTGTCCTTTATATGGATTGAGTCTTAGTCACTGAGCTCTTCTCAGCGGTGCACGTTCTCCATGAAGTTAGACAGTTATAGTTGTCAAGGTCGGCCACAAGAGGGAGGTATAGCAGCACGTGGCTCATAGAGGAACTGTCCTTACTAGTGTTTCAACAACACTCGGGGTAAAAAGAACTCCTCCCACAATTGAGCAATATAGACTAATATGAGCCTGTCTGGACCAGACTATTAATTATGTACGGCGTTCAGTGGAGTTTTCATACCTTCCTGGGGATTTTAAATGAGAAGTAGACGAACACCGGAAGGCATTTCAGTTCCTGTAAAGTAAAACAATACTGACAGTGTCACAGCAGGTGGCTGAGTTCATCTTGAACAGGGTGGTATTGTTGATGCAGACTGTGCACAATCTGATCGGTGCAGCAAAAGCGCCCAGAATGAACAGTGATCTGACAGGGATTTCAGGCTGTTTATTGCCATTTGTTTCATCTATTGTTACAATGCGCTCATACATAATAAACGTTTTGTTTCCTCTGTTTCTGTAATGTGTTAATACATGAGCAAAATGTCACTTAGTAAAGCACATACATCCACCAAGGTCAAACAATAATCTGCCTCCCTCTTATAATTGAAAAATACAAAAGAGGATAGAAATTAAGATATTTTACATAAAATAAAAAGGTACAAACTCACAGGAAAATGTCTTTCTCAACTAAATTAGTTGATGTTATTTCATCGTTTTGTCAAACATTTTGTAGTTTGAATTTGTTGTTATTTGTGAGGAATAATTTGAATTCTCCACGATTAACATAAAATTTATAATTTATCAGGTGTCAGGCCAAATACGTCCACCATATTCAATATTGTTTTTCTTTTACTGACAACTCTTAGCAAGCTAATGCTAGTTCCACAACAGTTACAGTTACTGGATTGAAATGTTTAGCAACGACCCAACTCTGCAGAAGAATAAGAAGGTGTGTGTGTGTGTGTGTGTGTGTGTGTGTGTGTGTGTGTGTGTGTGTGTGTGTGTGTGTGTGTGTGTGTGTGTGTGTGTGTGTGTGTGTGTGTGTGTGTGTGTGTGTGTGTGTGTGTGTGTGTGTGTGATTTTGATTCAGTGATTGATGAGGCCCAGAAAATTGAATCAGTTGCCCACTTAAACTAAATTAAAATGACTGTTGCCTCCCTTGATTTCCGTTCAAGCAGGAGTTGTAAGCACTGGAACAGGGCTGCAACCAAGTAATTTCCATTAACACTTAAAGCATTAGAAAATAGTAAATTCTGATGATAGTTTTCTAGAGCCCTAATATGATGATTTTCCTTTTTACAGTGTTATAAAACTGGAAGGAAAACCTCAGGTTGAAATCCCAGAATACAATTTTCTGATTTCAACTTTTGATATTTTTAACACCACATTGATTATCAAAAAAAATTGCAGATTAATGTTCTGTTTGATTATTAGTTTCAGTTCCACACCGGAAGAATCTATATCATTTGTGAAATGTCTGTGGCTGTGCTAATATGTGTCCGCACAGAGCCGCAGTGCTCCTGCTGCGATTTTCCTCCCGTCTTCCTCTCTCTGATGTCATTATGGTAAGACCCCACGTGGCGTTAACTCAGAGCAGAGGCACTGATCACAGCGCCGTGGAATTGGTCGCGATATGATTTGAGCGCACTTCTCTGTGCACCGATGTCCCCCGTGATCCTAGAGGGGACCGCGCTCACCGCAGAACGGGGCAGCTGCAAGCTCGGCCGCCGTTTCATGCATTCTTTCATGAACTTGTCGAACAAAGACTTTGTCTCGCTGCTCTGCTCAGACACGTAGGCCAAACCAACACTCATGTTTGAACCATGCACCTCGTGCTTAGATAGCAAGAAATCGAATCACTGTGTCATTTATTGTTTTTGCAATAAGAACGTGGTAATCATTTCACAAATGGCGTACAGAAGCTAGAATGTGCTACGGCTCGGACATGGTGCCTGTGGTGATGGTAGTAAAGCAGTCACACTCAAGCGCTGATGCTTTTCTCTCGGTCACAGAGCCTTGGCAGCATGATAACGGTTTGACGGTGTGAAAGATATTAAGGCTCCTCCTATTCTTTGTGTCTGTTGTCACATTTTTCTCGAGTCTTTTTTAATTCCTCTGCTGCTGCTGCTGCTGCTGCTGCTGGTGTCCTCACTGAGCGTCGTGCTGGGGTTCCCTGGTGTGAGTTTGTGTGTAGCGTGAGTTGTTGACTGTGACCGGGACAGGACAGGATAGCAGCGGAAGGAGAGAGGGAGCAAAAGAAGGACCTTAGGGTTTTGTGGCTGCTAAGAAGTGGGAGGGAAGACTTGTGTCGTGAATGGGTGTGTAAAGATAGGCCCTGAGGTGACATGGGGGGGAACTCAAGCCTTTTTTTCCCTCCCTGAAAAGAGAAATTGGAGGAAGGCTAAACAACATGAGAGTGTGTGTATTTTGTGTGTGCATGTGTTCGTGGCTGAGGAAGTGCGCGCTTGTGTGTTAGTATCCCCTCCACTGTCCACCGCAGCAACAATCTTGTCTGCTGATCACCTGCTGAGCTTGAGCTCTGGCCGCCAGGCCGCTTTCCAGCTACGAGGTTAGCTTACTAGGCCCACACCTCGCCATGGTAACTTTCAAGACCCATTGGTGCTCCTGAAGCTGTGTCCGCTTGCGTTCTCTAATCATCCGGTGCCATTTTGCCCCGTGCACCAACACGTGGAGACCAAGAGGGTCACGATAACCTTCAGTCGCCTGTTTCTCCTCAACTCATCAGTGGACACCTGTGTGTGTGTGTGTGTGTGTGTGTGTGTGTGTGTGTGTGTGTGTGTGTGTGTGTGTGTGTGTGTGTGTGTGTGTGTGTGTGTGTGTGTGTGTGTGTGTGTGTGTGTGTGTGTGTGTGTGTGTGTGTGTGTGTGTGTGTGTGTGTGTGTGTGTGTGTGTGTGTGTGTGTCCCTCTCTTTCTCCACTTATGGTCACAGCAGCAGGAGTGTCTGATTGTGTGACCCCTCTGCGACCCCCAGAGGCCCGGTATACTGTATCTGTTTGGGAGCTGCTTCATATCCAAGATTCAAGACTTTGGTGCAAGTTGCAGCTACCTCTGTATTTAAAAAAAATCTTTATTAGCTATCCCACTTTCATTGGTAGTTTTAGCTGGGGAGCAGCTAATGAACCCCAGACAGTCGTCCAAGTGTTAATGAATATCAAGTGATGAGAGATTTCTATGAAACCCCAACGCTTCAGGAGTCCAGTGTTTGTTCATTTTTGGAACCTTTTTTTTTCTTTGCAAAAGAAAATAAGGCAAGCACTTAGTGATATGCAATTTTTTTCCCCATTCTTCTATTTTTGTCTTTCCATCCACAAGTCAGCATCATCCAAATCTTTTCTGCTGTCGTACTGCCTTTTATCAGTTTGCACAGCATCTGTTCTGAGAAGCTCAGACAGGAAATGAAGCTCTTGACCTGTTAGCTGCTTCTATTTCAGGCTGAGTTGGCATGAATCACAAATGCTGCTTATTTGTTGTCTAGATAAACTGCTCACCATTGTCAGAGGAAGATTTGTATGTTCCCATGTGTTTTCCTTTTTCTCCTGACTAATGGCCCACTTATTTCCACATTTACCCATATAGCCTTGCCACTTATGGTGTTTGCTTTGAGACATCAAATTGATCATCTAATTTTGTATTATTAGATGATCGATCTGTATTTGTCATGTTTTAATGCCAGCCTGGTTCATTCTGTCGCCGCAGAGAGAAGACACAGTTCAGCCAGCAAGCCAGCCTCCACCTCGCCCTTCCCCGTGTCGGGCAGGAACCGGAGCAGCACCAGTGGGCTCGGGCCTGGGCTGGGCTCGGGGTCTGCAGCCGGAGCGGTGACTGGAGGCATCCTGGGTCGACTCTCAACTGCTGGATCCGGCTTGACGTCCTCCTCGACGTCCTCCAATCCCAAACTCCTCAAACCAGCCAAAGAGAAGCTGCCAGGCATTCCGCGAAGACCCCCGTTGACACCCTTCAGAATGCTCCAGCCGGACAAGACACAGTGAGTTTACCCGTGTAACATTTTTTGTGATATAATTTGTTGCTCTGGTTTTACAGAATGGCGATATCTATGTATATGGATTACACAATTTTTTCTCACTAGTGTGACACTTCTGAACACGCCAATAAAACATTCTTAATACCAATGGTTTAATTTCACATGTGCAAAGAGCAGCATAAACAACATGAGGATTCGCACATCATCACACACGCTGCTGTGAAAAGATTGAAACAGAAGAAAGCAGACCAACGGGCCCTCACCGGCTGTTTGTATTTACCTCATACAATTTTTATCATGATTTAGATATTTTAATTAAATAATCCTACATCATCAACACTGGTACACATAATGTTAATGTTATGATTTCCACTTGTGCTTTTCCTGCTGTGACAGGTCAAATGGCTGCTCTGAAAAGAACCCTTTTTCTAGTCTAATTTATTTCAAAATTCTCTATTATCTCTATTTTTTTTTTTTTGATAAATGATGGATCTTATTAGTTTCATGTTTTGTCCTCCCAGCTCCATTCATACGTGTACATCTGTCTCTTACCATGCGTTTCTCACTGGCTCAGTGTTTCTAACTCTCAGCTTCCTCCTCGCTGCCCTCTTCATCTCTGTAACCTTCTCTTCCAGCCTCACCCCGGCTGTCAAGGTGGAGAAGATGCACCTGAGGGTGGACTCGTCCGCTAAGCTGGTGCAGGCCCCACCTGCCCCCACCACCACCTCATCCTCCTCCACATCCTCCTCTAGCACCACTGTGAGCTCCAACACTACCACCATCACCACCTCCTCCTCCTCATCAGCCCTTAAACCAGGCCTTAACTGTCCCTCCATACCAAAGCCTCCATTACTGGCCCCGGGTCAGATCCCCAACGGCAAGGGCCACCTCTCGGACAAGAAGCAGGACAGCAGCAGCAGTGCCAGTAGCAGACGCCACATCAGCAAGAAAGTGACAGGTGAGCGGTTGTTGTGGTTTTGTAATGTTAATTTTTTGTGTTGTCGAGCCTGAGTGATACATATGTAAGCACTGAGGAAAACACCACAGGACTTACAGAACCGGTGATTTTACAGTGCAAGTAACATTTCCCCCTCTCTATTCTGCTGTGACTTCAGAGTTCAATCCAGATATCCACTGTGGCGTTGTGGATATTACAGCTCGGAAAACATGCACAAGATCTCTAACATGCAAGGTAACCAGTCTGCCTGTTTGTCTGTGTACACTTGGTCTCAAGTAACTGTTTATCATTTACAATCCATTAGCTGGCAGTCTTGTACAGTTACAGTTACACTTACTATCAACAGATCCCATTAATTGACCAAATCCTTAAGGTTACATTTTAAATTCTTGACTATTTGTGCAAGGAATAGTAGAACAATGGTGATACTGCTGCATTGTTTATATGATCCCATTTTTCAAAATAGAAAATATAAATTTTTTTTTGAGTCAAAGCATCAAACCTGTAACCAGCAGCAGCAATGTGGAGGTCAGTGTTTTACACAGTGCAACAGTGGTACTCCTTGATGTCTTTGTAATAGGTTTTTGGATGATAATATAGCTCCATGGCACAGGAATAAGCTGTATCAGGGTTTATGATTATATACGTAGAGAATATTACAAGGCTTACTCTTGAAGTTTAGATGGTGATGTTTATAGTTATTGTCAGCATAGAAACATATCACACATATCCACATAACAACTGAGAGCTGTATCTTTCATGTAAAAATATGAATAAAGAGCACCAAACATCATCAGTCTAACCCGACAGCAAAACTGACCATTGACCTCTCCAATGTCACAACAGACACATTCCTTAAGCCAGCGGAGGGCGGTGCCAGGGCGGAGGAAGCGCTTTGACACATTGCTGGCGGAGCACAAGAACAGAGCAAGGGAGCGGGAGAGGGAGAAAGAACCTCACCAACCCCATTCCCAGCAAAACCCCCCTCTCAGGGACCCACAACCCCCCTCGCACCTCACCACCGCCCATGACCCCCACCAGGTGGCTCATGGCAACGGTCCTGCCCAAGACGCCACTAAGCCTTTGCCACTCGGCAAGCCCAAATTTCACAGCCCTGGTCTTCCACGGTGAGTGCGGCACCAGACTCATTCTCGTGTTTCATTTTGTAATGGATGCTTGTGTTGTGTTGTGTGCAGTGACACCGGACAAACAAGGTTGCAGTTTAGCAGTTGCCACATTTTAGCAAATTGACTGACAGTTGAGGGCCAGTGGTTCTCTCAGTTTTCAGAGTTGTTATGACTCAATCATCTGTCTGTCAGACTAAACAGCAGTCACGGAGGTGGCCCCCACGGAGACACTGCGGTGGTCCATGAGTCACCACATCATAACCCCCAAACGGCCCCTGACGGGTTATCCCGACCCTCGAGCGATGAGGGCGAGAATGAGGAGCGGGAGGACAATGCTGACAAACTGGACTGTCACTATTCAGGTTACCACCCTCGACCGGCAGCTGTGAGTGCCCCCCACCATCACCGATCTGTGATAAGCCACAGATATCTTTCTATTTTTGTCACAGTAGTGAAACTATGATGGATTGACGATTTGATCGGTGCCCCCTTTCTGTTCCCAGTACTGTACCTTTGGAAGTCGACTGTTTGGAAGAGGCTTTTACTCGTTTGACCGGCGATGGGACAAAGTGCGATGTGCCCTTACCACGATGATGGACAAGCATGTCAACTCTCAGATGTGGAAGTAAGTTTGTCCAGCTCAGATTCTTCAAATTGTTACTGCAGATGTGGACGCATTAATAAAATGCTTATTTTTTTTCGAAATACCTTTTTAAATAGTTGCGTGATGTTTACACAGAGAAAGATGATGATTGACCGTCTTGCCTCTTATAATCAGAATTCCTAACTTGTTAACTGTCATAGCTAATGAACTATATTTTTCCTTTTTGCAGGAAAATCCCATTGGCCTTGGAGAACTCCTCCTCTGTTGCACCTACCCATAGGACAAGCACAAATTCCCATGGTAGCACTCCTTCCTCAGGCTTCCTGGGCCCCCCTGCCACCTTGCCCCAGACTCCTTATAGCCAATGTTATGAGGGCAAATCAGTGCTCTCCTATGGGACCACCTTAAATGCCCGTAGCTCCCCACAGGGCGGGGCTGAGCACCCGGCCTACGGCACCACACAGGCCCGACAAGTGTCTTCGTTGCCGCAGATGCCTTCAGCCCACTCGTCCTCATCCTCCTCTTCTTCAGTTTCATCCCTAGCCTCAGGCCGGGCGCTCAAGTCCCGCTCCTCCAGCAGCAGCACTACCAAGTCATCATCATCCTTCAGGCCCAAGGAGATCTCCTCTGGCTCCTCCACACCTGTCCTTCCCAATGCCACTGGTGGGGGCACCAGCGCAGCCAACATTAACAGTAGCAGCACTAGTTTCAGCTCGGGGAAGAAGAGGAAGAACAGCTCTCTCCTCTCCTCATCCCACGGCGCCTCTGAATCCTCCGCTTCTAATGCCAACTACTCTTCCTCCTCCTCCCCTTTCAAGAAGAACTGTGCAAATGTCAGCAGCTCAGGGAGCACCCACCACCACCACAGCTCATTAGGTTCTTCATCCTCATCGTCGTTATCGTCCTCCCACAGCGGTGTCCACAGCGTGGGGCTCAACTGTGGCCCCACCGTGCGGACCAACTCGCTTAGCCTCAAGGCCGAGCCGTCTGGAGGAGGTTCAGCAGGCGGCTCCTCGGGGCCCCCTGCGCGAGGTCCTCCTTCGGGCAGCCCCGCAGAATCTATCAAGCGCATGAGTGTGGTGATGAACAGCAGTGACTCCACCCTTTCCCTGGGGCCCTTTGTCCACCACCAGTCCTCATCTGACCACCACACCAGCTTCAGCCACCACTCCTCAGACGGGCGCCTGGAGGGCAAGAAGCGCAAAAGCTCTCCTGTATCCAGCAGCATTAATAGTGGAGGAGGGGGAGGGGGAGGGGGAGGAGGAGGTGGAGGAGGACCTGGTAGACCCAAAGTGGCCAAGTCACCTGCCATTAACAACATCCATGGGAAACATGGGCGGAGCATTCCAGGGACGCAAGGGCTGCCCAACAACTCCCATTTACATCAGGTGAGTTCTGTCAGTCAGGATGTTTTAATTAAATACAGGGCAGCACCTGGGAGGTTTCTCCATGAAATATTAATGTGTTTAAATTGTACATTTGTCACATTTCACAGTATGTTACGATGTTTATGAAAAAACTGGGTCTTGTTCAAAGAGTAAAAGTGTCTGTGAAATCCCATTATTGTTTTGTCACCAATCAAAAATGTCAAACATTCATTAGTTCCAGCTTCTCAAATGTGAGGATTTTCTCGTTCGTTTGCGTGTCGAACTGTCGGTCAGGCCACATTAGTGATCCGATGTCACCTTGGGCTATGGGAACTTGTAATTTGTACATTTTGTAGAGTAAATTCTATTAAATTTACGATGAATCTTGTGATTAATCCCAAGGCTATTGGCGTCTTTTAACATGGATTGTTAGCCATCATAATTGCATGCCAGGGATGGCACTATCAGAATGGCAGTCTGTCGTTTCACCGCCTTTGTTCAGCCTGTAATATCTCAACAGATAGTTTTGAACAGACATTCATTCTCCAAGAGGATGAAAGTTAAATTCATAAAAGATACTGATGGACTAGTGAAGTTTTACAAGAGTTTCATATGTTCACCGAAGGCAGAATTCACAATAAACAACTTCAACACGACTTGTCTCATGATGTCACACGACTGACTGACGACAGACGAAAGCAGACACGTTTCGTGAAGTGTGTGACTCCCTGTCTGATCTCAGAATAAAAATTTAAAAAACGCAAACAGGAGCTTCTGTAGCTCTGTGTAGTTGTCTGACCTCCCCATAATGCTTGACTCCTGTATCTTACACCCCATCCCGGTTTCTGATAGGCTGAAATGCTGGAGTTGTCGCTGACCCCCACAAGCTGGAAATCTGATCAGAGTCTCTATAGTCCCGGCTTTAAAGAGTTCACATGTCAAAAAAAGGGGGTAGTGTAAACTACTCTTTAAGCGATCAAGCCTGATGGCAAACAAAACACAATTTGTTCTCGGGTAACTGGACAGACTCAGAAGTGCAAATGGCACTGTCAAAGTCCCTTTTTTGCCTGTCTAGATTTTGTTTTGCCGATCTAAAGCATTTTCACTGAAGTTTGTCTCTCTCTCCTTCCTCCCCAGCCAAAGGCTCGTCCCTGACAGCGGTGTCTGGCTTCAAGTGTGTGGAACCGACACACGGACAGGGAACGATCCGGAGCGGTCCGTCGGCTGCTCTGGACTGCACGAGGCCTTTTAAAAATCCAACCCACATTACTCTCAGCTTCCCACAATCCTCAGGGTGGAGATGATCTGGACTGCCCAGTGAAGTCAATGTGGTCCTTACTAATTCTCCCAAAGCCATGTGTGTGCGTGTGTGTATGGGTGTGTGTGTTGGGCATGGTGGCACTGTATGAGGTTAGGATAGCAGCATGGGGCATCAGGGGTCCAAAGAGCGAGCCAAGGGACCCCGCCCCCCGCCCCTTCCACGCAAGTATAGTCCTAGTATTGTGAGAGGTCTTCCTGTCTGGTTGGATGTAGGAGAAACTATAGCAGCAGCTAAGTGTCTCTTGAACTGGGGTTCGAAGCTCATGGGGTTCAGGTTTAAGGGCTGCCACGACGAGCTGTCATGATGCCGAGCAACTGGGGGGAGACAGCAAGCCGATCTCTTCCGCGCTCGCTAAACGAATGTGTGTGTGAATGTGCGCGTGTGTGTGTTAAGAGTATTTTTCTCATGTCAGATTCTGCTGGACTACTGGAATTTCCAACTTAATGACACCCCCAGCGCCTGATCTCAGAGGCCTTGGAAGAAGAGCAGGAGGAGGAGGAGCAGCAAGATGTTACTCGCAAACACCTCTAACAACACACAATCTCCTTGTTGTTTCACTTTTACATTAGTCTGACTCTCTTTGGCGACACGTCGAGTGACCTCGGGCCGCACGCAGTGGCACCGAGACGAACCCGAAAGGACGATCTGGTCAATTCTTTTATTACCCAGAATAATTATGCAAGTGTTACTTTTATTTTATGATTTCTTATGAGCTTTTTACACTGAACTACAAAGAGTCTTTGTAGACGTGAGGAAGACGGTAATGCTTTCAAATGTGAAAAGGACGCCTGATGTGCCCATTGGATTGAATCTTTTGTCAGAGAAGATAGCCTAGCGTTGAGGACACCTTTGTCTGAATCATGTCATTGTGCAGAACGATCGCCACAGTAGACCTACGCCCAACTGTGAACGGCACTAAATAACTGCTCCCTCCACAGGCACTGCTTAGGTGTCCACACGGCTCGCCAGAAGCTGCTATCAGCTTTGCCAACTCTCTTTTTTTTTTTTCCCCCCCTATCAACTATGAGGTGGGCCAGGCTGCTCAAGAAGCGGTGATGGTGCATTGCCAGCTTACCTATTCTTTTACCCTCACAGCTGTGTAAAACCCACAGCTGCTGACGGGCAGATGTGAATTGTAACGTTTTATTATTATTTTTCCCTACATAGGGAATCAGGTATGGTACGTCTTAACTGGAACAAAACTTTATGCACATCACCTGTCTTCTGTGGGTATGATTGTCCCTCCTCTGTGTAACCACTACCCGAGCTCCTGGATGTTATCGAGTTCCAATGCCTCACTGTAAAAACTACTCTGGCGTGTGTCGAAAAAGAGACTAGTCCCAGTAGAACAGATAGCCAGGCATTATCCTCTGTTCCTTTTTGTCAAAATGGAGTCTTAAATGAGGCCATACCTTCCCCGATTTCACATTGGGATGTTTGCTTACCTTGCGTGGTCTCGAGTGGGTTTTTAAAATGGTGCGAGATTCATGGAGATGGCTTCATAGGACATTGAACTTTTGGCATCGCCTGTTTTATGGAAGCTCCACTGATGTCAAGATAGTGTGGAAAAGTAGACAATTTTATTTTTAAGAATCCTAGTTTTAGCTTCTTTTTTTTCTTTTCTTGTAGCCTATGTATCAAACAAGTATTGAAGTATCCCTATTTGAGAATACATATTTTGTTAACAAATTGTACATAGTGAAATATGTATTTTTTTGCACAGGCATTTTTCGTACAAGCTAAAAATTTTGGTACAGCTGGAAAAAAAAAAGTCATTATTTATTTAGGGGGGAAAGAGATGAGAATCAGAGAAGTTGACTATTTGAAGTGGTTCACTGCCGAGTCTATATAATGCAATACGCCTATATGTAGAAGCTGAAGCATCTCATGAATCGTGTACTGAGGTCCTTTAAGGAACAGCGGTGCAAGTGTCGCCACTGTAGCGTGTGTCTGTACGACAGAGGATACCTTTATTCACTTTTCAAGGTCTCAATCACATGTGCTTTTACAAGACATTTTACGTTGCCTAGGAATCAACACAACAAAAAACAATTTGCTCTGTGACCCAGTTAGCCTGTGATTTGAAAACGTGCTGCAGGCTCGACGCTGTGCCCGTTGGCTAACTCGTTTCCATGTACTCTTGAGACACTTTGTAGACCACGATTGAAACACTTGTTGATTTATGACGGCTGAAGGGGACTTCAGCTGTCGTCGCAAGGAAGAGGAACCCTTCAGACAGTCCAGCTGCTCGCATCATCGTTGCCAAACAAGTTATTTGAAATCACAGCTTTTAAAGAAACATCAAATTAAAGAAAGTGCCTGAATTTGTTTCACCATGACTGTTCGAGGACAGTATTCTTTGGGTTGTTTTACCTTACTTGAATGTTCTAAAGTGTTTAGGAGTTTGCTTTTAAATCTGCCTAAGAACCCTAAATGTGGTAAAACCTGAGCTCGACACCTGCCCAGTAGGAAAGTGTTTTTTGTTTTGTTTTTTTTAAATCAGAGTTTTCCAGACAAGACATTGAGATTTTCAGTCGGCCTCAGTGTGTGGCTTTGGTCCCCTCCGGTTTACTGGGATTTGTACACAAGAATCTTCGATCAAGTGTTTTGTTTACCCTCGAACTCAACTGACATCGTGACCATTGTTTCCAGTACATGGAAACATTTGCGAGGATGTTTTGTTTTTTTAATCAGCACCATAGACTTGGAATGTGAAAGAGAGAATACAGCTCGTATCTGGGAGGTAAAAAAATAAATCCACCATTCATACTATGTAAAAGTGTATAGATTTCCTTTTGTATACATTATCAGAATCATTTTCAGCTGGACTTGCGTATTGGCTGCTATGTAATTCATGAACAAAACATAGGTTAGAATTAATATTTAAAGAAAAAAGATTGTATAGTATATTTGTTTTGTAACAAGTTTCTGTAAATAAAATAATTTATACTGCTATTTATATGAAATCATGTCTCAGTGTCTTTTCTGAAATAAAAAATAACTGCAGTTTTCAACAGTTAAACAAATTTTATTATGTACACGTTTTAAGAAGTCACTGTCAGACAAAAGGTTTGAGTATACCAAGAAGAAGAATCCACTCTTGCGGTGATGAGAAAATACAGCCTCCATGTTTACATGTTGATGACTCTGGACAGCTTCTGGACTCTGTTGAGGAGCAGGTCGCCCTTCTTGATGGTTTCCTGGTACTGCCAGTTTTTACTGTCAGGTCTGGAGAGGAGAACGGGGAAATGTTTAGAGTTCTGCTCCTGGTTACTGGGCTAAAACTTGGATGTAATGAGGTTTTAAGAAATATTACCTATTGGTTTCCACAATCTCGTTCACTTTATCAATTTTACAGTGAAGACGGCCGGCAGCTATGAATCGGGACAGTTCCCTGAGAAAAGGAGGAAATTAAGTTTAAAAATGATCAATAACAGGATGTTTAACTAAAACTTTGACCAAAGCACTAGACAAAACTATAAGCTCATGGTTGTCTGCTCCACCAGCCAGTCAAGACACATGGTCACAACCTCCCCTTCTGTTCCTGAGTTAAAGTTTAAAATAATCGCCGGAAAATTGGTTTTGCTGAACATTATGTCATAAGTTATCCAAGTTATTGTTTTAGGATTATACGTAATTTGTACATTAATTCTTGAGTAATGGCCAAAACTGTATTTCATGACCTTGAGGCCCGTTCATGCCAAATTTGAAGAAATTCCCTCAAGGTGTCCCCGTGATAAGACTGACAACATGAAAACATACTGTCTGTCTCCAGTCATTGTGGAGGCATGAACATTTTAACTTTCACTTAGAGGGGAAACAAAAAATTTGGGAAATGTGTTTATTCACTTGCTAGGAGTTAGATGACATGATAGACCCCACACATGTCTGTACAGTAATTGTTAAGCTACACCAAGAAGCTACTTGACAGACAAACTGGAAACAGGGCAGTGTGTAGCCTGGCACTGTGCAAAGATAACTAATTCTGGACACCGGCACCACTAATGCACTTTGACGTTTGATGGTGAATCAATGCTGACAACACAAGTAACGCTGATCATTGGTTCCTATGTATTGAGACTCTGAAGTGAAAACCTAAACCAGACCTTCCACAATATTCGGCCAGCATGTTTAGATCTGAAATTCCAACCTGATGCTAGAAAACACCACTTTGGATATAGAGATGCTGATTAGTTGAGATTATCAGAGAGAACTATATACAAGTACCGAGGACACCAGAGAGGGCAACTGCTAGGAATTTTGTAGTGACACTGAGGCTAACCATTCTGAAAAAGTGACACATAAGCGCGGTGCGCTGACACTCACTGGTCGATGAACTCTGTGCTGACACCAAAAGCCTCAGCCATGTAGCCCAGGGTTAGGGAGCGGTAAGACTCGAGCAGCTGGCCGTAGGCCTGGATCCTCATCTCCCTCACATAGTAGCGGTAGTGAGGCGCAAAGAGCCAGTCCTTCTTCATCTCCTGCTCCACTATGGCTGTGGTAAAAAGAGAACATTTAGGAATATATTGAATGAAACTGCTGCAGAGGACTGTGTGCCCTAAAAGTCAAAAACAAACACAGAATCAACCCGTTAAAGAAAAGCCTTCCTCACCCAGAGACTGGAAGAAGACAGAGTAGCGGCACTCGTACAGCGAGAAAAGATACTGGCGGACAGTAGGCAGACCGTGCAGCACCTCCAAGATCTCGGCTCCCTTTATTACCTACAGAGAAAATGTTCGACATATTTAACAGCGGCTGAGCAGCCAAGAAGTATTTCTAAAAATGTGTATGTATTGTGTAGGTGTCCTACCTTCTCGCGAAGGTCCGGCCTTTTGAGGGCAATCATGCAGACGTAGACGGTGTAGGTAACAAAAGTCTTGTAGTCCATGAGCTCGTAGGAGGTGAAGGTGGAGACGGTGTCGAGGAAGAGCTCAGCAGCTTGCTTGAAGTCCCTGATGGCCACACAGTAAAGGCCCTGGTAGACCTTCAGGCGATTTCTCCTGTCCCAGTCTCCCCCTTCCTCAATGAGGCTGTGGAGAAAAAAATGATGCATTGAAAGATTAGTTCTGCGGACAGCTTGCCGCGATGTTTCGGAACAAGCACGTCGTAGCCTTTACCTCTTTGCTTTCTCCGAGTTGCGTGTGATGAGGTCGCTGTCCATGTAGAAGAGTCCGATCCTCAGCAGGTAGAAGACGATGTCTAGTCTGTGACCCAGAGCAACTGTCTTGTCGTAGGTCTTCCTGAAGGCTGTCAGGGCGCCCTCCTGTGGACGCACACGTGTCAATGAATCTGCACCTACTATGTGTAGATGCAATGTAGGAGGTCAACTGTGTCTAATCAAAGATAGGACAGGGCACAAACATCCATTTTGACTAAAACAACTAGACAATATCGGAAGCAAAGGGGTTTCGTTAACTGTCTTTGCTATAAATGTCTGCGTGTATGCAACATTACAGAAAACCTGTCACCCTAACTACTGAGAGGTTGTAATCAAGAGAAGGTGATTCAAGAAAGACACTTGCTTAAGTAAAAGGGTGTCTTAGTAGCACTTTGGATTTTTGCCCTGAGGAGGAAACAAATCAGTGAGTGACATTTTCCTTGAAAAATGTATTCGCACGATTAAGTTTTTGACATATAACACCAAAACCTTGACAAATGTGCATGTGAAATTGTAACCATTTAAAGTGAGCAACGTTTTGTGGCTAGAGCTGTTCCACGTCATTAGTCCATTAAGACACCTAAAGGAGAGGGTGAACCTTTCACCACTGACACTACAATGTGCACAGATGCAATAGATCAATAACGCCCGACCTAGTAAAACTGACCCACACCCTCATTTCCTCCCGCCTAGACTACTGCAACTCCCTCCTCCCTGGGGTCAACCAAAAATCCCGTACCCGCCTCAAACTGGTCCAAAACTCAGATTTTACTAATTCCTTTCAAAGCACAGCTTGGTCTTGCTACCAGCTACACGAATGAAACGCTGGTCCCCTGCAGCCTCACATCCTCAGGTGGGTCTTTGCTAGTCGTCCCAAAGCCGAGGCTCAAATCCGAAGGGGACCGCGCTCTCTCCACCGGGGCCCCTCGACTTTGGGACGGCCTGCAAGAGGAGATGAGGCTGGCAGAGTCTTTGCCTTCTTCTAAGTCACTTTGAAAAAAAACAACATTTCTATAGACTTGTTTTAATGGGATGTCGTCTTTTTATATATCTCTTTTTCTTTAATGTATATATATATACACAGATATGTAACCTGAAAACCGTATGATTGTTTGAATGCTGATTTTAATTGTCTGTGATTTGTATGTTTTTGTGAAAGCAACCAACAATACAATTATCATTACTATTATTATTATTATTATTATTAATAATAGTCACAAAGTAAAGGTCGCAATTAGATTGAGCAAAAAGAATAAATAAACATAACAGTCGTTAGCTGGATGTACGTGTTCCTTCCTCCTTCATTTCCCACCAGGGACACTCGTACCTTGTCTCCGATCCGGATCAGGTACTCGGCTCTGGCCATCATGGCGTCGCGGATCTCGCTCTCGCCCAGGCTCTTCTCGGCATCCTCCAGCACGTCGTCCAGCCGCTTCAGCTCCTCCTCGTTGGCCTTCTTCATTTTGCCCAGCAGGTCGCCGTCCAGCGGCCACTTCAGCTCCTTGCACAGCCCCTCGTAGTACGGCGCCATGTCTGCGGCACAGGCACCGAGCTCCATCAACACCTCACACAACCCGCACGCGAACGACCCCCGAGGGGGTTTCAATTATGACACATTATAAACACAGGGGGGGGGGGACAAGGAATAACTTGCTGGTGTTAGTTGACAAACCACCCTTCTTCGGGGCGCCTTCCTAAGCTAGCTGGCGCTCGCCCCTACGAGCAAAGCTAATGCTGCTACTTCGATCGTGACGTGCAAGTGGGAGCATTAAAGACGAGAGTGAAGCCAGCGGGACGCGTTTCGTGTGCGCCCTCTGGAAGCAGCCGTGTGCGTGTACAGGGGCCGGGCTCCCGCGGCCGCCGTCGGCGGACAGAAATGCTAACTCACTGTTAGCTTTGACGGCGTCCATGAGCTCGGTCTTCACTTTGGCGTCCTGTCGGTGGCCGTCCATCGTCAGCAGGAACTTCAGCTGCGCTATCCTCAGGTCGGGGTTCTTGGGCAGGCCCTCCTCCTCCAGGTTCTCGAGCGGCATGTTTCTAGGGTCGAAAAGAGACTACGCGAGCACACCAGCTGAAGTCCGTCTTCTGCGCCCGTTGTTCACGGCTAATGAACGATGACTACGGAAAACACTGGACCGTGCTGCTTCCGCCGGAGCGCCCGTCGACGAGCGCGGGGACAAGAGCGTAGCACAGGAAGGCGACGAACGACCAATTTATAATCGACTGCCCCCTGCTGGACATGAGTGTTGACAACAGCTCTGGGGCTGGTCAGTTGATGCACTAGAAACTTGTAGCGTGCGCGTGTGTGTGTGTAGTTTAGTTTATTAAGATCCCCATTAGCTTCTGTCTATCTTAAACAGAAGCTACTCTTCCTCTCTATTATATCATAAGAATATTACATGAGATGGATTACATACATCCTTAACATTAATACCTACAGTACATCAAACGAAAAAAAGAAAGAAAAAAGAAGAACATAAGCAAAACTCAGCAGCTAGGGCTCTCACTGGTTTTAATAGATGGCGTCACGTAACCCCAGTTTAAGCTTCACTTCATTGGCTCCGTGTCCATGTTGTAGAGTGCCCCTTCTTATATGCATGCTGGTACACAGTATTGAGGTTATTCTTCGAAAAAATACCCCTGGATTTGGTCATAGACTATTCCCTCCATAATTTTACTCAAGGTGGGTAGCAAACTTATAAGGTCGACTGTTTTTACCCAAGAGTAATTCTTTACTCTCTTTTTTTACTACTGGTACAATTTTAGCTATTTTCCATTTTGGAGGACAAACACATGTTTTGAAACTTAAATGACAGGGAGAGCAAACCAGTTGGCGGCAGCTTATACGTTTTACACAGATTCTTATCTTTAGGAGACTGTGGCGATGCACTACGCCTGTGCATCGCCCCTCCAATGCTTTTAATTGCTGTTTATTCTCCAAGGTCGTTGTTGGGTTGGGTTCACCATTGTCAGCATTTGAGGTTTGCTGTCATGCAGCTGTGGAAAGAAGTACTCAAACGTTTTTGCTTAAAGCTACTGTGTGTAATATTTAGATGAAATTATTCACAGAAATTGGATATATTGTCCTTAACTATGTGTTCATATATGTATAATCACCTGCAACCAAGAACCGATGTTTTTCGTCAACTTTGAATGAGTTGAATATGGTTACATGAGGTGGACCTGACCTCCATGTAAGTCACCATGTTTGCTACGTCGTGTTGAATACAGTTGTTGCACAAAACAGTCCAGAATACTTTGCATTGGCGTTGAATTTTCAGCGCTGCCGGAAACCGGAAATATTTAACTTTAAATATTAACAGCACATTTTTTTGTCGAGAGGAATTAGTCTTCCCTAATGCTGTAGTCTGCTAAAATGCATTATTTACTGTGTCTACTGACTAGAATTAATGGCTCAATTGTGTTGACTAGTTGTTAGTGCATTTGAACCATAGTTAAGCTAAAGTTACATGATGGCAATGTGAGGCCAGCGGTACCACTAAGACTCCACTAATATAAGTTAACTTGACTTGCAAAAAGGCTAACCTTTGTGTTTAGCCAATTAACTTTCCGCAATATGTTTCTCCAAATTTTAACTCATGTTTTCGAAGGAAGACAGAGAGAGCATCGATATCTCCATGAATCCTTTGTCCTACCAGCTATGTCAAATATCTCTTTTAAATAGGACCATGGGTTCACGTTCATCTTCAGCACGAGCAAGTTCACAGTTCAAAGACATGCAAACTCCAAACTCTTAAGAGTGAATGTGTGTGTGTGTGTGTGTTTTTGTCTTGTGTGTGCTGATTGGCTCTAACCCTCCATGTGACTCTGAAAAAGGAAGGACAGCTTTAGAGGAATTGACAGACAGCAATGTCTTCAGGAAAAAAAAAATATTTTAAATCCTAAAAGTAAACAAATAAATGGATAACTATTGTCGGCTGTGGACAATGGTCAGCAACATTGAAATACACATAATTTGTATGAAATGGTCGGAAAAATGCTTCATCACTTGTCCGATCCTACAGACAAAGTGTCGTATGCTCGTGAAATGGCCCCATCAAAATTGGTTTCTTCTCTGCAAATTTTTCACTCTATTACATCAGTGCTTTATTAACCAACTTGGTATAAAGGTTGATGATCAAATCAAGCTGAATCAGATTCATTGTCAAGCATAATTATGAAGGACATATGTTAGACTGACTTACAGGACCAAATTCACTGGAAATCCTCCTCAGAGCAATCTGGTATGGCTGACCAAACTTTTCATTAAGGGCTGTCATGGTGTCAGAGTATGGAGTTGCAGAATTTAGGTACGAATCTGCGACAAGTCTGGTCTCTTCCAGCTTGAGGTGATCTACCAAGATCTGGTATTTGAAAAGTCAAGTCCGATCTGGTAGTAGAAGGTTAGCCAGAGCTATTTCAGTCGCACAAATTCACTGGGGTCACGATGACTGAAGTAGGGGATGCTTGGTCTTGGCCCTCTGTATGTTGGCTCAGAAGCGGCTATGGAGTTAAAGTGGGATTGAGGTGGTGGCCTTGATGCCGTCAACCTCATCTCCTGTGGCCTATGAGCAGTGCCATGGGGGGTTTCTTGCTGGTAAAAGGGCTGATTGTATCGCATGCTGTTGCCGAATGGAGCTGGCCCCGAACCAGAGGGGCGGGATGATGACCATACGGTTGGATCCCCACTGTGTGTAGGTGTCTTAACTGCTGGTGAGAGTTTACTCTGGTGGGCAGTGGCTGTTGCTTGGGACTTGAAAATCAGTCACCAACTCCTCCAGCATATTTAATACTGGTTCTGTGACTGATGGAGGCTCTTTCACCTCCTCAGTGTCTGGCCATGGAGGGGGGTTAGGCCAACCATCATCAATGTCTCCTTCCAGCTCTTCTACTGGAGGTGGTGGTGTGAAATACTTTGGAGGACCAGATCTTGTCTGTGATTGAAAGGGTGCCCCGGGTCGGCTAGGGGTCACGGGTTGCTGGGATACTTCAACGTACTGGACTGATCCCGATCACATCAGCCTTTCCATCTCTTCTTTATGTTCTCTGAGTTCAGTCAGTTCCACCTGCAATGAGCGTTGAGACTGCTGCAGCTTAATTTTCTCTTTATGATACTCTATCTCTGACGGATACTGCAGGGGGGTCCGGCAGTCTCTCAGCACCCTTTCTGGTGAAGAAAGGGTGTAGATTGATCTACATGTCGCATGTCGATAGTCCCATCTATCTGATGTCACATATGATGGAGCAGAATGTTTGGTTGGCAGGTTTACTTGAGAGGTGAGGGGTGTCATCTTGGCAGCTCCGTCCATATCGGTAGAATACCACTCATCTTCATCCCCATGCCTCTGCTGTGCTGCACTAAGGGGTGGAGCATGACTCCTCCGGCTTACATGCCTTTGTCATAGTCCTCTAATCGGAGAGGTGGGCGGATCTGCCGCCTTGGCCTGACTGCTGATAATGATTTCTCTTCTCTTGACTGCATCGCGAATCAGAGGTAAGCGTCCCCTCTGGCTCGAAGGACCAAAATTGCAGCTGAGGGTTTAAAGTTCTGTCTGAACTGATTGGATGAGTGACGCTTGCCACTGACTGTCGCTCAGAACACACATTCTCAACAGTCGGGCTACTGTGCGGTCTCCTTGTAGAGGTGGATATCAAATGTGGTTCTACAGGAGCAAACAAGAGGAAATATTAAATGAAATAGCTTAATTTCGCCAAAGTGAAAACGGAACAGATATACACATATAAATGTACACACATATCACTACAACAGTCTAATAATTAACCAGCCTCATGAGCAGTGACATCAGCAACTGCGCACTAGTGATACAGTCCATAATTATCAATTATACAGTCCATTATCACTTAATTCACCACACCCTGAACATGAACCGGTCGCATGATACAATGAATTAACCACTCTTGAACAATGGACAATCCCATGACAAACATAAACAAATACTATATGTAAGCTAATATAATTTTCCACGAAAGAAGGCAAAAGCGAAAGTAAAACGGTATGGTCATCAGCCTATTCACCTTAGGAGGTGTTAATACTATGAGGGTTGAGGATCAGGTGATAAACTAGGAACTACTATTCTTAAGCAATAATAAACAATAAACTCTGAACATCTCCTTAACACAGTCCTATTACAATCCAGGCCTTCCAAACATGCTCACTAGTTCCACTTCGGGTCCTTCCCTTAGTGTCTCTATAAAAATTAAGAACCATGCCTATTTACAAATAAAAGAAGTGAATTAATATAGGAACCCTATATTAAGAGTTGCATTAGAATGTGTAAAAATGAAGCGCCATTTATTCGCAATACTGCTTTCCACAGTATACGAGTCTGATCTCCCGCTGATCAACTGACGTTAACGTCTTCAAACATTTTTAAACATAAAGCATCTTAATTTTCTTCCGTAACTTCCGGCTGAAGTTGAAAACAGAGTCAGTGGAGAGTAAGAGGTAGAGATAAAGTCAGTGTGAGGAGTCACTGTGGGTGTCTTGATGGGGATGATGTCTTTCCCTGGGCGCGCTGATTGACCCCACAGGGTGATGGCCATTCTTTTGGAGAGGTGGCGACCTTGGTGTTAATGGGTTATTTATTGGTCAGTTTATTTTTTCAGTCCTCTTTTAACCACTGGCCGTTGAGGTGTTGTCCAGAAAACAATGTGGTCTTACTAGATAATCAGCAAATTTTCTAAGGAAAATGAAAGGCGGCATTCGTCCCAGTTCAGATGGACATGGCTCTCATATCTAGAAATAATACCATGACAAACCTGGGTTGCAGTCTTACACAATCTCTGCATTTCTATTAGATTAGTCACCCAACCAAAACCCTATAGAGACTGTCTGCCCCCCAAACCACCAAGAGTTTTATATTAAAACATAATAAAAATTATGAACATGTATTGTGACCAGGGAAACCTGGTTGCAGCAAGATGAATAACACGCCTTACTTTATTTAAGGTATTTCAATGGGTAAAAAGTGCTGGATGGGTTATGATCTGTCAAATATAACTATCAAGAGTAAAATCAAGTCATTTTGAGGCAGACACAATCTTTCAGTCACAAGGTAAGAGCAGTGATTACTTATTGACAGGTGAAAAGTCACATTTTGTGGGTTGTATGGCCCCTTTAAAGGTATTTTAACAGGTTAAAAAACTGCATTGGTTATAATCTAGGACAGAGCAGGTACAATAATGCAGTCAAAAAGATAAAAACATTTCTTTATTTTGTCCATAACCCATTATCATATATTGTGTTAATTCCAGTGTATATTAGACATACAAACCTTAAAAACAATAGGATCGTATTTCCTATGAGCAAACCATGCCTGATTACACTATAAACAGCAAACATTTTCAGCCACAATTGTGATTGTTTGGTTACAAGAAACGTTAAAGTTTCGCAAAGACATCATGACATATTGATATGACTACAGACATAAAGTTGGGTATATGTGCCCGTTACGAGAGTTTGAGCCAGATAAAAGCAGCTGTAAACATTTATAAACTGGGCAATACAGATTTAAGCTGGATCGGGGAGGTCCGTACGAGATATAACTGACTGACAGTCTGAATGGATTTGATTCATGGATTTGGATTTTGTGTTCTTTGAAGAACACACAACCTGGTAGTGGAAATTAAATGTAAAATCATAATAAGTATGCAAAGAATGATATTTTCAAAAGAAGCCACTTTCCCTCTTTCTTGTAATAGTATGTGGGTGGAGGTCGTCAGTGTCCATACAACACATAAATGCGTTGTAAGGATATAAGTGGTGGTGATCATCATTCATACTCATACATTCATACCTATGTGTTAATGATTAAATTCTTTACTACAGCACACAATTGTTTACTAGGACAGTATAAACTTCTTATCGGATCTAGCCTCCTAAGTATATGTCAAAGTTCACCAGATTGATGGATTTAAATTTGAAATATACAAAATTTTCAGTCAGACCTATGTTTAACAAAGGTCCAGTCGATTTTAGTCAATTTAATGGACAGGTTATATATTTAAATAAATATATGTTGTGGACATCACTAATGTCTCCTGGTATGTTTCATTCTCTATAGAAATTCATAATGATATAGTCTGCTACAGTACATTATATACTGTGTCTACTGACTAGAATTAACACTAAATCATAGCTCAATTGTGTTGACTGCTTGGAAGTGCATTTTGAACCATAGTTTAGCTAAAGTTACATGATGTCTATGTGAAGCTAGTGGTACCACTAAGACTCCACTAATATAAATTAATTTGACTTGCAAAAAGTCAGGCACTGCTAGGTAGGCTAACGTTAGCGTTAAGCCACGTAGTGGAGTAAAAGTTAAAAGAAATCTACTTAAGTAAATTACTGAAAAATGTACTTGAGCACAGTGGCAAAGAAAATGTACTTTTTAACATCACACCACTGCTCAGTGGTGTCCATCTACAGCATAAGCAATGAGACATTCAAACTCTCATGTGTGCGCATGTAGAGACTCCCTTTACAGCACTGCATCACATTTTATCCACTGGAGGGGCACTTCTCCATTACAATAGCACCCAATTGGTTACTTCATTATGTTTTCTCACCTGAAGACGTAAAGGTCAGCCTTTGGGGCACTGTCATGTAGGGGCGGCATTGAGGGCACCTCATAGCAGCACCCTTTTCCATTGGAAGGGCACCCATATAGGGAACATCAGGTTTAGACCATTGTAAGGGCACCTTATAGGGCACTGCATCACGTTTTCTACACTAGAAAGGCACTCATTAAGACACGTCATCTAATTGTCTTGCTCTGAAGCGCACATCATCATAATTCATTGCATGAAAGGGCACCCTAGAGGGCACTCAATAATTTTTTTCCCATGTGAAGGGCAGCCAAAAAGGGATCTACCTCTCGTTTTCGCCACTCTAGAGGGTATTTTAGCGACGAGTTTTCAACAAAAGGGACACCAGGGGGGGCCGTCGCCAATGGTCAGCAACACATAATTTGTATTAAATAGTCGGAAATATGCTCCATCCCTGTCCTTTGACATTTTATTTGTGTTTATTATACAGATAAAATGTCAAATGCTCATGAAATGACACCATCAAAATTGCTTTCTTCTCTATTACATCACTGCTTTATAAGCCAACTGGGTATAAAGGTTGATAATCAAATCAAGCCGAGTAACATTTATTGTCCAAGACAAAAGGACATATGATTGACTAACTTACAGGAAGTCATTCTTAGGATGGCATGGTTGTTGCCAGTTTCTTTTTTTCTGCGTGAAGGTCTGAAAAGTTAATGATAACCAATGTGAATTACTTAACTGTGTCCACCATCTAGTCTGGACATGTGTCCATACCAGGGGAGAACACATGGAAACCTCCCTGCAACAGCTGGTGAGCTCCTACTCAATTCTTCTCAATTTGCACAATAGCAATATAATGTTTATATATTTCCGTAAATATTTCTATATATTGCTGTGTAAACCAAGCATGATGCTGTTGCTCTGACATACTTTTATCAACAGGGAAAAGTAAGAAAGAGATAAAACACAAAAAAGGCATAATAAAAAGGGGCTGCTTGTAAGTTTGTCCTGACTCAATGATTCACCTAAGTCTCTGTTTTAACTGATTTAGCTCATTGTACTTGGTCAGCTCCGGGGTTATTTTGTTCAAGATATTAGGAAAAACACCTCATCATCACGTTAAAAAACAGCTGTTATTTCACATGGTCATGACAGGTTATAAGTTGTATTGATTATGTGATTTGTTATTGACTTGTACTCAATGAGTGGTCCTTATTTTAAAGGAGGGTTGTATTACATTCTCTGTGGTTTCAGATGACAAGTCTTCATATAGGACCAGACCACATTGACTCACTTAGGTGTTTTAGTAATAAAATTGGGAGTCATTATTTTTACTTAATTTGAAAGCTACATATCACTTTGGTATCATTTTACATGAAAAGGTTTGGTTTATTGAAATACTGCATAGAGATCTCCATGCCAGCCCACATCAGCTGACGGCTCAGCTGATCCTCTTCCATGTATTCAATTGGCAAAACTGTTGAGAGCTTTATTTAAGCTGCTTTAACCTGCCCACTCTTATTGCTTTCACTGCAAGCCACTTTGCAACCGGCCTCCACTGCAGCACCTCCTTTTCATGGCTGAATCTGACTTCTTGATGTCATGTGTTGTCATTGATGTCTGCTCTGTTCTGTGCTGGGGGTCTTTAGCTGCTGCTCTCCCTTCCTCACATTGTATGAAGGCTCACGGAGTGGTTGGTTAATATAACTTATTGCATTAATTGAAATTAAGGAATTTTGACTATAGTGTATTTGGACTGAACTTTGATTCATGGATTTTAGCTCATCATTACAGTGAAAGATGGAGGTGTGAAGGGACATAAAAATATGTCATTTCTACTTGAGGTTATACTGAACATTGCAGTTAATCACTACTGTGTCCTGCTGTACTTCTGTTCCTCACCCTGCTCTGTAGACCCGTGGCAATGCTCTGTTGCTCATCATTATTTTGGGAATTGGAGGAACCTTTCAACATGGTTACCAATTGACTGGTTTAAGTTCTCCCTCCCCGGTGAGACACATCATTATTAACTTTTCTTTTTAAATTGTTCTTTCTTACTTCACATCCTTTGATCGAGGCTGTGAGAGTGTTCACTTGTCAGGCAATAAACCGTTGCCTCCTTGTGACTCCCACTGCAGTACATACAGTGTTTCATCAACAGCAGCTGGTACGACAAATATGGCGAGCCTCCACCTGCACAGACCGTCACGATGATCTGGTCTCTCATTGTGTCCCTATATGCTATCGGGGGACTCTTTGGTGCTGTCAGTGTCAAATTGATCTCAGGCAGGCTGGGAAGGTAACACATGAGATAAAGGAGCATATATAGACTTATAGTCTGACTCTCCTTATGAAGGTATGTGTCTCCATGAAGGTATGTGTCTTCCCTTATCAGAAAAAAGGCGGTGATCTTGAACAACTTTATTGCCATTGTTGCGGGAGGGATCATGTTGACAAGTAAAATGGCCAATTCTTATGAGATGGTCATCGTAGCAAGGATCCTGTATGGCTACTCAGCAGGTAAGCCAACAGGAAATATTTTTAGGTCTCATTTTGTTTTAACCTGCTTGTCAAAAAATGTTTTGCATTTGTTGCAGGTTTGGGATTGAGTATCCATGTGATGTACCTCGGAGAGATTTCCCCCAGAAAGATAAGAGGCATAGTGACTTTCACCTCAGGGACCTTTTTGTCCCTCGGCAAACTGTCTGGGCAGTTCTTTGGATTAAGGTATATACTAATTGTGAGGATGTATGAGAAAACAACAGTTGAAGGCAAAAAAAATATTAGTGAGACTTTTTCCTCATGACCTATACACGTGTAGCCTGGCGTAGCCAGACTAATACCAGACCATCTTTAAATTAAAAAATCCCATAGCATCCTTAACAGTGAGCATTTTTCTTTAATATGCATATTCCAAGATATGACTTTTCAATATTTCACTCATTTATGAATACATTGACATCAAACTACCTCTCATGTGTCTGGGACATCCTCCTACAGCTTTCACAGCTGTTAGTTTGTGAAAAATGCCTTAGCAAATACCTTAGAATCCTTATCAGTGAGCATTTTGCTTTAATATGCATATTTCAAGGTTTGCATTTTCAATAGCTCACTCATTTATGAATGTATTGACATCAAACCACCTCTCATTTGTCCGTGACATCCTCTCTAACAGCTGTGAAATTGTGAGAGGATGTCCCAGACACATGAGGGACAGACACCACGTTCATGAGAGTGTTGTATTCCAGTTTTATTGAGTAGGTCCTCACTTTTTCTTTAATCTGCTGGTGCAGGTCTCTTAACCTCAAAAACTTATCCAGGTTGCATGCCATCACCAGATTTCCGCAAAATCACAGGATTAAGACCCTGCAGAGGGCCCTGTTTATTCCTCTGGATCCGACACAGAAAAAAAGAAAAGAGTTTATAAACTTGTAAAACTTTACTTCACTTGGTAACACTGTGTTAACTTCTGATCTTCGCGAGCAGTTGACTTTAAGTTGAACAAATCTAAATGTGTGTGGTACCAATTGGAGTAATTGTTTTAAGTTGGTGAACAATTTCTTTTTCCGTAGACACCCCCTCTCCAAGGAGTTCACCCTGCTTCCATTTGGCCAAGAGACAGCCTGCCTCACTAAAAGATTCAAGAACACCTTAAATACAGTAATTCAAAAGGCCATATTTTCACTGGCCTTTTAAATTAACTTGTGCATTTTAATGCTCTTATATGATTGCAATACTATCTGTTTATTTTTGTACTGTGTTTCATATTAAATTTCAATTTGGCATGTGGACTACAGTCAATTACATAAAATAAGTGAAACAGGAGAGTCCTGATCATATGTGTCCCACCTAGAGCTCTGAGTACTTATGAGGATTATGCAAAAGGAGCTTCAGCTCAACGTTTGAAAATGTAAAGAGATGCCATTTTTCTTTTTTTTTCCAGCGAGATCCTCGGTCGTGAAGAGCTGTGGAACATCGTTCTCTGTGTCCCTTCATTTTTCTCACTGGTTACTGTCATAGTCTTGCCTTTTCTTCCTGAGGCTCCCAGATACCTACTCATAGAGAAAGGTGACGATAAGGCCTGCAAAAAAGGTTGGTATGTTTCCCCATAGTCAGACAATACCTGACCAAACAGCCTCTCAAGGAATGAGCATCAAACACCACTGTAATTGCTGAGGGAAAACAGTACTATCAATGTTTTTGCAATATTTAAAGGATTATCCTCAACCCTAACCATAACCCTCACTACATTTTGGACACCACTGAACTTAACAGTGTCAGTAAAAGCATCCAAGGTCAAATAAAACAGAAGTCTATATCCATCCATTGTCTACCGCTTTATCCATTTAAGGGTCGCGGGGGGGCTGGACCAAATCCCAGCTAACATTGGGCGAGAGGCGGGTACAGAGGCAGCCTATCACAGGGCCACATACAGAGACGGACAACCACCTACTCTCACATTCACACCTACGGTCAATTTAGAGTCTCCAATGAACCTAACCCATGTCTTTGGACTGTGGGAGGAAGCCAGAGAACCCACGCCTACACAGGGAGAACATGCAAACTCTACACAGAAAGGCCCTGGTTGGTTTGAACTGGGATTCTAACCCTGAACCTTCTTGCTGTGAGGTGACAGTGCTAACCACTACACCAACGTGCAGCCCCAGAAGTCTATATCATCTATTTTATAAAGTTTTGCATATCAGCAAAGAAGTAAAGAAAAAGGTTTTCTGTCTGTGTTCTTTTTAATTCCAGCCCTCCAGAGTCTGTGGGGCCAGGGCGACTACAAGGAAGAGATGGATGAGATGTTGGCTGAGCAGTCAGCCATGAAAGCAGCACCACCAAAAAGCCCCCTGCAGCTGCTGGGGGACAGGTCTGTCCGATGGCAGCTCATCTCCATATCCCTCATCTTATGCTGCAACCAGCTGTCGGGCATTTCTGCAGTGAGGAAGGAACTTACTCTGTCTATCGCCTTAATACAGCAGATGCTTTAAAATGTCTGGTTTCATGTTCACTTTTAGTATCGATCATGTTCAAAGCCTCTCAAGATCTTATCAGTGCTTCTTTCCCCCACAGATCAACATCTTTTCTTTTGACATCTTCATGGAGGCGGGCATTCCAAGAGACATGATCCGTTACATCACTCTTGGTCTTGGAGTATCTGAAATAATCACCTTAATCTCCTGTGTGAGTTACTCGCCCAGAGTGTGCCAGAGAACGAATGGTCTCTCATTGTTGTTACTGTTGTTCATCTCTTCAAACAGTGAGACATTTGGCTCATTAAGGCAAATCAATTCTAATAAATTAAATTTGTATTTTCTACCCATTTCCCTCTCAGGGTCTGATGATTGAGCGTACAGGGAGGAAGCCATTGTTGTGGGGGGGATATGGTGTCATGTGTGTCTGTTGGTTGTTGGTAACTGTCACGATGAACCTGAAGGTAAACCTGTCACCTTTCAATTCTGATACCGATGTGGAAACAGTTTAATAATTGCTCCAAAAGTTATCAGTATACTAAAATGTGTTATCATTCACACATACAATATCTCGATTCATGCAGGATTCCAACTATTGGGCTCCTTATCTTGCTGCTGCTTTGATCATCATCTTCATCATCTTCTTTTGTGGAGGGCCTGGTACGTGCTTTAAAATTCCCACCTGTAGCTGAGTGTTGAAATAAAATTGAAAAAAATGATTAGACACTGAAATGGTTTGAGAAAAGATGTTTGTATGCAGAGATAATTAATTCAATCACTTGCTTCCTTTCTCTGGTTCCGGTTCAACCAGGGGGAGTGATATCTACTCTCAACACTGAGTTATTCATCCAGTCCAATCGAGTGGCAGCGCTCGTCCTCACAGGAATCCAACGTTGGTTGATGTTCGTTGTTGTGGGTCTAGTCTTTCCATTCCTTATTGTGAGTACAACCCACCTGAAATCAAGCCACACGAATATACCATGCACTGTATGAATAAAACTGCAAATGTTGCTTTTGAGGGTAAAATGAGGAAGTGTCACATTGCGTTGTTGGAAATATGAATCGCATGCTGATGCTTTGCTCTTGGTCTCCTCTGTCCCAGACTGCCCTCGGCTCATACTCCTTCGTGCTGTTCGGCTGTATGTGCCTGCTGGGTTTTCTGTACACCTTCTTCGTCCTGCCGGAGACAAAAGAGAAGACGCTGCTGGAGATCTCTGAGGAATTCAAAGCCATCACTGTCTGTGGAAAATCCTTTGCAGAGAACAAGATTGTGGAGACCAAGTTGTAAGGCCAACCAGATACAGTAGCTTTACAAACTGTTGTATGGAATGAACTGAAGGGACAATATTTGGGCTTTGTTAAAGTCTTTTTAGGTGATTTCATTGGTATCAACCGACAAAAACCTTATCATGAAAGGTGGCATTCGTCCCGCTTCAGGTGGATGTGGATCTCATATCTACAAATCTGACTGAGTTTATTATCATACCATGACAACCCAGGGTTGCAGTCATACATGATTCTCTGCACTTCTATTAGAGCAGTCACCCAACCAAAACCCTATAGAGACTGTGTCTGTCCCCCAACCAACAACATTCAGTACATCACTTGTAAACAGAGGAATTTTACATTTAAACATAATGGAAATTATGAATATGTATTGTGACCAGTGAAACCTGGTTGCAGCAAGATCAATATCTTAGTCTAAATGAATAACATCCCTTACTTTATCAAAGGTATTTCAACGAGTAAAAAGTGCTGGATGGGTTATGATCTGTCAAATACAACTATCAAGAATGAAATCAATTCATTTTGAGGCAAAAAACAATCTTTCAGTCACACGGTAGGAGCTGTAATCACTTTTTGGCAGGTGAAATTTGGCCTTTTATGGGTTTAATAGCCCTTTTAAAGGTATTTCAACAGGTAAAAAGGGCTGGATGGGTTATGATCTGTCAAATACAACTATCAAGAATGAAATCAAGTCATTTTGAGGCAGAAATAATGTTTCAGTCAAACAATAGGAGCTGTAATTATTTTTGGCAGGTGAGAAGTCATCTTTTGTGGGTTGTATAGCCCCTTATAAGGTATTTTAACAGGTTATAATCTAGGACAGAGCAGGTAAAATAATGCAGTCAAAAGGATAAAAACATTTCTTTATTTTGTACATAACCCATTATCATATATTGTGTTAATTCCAGTGTATATTAGACATACAAACCTTATAAACAATAGGATCGTATTTCCTATGAGCAAACCATGCCTGATCACGCCATAAACAGCTAAAACTTTCAGCCACAATTGTGATTGTTCGGTTACAAGAAACGCTAAAGTTTCCCAAAGAAATCATGACATATTGATATTACTACGGTCATAAAGTCGTGTATATGTGCCCGGTATGAGAGTTTGAGCCAGATAAATGCAGCTGTATACGTTTATAAACTGGGCGATACAGCTTTAAGCTGGATCGGGCCGTCCGTACGAGATATAACTGACTGACAGTCTGAAAATTAACTTCATTTCTTTGAAGAACACAAAACCTGATAGTTGAAATTAATGAAAATCATAATACAGACAGAATAATGCAAAGAATGATATTTTCAAAAGAAGCCACTTTCCCTCTTTCTTGTAATAGTATGTGGGTGGAGGTCGTCAGTGTCTATACAACACATAAATGCATTGTAAGGATATAAGTGGTGGTGATCATCATTCATACTCATACATTCATACTTATGTTTGAATGATTAAATTCAGCACACAATTGTTTACTAGTACAGTATAAAGTTCTTATCGGATCTAGCCTCCTAAACGTGTATCAAAGTTCACCAGATTGATGGATTTAACTTTGAAATGTACAAAATTTTCAGTCAGACAAATTTCAATCAGTCGATTTTAGTCAATTTAATGGACAGGTTATACATTTAAATAAATGTATGTTGTGGACATCACTAATGTCTCCTGGTATGTTTTATTCTCTATAGAAATTCATAATGATAAAGTCTGCTACAGTACATTATTTACTGTGTCTACTGACTAGAATTAACACTAAATCATAGCTCAATCGTGTTGACTTGTTGGTAGTGCATTTGAACCATAGTTTAGCTAAAGTTACATGATGGCTATGTGAGGCCAGCAGTACCACTAAGACTCCACCAATATAAGTTTAGCAGTACCACTAAGACTCCACTAATATAAGTTTAGCACTCTGAGATTGCTTCTAGCAATTAAGGGTGCTCTATAAATGAAATGTATTATTATTATTGTTATTATAAGTTAATTTGACTTGCAAAAAGTCAGGCACTGCTGGGTAGGCTAACGTTAGCATTAAGCCACGTAGTGGAGTAAAAGTTAAAAGAAATCTACTTAAGTAAATTATTGAAAAATGTACTTGAGCACAGTGGCAAAGTAAATGTACTTTGTAACATCACACCACTGCTCAGTGGTGTGATGTTACAAAGTACATTTACTTTGTAACATCACACCACTGCTCAGTGGTGTCCATCTACAGCATAAGCAATGAAACATGCAAACTCCAAACTCTAAGAGTGCATGTGTGTGCAGTGGCGGACTCGGGCTGTTTGAGGGGCAGGAGAAAAAATAAAAAGGGCACGTACTGCATGACATGGGGCCCCAACAATGTGCAAAAAAGCTAAAATACCTCACGTATGATGAAATAGTTCTCACTTGGAAGGGCATCTCTGAGGGCACTTCATGAGTTTTTCATCAGAAAGACAACTGTAGGGAATCTTAAGTTTATCCCATTGTAAGTGCACCTATATGGCACCACATCACATTTTCTCCACTAGAGGGGCTTCCAATAGGAAACATCCCCACATTCTCAAGCATGTAGGGACTCCCTTTACAGCACTGCATCACATTTTATCCACTGGAGGGGCACTTCTCCATTACAGTAGCACCCATTTGGTTACTTCATTATGTTTTCTCACCTGAAGAAGTACCGTATACAGCACTGCATCCCATTTTCTCTACTGGAAAGGGCACCCTTTGGGGCACTGCCATGTAGGGGCGGCATTGAGGGCACCTCATAACGGCACCCTTTTCCATTGTAAGGGCACCCATATAGGGACTATTGGAAATACACATAATTTGTATTAAATGTTCGGTGTCTTGGAATTTTCGTCTATCCTCCCCTGAGAAACTCTTAAGATGAGTCTTCTGAGGCACCAAGCAAGGCCAACTTATCAATGGCAAGCCAAAACAATCAGAGAGCAGCTGATGTGTGGTGTCATAGTCGCGGGGGGATGACGACATTACTCAAAGCTAAATACAAGTACAGAGACCAGGGATGGGCAGACTCCCATCCCAGGCTCCTCAATATTGAACTCTTCTAATAAATACTTCTGCTTTAGACATCCACGTGACATGATTGACTAACTCACAGGAAGTCCTTCTGAGGGTGGTATGGTTGTTGTGTTTCTTTTTTTTTTTCTGGGTAAAGGTCTAAAAAAGTTAATCATAACCAGCTTGAATTACTAAACTGAGTCCACCATGTAGTCTGGACATATGTCCATACCAGGGAGACCAAATGGGAACCTTCCTGCAACTGCTGGTGAGCTCCTACTCAATTCTTCTCAATTTGCTCAATATTAATATATTTTTATACATACAGTATATAGTAATTCAGTGGACATTTTAACAGTTAGAAAAATATCTCTGTCATAAATGTTTATTAAGTAAACATTACTATATTTTCTGTGTAAACCAAGCATGATGCTGTTGCTCTGACATACCTTTATTAACAGGGAAAAGTAAGAAAAAGATATAACACAAAAAAGAAGAAGAAAAATGCTGTTTTAGAGTAAGACAGCAACGGCAGTTTGTGAGTTTTTCCAAACTCAATGACTCACCTAAGCCTCTGTTTTAGCTGAATCATTGTACTGGGTCAGCTCCTGGGTTATTTTGTAAACTCGTCATTCAACATGTTAGGAAAAACACCTCATCAGCACATTAAAAAACAATTCTTATTTCATATGGTCATGACAGGTGAGAAGTTGTATTGATTATGTGATTTGTTATTGACTTGCACACAATTAGTGGTCCTTATTTTAAAGGAGGGTTGTATTACATTCTCTATGGTTTCAGATGACCAGTCTTCATATAGGACCAAACCACATTTACTCACTTAAGTGTTTTAGTAAGTATATTGGCAGTATTTATTTTTACTTGATGTGAAAACTACATATCAATTTAATATCATTTCACATGAATAGGTTTGGCTCATTTAAATACTGCATAGAGATCTCTAAGCCAGCCCACATCAGCTGATGGCTCAGCTGATCCTCTTCCATGTATTCAATGGGCAAAACTGTTGAGAGCTTTATTTAAGCTGCTTTAACCTGCCCACTCTTCTTGCTTTCACTGCAAGCCACTTTGAAACCCGCCTCCACTGCAGCACCTCCTTTTCATACTGTATCTGACTTAATCGATGTCATAGTGTATTTGGACTGAACTTTGATTCATGGATTTTAGCTCATCATTACAGTGAACGATGGAGATGTGAAGGGACTTCAAAAAATTTAATTTCTACTTGAGGTTATACTGAACATTGCAGTTAATCACTACTGTGTCCTGCTGTACTTCTGTTCCTCACCCTGCTCTGTAGACCCGTGGCAATGCTCTGTTGCTCATCATTATTTTGGGAATTGGAGGAACCTTTCAACATGGCTACCACTTGACTGGTTTAAGTTCTCCCTCCCCGGTGAGACACATCATTAATAACTTTTCTTTTTAACTTGTTCTTTCTCACTTCACATCCTTTTTCTTCACTGATCGAGGCTGTGAGAGTGTTCACTTGGCAGGCAATAAACCGTTGCCTCCTTGTGACTCCCACTGCAGTACATACAGCGTTTCATCAACAGCAGCTGGTACGACAAATATGGCGAGCCTCCACCTGCACAGACCGTCACGATGATCTGGTCTCTCATTGTGTCCCTATTTGCTGTCGGGGGACTCTTTGGTGCTGTCAGTGTCAAATTGATCTCAGGCAGGCTGGGAAGGTAACACATGAGATAAAGGAGCATATATAGACTTATAGTCTGACTCTCCTTATGAAGGTATGTGTCTCCATGAAGGTATGTGTCTTCCCTTATCAGAAAAAAGGCGGTGATCTTGAACAACTTTATTGCCATTGTTGCGGGAGGGATCATGTTGACAAGTAAAATGGCCAATTCTTATGAGATGGTCATCGTAGCAAGGATCCTGCATGGCTACTCAGCAGGTAAGCCAACAGGAAATATTCTTAGGTCTCATTTTGTTTTAACCTGCTTGTCAAAAAATGTTTTGCATTTGTTGCAGGTTTGGGATTGAGTATCCATGTGATGTACCTCGGAGAGATTTCACCCAGAAAGATAAGAGGCATAGTGACTTTCACCGCAGGGACCTTTTTGTCCCTCGGCAAACTGTCTGGGCAGTTCTTTGGATTAAGGTATATACTAATTGTGAGGATGTATGAGAAAACAACAGTTGAAGGCAAACAAAAATATTAGTGACATTTTTTCCTCATGACCTATACATGTGTAGCCTGGCGTAGCCAGACTAATACCAGACCATCTTTAAATTAAAAAATCCCTTAGCATCCTTATCTGTGAGCATTTTTCTTTAATATGCATATTCCAAGGTATGCATTTTCAATACCTCACTCATTTATGAATTTATTGACATCAAACCACCTCTCATCCGTCTGGGACATCCTCTCACAGCTTTCACAGCTGTTAGTTTGTGAAAAATGCCTTAGCAAATACCTTAGAGTCCTTATCAGTGAGCATTTTGCTTTAATATGCATATTTCAAGGTTTGGATTTCAATAGCTCACTATTTTATGAATTTATTGACATCAAACCACCTCTCATGTGTCTGTGACATCCTCTCTAAAAGCTGTGAAAGTTGTGAGAAGATGTCCCAGACACATGAGGGGCCATTCTATTACACGTGAAGAAAAAAAAGTTAATTTTAACATTGACACCACGTTCATGAGAGTGTTGTATTCCAGTTTTATTGAGTAGGTCCTCACTTTTTCTTTAATCTGCTGGTGCAGATCTCTTAACCTCAAAAACTAATCCAGGTTGCAGGCCATCACCAGACTTCTGCAAAATCACAGGATTAAGACTCCGCAGAGGGGCCTGTTTATTCCTCTGGATCCGACAGAAAAAAAGAAAAGAGTTTATAAACTTGTAAAAAATTACTTCACTTGGTAACACTCATGAATGAAGTTTTTTCAAATCAAAGTTTTCATTTGTGTTAACTTCTGATCTTCGAAACCTGTTGAATTTAAGTTGAACAAATCTAAATGTGTGTGGTACCAATTGAAGTAATTGTTTTAAGTTGGTGAACAATTTCTTTTTCCGTAGACACCCCCTCTCCAAGGAGTTCACCCTGTTCATTTGGCCACACAGACAGCCTGCCTCACTAAAAGATTCAAGAACGCTTTAAATACAGTAATTCAAAAGGCCATAATTTCACTGGCCTTTTTAATTAACTTGTGCATTTTAATGCTCATATGTTTGCAATACTATCTATTTTTGTAGTGTGTTCCAATTTTTTTGTAACTTGTTTGCGTGAATACTGCTTACTGCACGACAAATCGCCCCTCTGGGATATTAAATGTATCCTTGGGGATATTAAATTTCAATTTGGCATGTGGACTACAGTCAATTACATAAAATAAGTGAAACAGGAGAGACCTGATCATATGTGTCCCACCTAGAGCTCTGAGTACTTATGAGGATTATGCAAAAGGAGCTTCAGCTCATCGTTTGAAAATGTAAAGAGATGCCATTTTTCTTTTTTTTTCCAGCGAGATCCTCGGTCGTGAAGAGCTGTGGAACATCGTTCTCTGTGTCCCTTCATTTTTCTCACTGGTTACTGTCATAGTCTTGCCTTTTCTTCCTGAGGCTCCCAGATACCTACTCATAGAGAAAGGTGACGATAAGGCCTGCAAAAAAGGTTGGTATGTTTCCCCATAGTCAGACAATACCTGACCAAACAGCCTCTCAAGGAATGAGCATCAAACACCACTGTAATTGCTGAGGGAAAACAGTACTATCAATGTTTTTGCAATATTTAAAGGATTATCCTCAACCCTAACCATAACCCTCACTACATTTTGGACACCACTGAACTTAACAGTGTCAGTAAAAGCATCCAAGGTCAAATAAAACAGAAGTCTATATCATAACATCTATTTTATAAAGTTTTGCATATCAGCGAAGAGGTAAAAAAAAGGTTTTCTGTCTGTGTTCTTTTTAATTCCAGCCCTCCAGAGTCTGTGGGGCCAGGGCGACTACAAGGAAGAGATGGATGAGATGTTGGCTGAGCAGTCAGCCATGAAAGCAGCACCACCAAAAAGCCCCCTGCAGCTGCTGGGGGACAGGTCTGTCCGATGGCAGCTCATCTCCATATCCCTCATCTTATATTGCAACCAGCTGTCAGGCACTTCTGCAGTGAGGAAGGAACTTACTTTGTCTATCGCCTTAATACAGCAGATGCTATAAAATGTCTGGTTTCATGTTCACTTTTAGTATCGATCATGTTGAAAGCCTCTCATGATCTTATCAGTGCTTCTTTCCCCCACAGATCAACATCTTTTCTTTTGACATCTTCATGGAGGCGGGCATTCCAAGAGACATGATCCGTTACATCACTCTTGGTATTGGAGTATCTGAAACCATCACCTTAATCTCCTGTGTGAGTTACTCGCCCAGAGTGTGCCAGAGAACGAATGGTCTCTCATTGTTGTTACTGTTGTTCATCTCTTCAAACAGTGAGACATTTGGCTCATTAAGGCAAATCAATTCTAATAAATTAAATTCTGTTTGTATTTTCTACCCATTTCCCTCTCAGGGTCTGATGATTGAGCGTACAGGGAGGAAGCCATTGTTGTGGGGGGGATATGGTGTCATGTGTGTCTGTTGGTTGTTGGTAACTGTCACGATGAACCTGAAGGTAAACCTGTCACCTTTCAATTCTGATACCGATGTGGAAACAGTTTAATAATTGCTCCAAAAGTTATCAGTATACTAAAATGTGTTATCATTCACACATACAATATCTTGATTCATGCAGGATTCCAACTATTGGGCTCCTTACCTTACTGCTGCTTTGATCATCATCTTCATCATCTTCTTTTGTGGAGGGCCTGGTACGTGCTTTAAAATTCCCACCTGTAGCTGAGTGTTGAAATAAAATTGAAAAAAATGATTAGACACTGAAATGGTTTGAGAAAAGATGTTTGTATGCAGAAATAATTAATTCAATCACTTGCTTCCTTTCTCTGGTTCCGGTTCAACCAGGGGGAGTGATATCTACTCTCAACACTGAGTTATTCATCCAGTCCAATCGAGTGGCAGCGCTCGTCCTCACAGGAATCCAACGTTGGTTGATGTTCGTTGTTGTGGGTCTAGTCTTTCCATTCCTTATTGTGAGTACAACCCACCTGAAATCAAGCCACACGAATATACCATGCACTGTATGAATAAAACTGCAAATGTTGCTTTTGAGGGTAAAATGAGGAAGTGTCACATTGCGTTGTTGGAAATATGAATCTCATGCTGATGCTTTGCTCTCGGTCTCCTCTGTCCCAGACTGCCCTCGGCTCATACTCCTTCGTGCTGTTCGGCTGTATGTGCCTGCTGGGTTTTCTGTACACCTTCTTCGTCCTGCCGGAGACAAAAGGGAAGACGATCTTTGAGATCTCTGAGGAATTCAAAGCCATCACTGTCTGTGGAAAATCCTTTGCAGAGAACAAGATTGTGGAGACCAAGTTGTAAGGCCAACCAGATACAGTAGCTTTACAAACTGTTGTATGGAATGAACTGAAGGGACAATATTTGGGATTTGTTAAAGTGATTTTATTGGTGTCAACCAATAAAAACCTCATCATAACATGGAGAAAACTATACACCCCAATAGATTGATCTAGAAGCAATGCCTGAGTCAGTCAACTCAGTAAACGATAATGAGCCATAAGTGTTTTACGCTTTGTGACTGTATGATTTTTAATGCATCTCTATTACACAGCAGAATAGTTTTCTGTTTTCAGGAGGATTTTTTTTTTTGGGATCATTCCACACCGGAAACCCCAACTTTAACACCTAGCATAGCAAATAACTGCTGAAATAAACATTTATAACTTTTTAAAGATAATATTCTATGATGATAATGAAGCATTTCAAATGCCTAGATGTGATTTTCTTCATTTATGATGTTAATGATAAAATGATATGCCTCTGACTTCAGAGGGTTGGTAAAGTATGACCTTTTGATTTTTACAGTTTACTTTTATTAAAACAAGCCCCAAAAATCTCATCATGCATGTCTTCTCTTCATTCTTCCGAATGTGTACTCCATACAATCCAAATGGGAGAATAGCAAAAACCTAAGGTCAACAGCTTCACGATTCACTTTTATAGAACAGCTGCAGTTTGTCACTATGTGCTCACTAGTTCCACTTCGGGTCCTTCCCTTATTGTCTCTTTATTTTGTCTGTCACTGGGCGCGCTGATTGACCCCACAGGGTGATGGCCATTCTTTTGGAGAGGTGGCGACCTTGGTGTTTATGGGTTATTTATTGGTCAGTTAATGGATCAGTTTTTTCAGTCCTCTTTTAACCACTAGATAACTTATTCGATAATCAGCAAATTTTCTCAGGAAAACTCAGGCTGATTAGGAGAGACGGCATTCGTCCCATTTCAGATGGATGTGGCTCTGATATCTAGAAATCTGACTTGAGTTTATTATAATACCATGACAGACCGGGGGTTGCAGTCTTACACAATTCTCTGCACTTCTATTAGAGCAGTCACCCAACCAAAACCCTGTAGAGACCCCCCCAACCAACAACACTCATTACATCACTTGTAAACAGAGGAGGAGTTTTACATTGAAACATAACGGAAATTATTAATATGTATTGTCACTAGTGAAACCTGGTTGCAGCAAGATAAATATATGTTAGTCGAAATGAATAACACCCCTTACTTCATTAACCCTCACATCCCTCGAAGCACAGACCAGGTGATCTCCCATTCCAACTCAACCCTCAACCTAAACTGAGTTTTAACTAATTTGAAAGTCTTACTCTTTGTCTTTCACACCCAAGCCGGAAAATACAGGGTTTATCCTACCCCTTACTCAGAATTTTTACCTCAGTTAATAGGGTAAGTATAGTTCAATTAAAATGAGTTAATAGAGTAATAATAGTTAATGATGCGGACATTCATGTAGATGTTGCAATCGATAGACTTAGTTCTGCATTTAATTCACTGTTAGAGTAAAGTGGCTCGACTCAACAGGTAAATGAACCCACGTACTGACTAATCACACCCCTGAACCGACATATAGAATAGAATTATTGAAATATTGAAAATGTCCCCCCCCCCCCCCTTTTTGGACACCTTCAGGTCTTCTTCCCCGCTTCCAGTAGGCTCTTAGAGTAGCTCACTGCCTATAACATTGTATATTCAAACCTTTGAAGGTCCCCTCTTCATTGTCACAAGGCGGCAGCAGCGAGCAGCCACAGGGTCTTCATTAGCTGCCACACCCACCAGGCCCACAGTTCAGTGGCCTCGGGAATGCGAGCTGTGATTGGCAGTGTCCTGGCTGGGCTGATCATTCTGTTGATGTCCGGTGTCCTTGGATCAACTGAAGGATTAATTGTAGAAACCATCATGAATAATTTACTGTTGCAAACCTCCAGGTTGTGTTATTGTATACAGGCCTATGCATGAAAAAAAAGAGAGAAATGATCACATTGGGTCCACTTTAGCGCCTGCCCAAGACAAACACAAGGAACTGATTCTGTTGCTGACATTCTAGTAAAACACTAGTGCTATCATGATGGGGCCTCGGAGGCTTTTATATTTTTTTTACAGCTGTAATGGCTCCATTACATCAAGAGATGGCGATGTCAATCCTCTGTTTGCACTGGACTAGAATGAGCAAACCATCACAGCACACTAACGGAAAACAGTAACTGTTCAACATGTTATTTAGCAGAGATCAAATAATCAGTAACTCTGTAACTTTGACTACATGTTGAATATTACACCAGTGTTTTCTTTATACCTCAGATATTGCACCACTACGTAAGACGGGGATTTTAGCACGCCACACATTCACAAAATGTAGACACCCTTCCACTCAGAATGTGTCTTTCTACTTTGTATCTAATGAAAAAACAACAACATTTAAACTAATGTCGGCCGTCTATCTTGTGGGTCGCACTTTAACAGCAGCACTTTACAATGCCTAGTGCCATTTTACGTCTATAGATTCCAGCAGGAGTTCAACTCCTCCTCCGCTGGTGAAGTCATGCATAGCGAAAGAGAAGGTGAAACGAAGGCCTTTAATGTTCTGTCCGTCCGCCTGGCAACACTGAGCTCACGAGGAGCGCGGCAAATCAGAGAAGAGTGAACACACTTTGACGTGTTACAGATTAAATGAGTCACTGTTTCATGAGTCTAAAGTTGTACATCGATCGACTCGGGTGATTTCCGCCCATGCAATAGCTGTGCTGACTCCTCCATTCAACATTGACATGTGCTGCTCTGTGTTAGCCGCGGGAATGTGATGATCAACTGAAACGTGTGTCAGTCCATTGTGTCTGAAGACCATCTACTTTGTCTAAGTGGAGGAGACTGAGGGGCCGATGTCACGGGGATGAGCGGCTCACACTCACACTGGTCTGTGGTCGTTTTCTGCCTGTAACCGTTGAAATTTTTCTTGAATTGAGAAGTAAGAAGCCTTTTGTTTTAGTATACTCCCCAACAATATTATATATAGTACAGTATACAATATTTGGCTACAGTAGAATCATGCAAACTTTACTGTGTGGGCATCCTCAAAATAAACCATTCATAATAACAATGCATGTGGTTTATGTACATGATAGAGCGGGAAAGGCCAATTTGTTGCCACTCTAACTTGACAGCATTTGAAATGACTGCAGCTCTGCCGCCCGGGCTACGCATGGGTTTGAAAAGGGAAACACCTTGTGGAGGTGAACCTGCCTGGAGGGTCGAGTCGGGTCATCAGAGAGACTTGTAGCTCACCTGGTTTGACTGACTGTGTTTAGATAAAGCCAGAAATGTGTCAGATTCCATGTCTGAAAGGGTCTCTCTCTCTCTCTCTTTGTTTGGACATGTTTGGTTTGGTTTTCATTTAGCCTTTGTTCACAGCACCCTATTGTTCAGTTTGGATCAATTGTGGTACTTGTTATTCTCTTTTAGTCGGTTTAACTAAAGCTAGAAGTAGTTTTTCTTACAACTCATGTGGTCTCGGCTTTTTGTTGTTCAAATAAGCATCGTAAACTGAACCTAGGCTCTTGTCCTCCACACTGGGGTTCATGTTTGGATTCCTCAAAAATGTGGTCTGATATAATGAAGGTCTTCAAGTTTGGAACTTTCACAACCCTTGAGGATACCATGCGATCGTGTAAAATAAAACCTTCGCCAAATAAACTTGAAGAATTTAATCAACATCTTCATACTGTATGTGTCATCCCTAACTGTAGGTCTTTGGAAAGTCTGGGCAAAATGTGTTGCTGTAAATCAACATCCCACGCTTTCTTGTTCATTTACAGCTGAAGGACTAATTGGTCCATCCATCATGTCTGCTAAAGACAGGCAGAGAGATGTGATGGACGAAAAGACTGGAAATAAGTGAATAGACTCAACAGACACTTAAGTAATATGCTTGAAGGAAACGCTGACACACATGTGAAAGGTGTCCTGTATTAAATGTTGCTGAGTGGGTGTTTTCGTTCAGGTGACACACAGATGGGATCCCTGCCGGCGCCTGGGCTTGTTAGTGACTCACTGCGAGGAGGGATGGATGTCATGGACCAGACGGAGCCCTCCGGCGGAGCAGCCTTGAGGTACCCGGCACCCCATCCTGCATTATGGCGAGGTGCCTTGCGAGCCGTTGGTTCTGCGGATTAACCCAAACCTGGCAGGTTTATCCCATGTGTCAGGCCGAGCAAACACCGGGAATGATTTACTTTTATTTTCTCTCACCATGGCTGAAGGACAACAATCGGGCCTAATGAGGGCCTCCACAGGGACTTATTATCAACTCGAATTATTCGGTGGGGATTATGTGTCCTGAGTCCTGTTTATGCTATTTAATTGCTTTTATAAAAACTTGAGGATAAGTCCATTTAAACAGGGATTAGTCTGAGAAGTGAAGCTGAGTCGGATACAAATTGTTGACCGGTCACACTTGAGGCCAGTGAAAGGGCAAAGGTCACGCTTAAGTGGGTGAGAATGTATTTTGAGATTAGTGGGTTTTGTCAAGATCTACAAGTCTAATACTATTCTAGGCTACTTAAGTGTCTTTCCCTGTCCTTTTTCTGCAGACAACTGCTTGAACGTGAAAGGCAAAGGGACTGGTTGGAGGGAATTACATTTTGGTCTTGTATGCAGGCTGTCAGTGAGAGAGGAGACAGTTAGAGAGAGGAGAGGAGAGGACCAGCAGATGGACAGTGGAGTTACTGTCACACAATATTAACACATCCACCTCAAGAGAGGAGTGAGCCTGTCACTCAGGACAATGGGACTAAATTACTAAACAGAGGGGATTCTGTGTGTAGGCGATCAGGGAGGAAAATCCAGAAAATCCTCCTCTGCCCTTATGACCTTATACTGGGCTTATGTTCCATATTGTGTGACTATCATGGGCATATCTGGATAAAGTGTTGAAAACTAGGGATTCACACCTGAGGGGAGAGAAAAACACTCCCCGAACACTGGACATTTCCTTTTGGCCCGGTCTGTGTCATGCATGTAACACCAGACTGTGGTGTACTGTGAATGTATATTTGTGCATCTGTTTTGTTCTGGTACATTCTTCCCATGATAATTAAACACACATGATGAGGCTGTAGGAAAGGGAGACTGTTAGTCAGGCCCCAGTCATTCTTGTCACGGGTCTCCTATTTACCAGCTCAGCCCAGTGTGTGTGTGTGTGTGTGTGTGTGTGTGTGTGTGTGTGTGTGTGTGTGTGTATGGGAGAGTGAGTTTGTGTATATTTGCGTGCCTACGAGAGCAAACTGGAGTTTTGTGTGTGTGTGGGTGTGTGTGTGATACCACACCATTGGCATTCTTCATTTGTAAATAATTGAATCAGGCTATCTTAGTTTGCTCAGAGCGCAGCTTTAATTTGCAGCCGTTCTGCTCTTAAAGACTGGTAATTATGGCCTTTAGAGTTTCCCAAAACATCTCAAATGGCTTCAACTCATGACAGCTGTGCATCTGGGCTTTTACACACACACACACACACACACACGCACACGCACACACACACACACACACACACACACACACACACACACACACACACACACACACACACACACACACACACACACACACACACACACACACACACACACACACACACACACGAACATATGTGTGGTTATTAATCAAACTGGCACATTTTCAACTGAAGGGGATTTCAACAAGTAATACATGTGGGTAGAGCACTTGGTTATTAGAGGCACTCAGATGGAGAGATTCATAAATAAGTGCATTTTTTCCAATATAAATGACTTTTTTATATATAATTTAAAATGCACGTGACAAAGGCCAACTGACTTCACAAACTAATAAAGATATAATAATTGTTTCAATGTCAATTGTAATATATTTATTTTTTAAAGCAAAATAAGATAGATTTCTCCCATAAGTCACTCAAAATTCCATATTTAAGAGAGATTAGTAAACAAAGCTTGGACAGTAGTAGCTAGATAAAATGATGATCCTGTTGTTCCAATATTGTAACAGTTCTGGATATTGTTAGACCAGAAAACGGGGTTGAGGCCCTCTGTCTATTTTCATGCTGTCACCTGATTTGGTTGTTGTTTATTCAGCGCGGACACATACCTCAGAGTTAATGAAAGGATGGCTGTCATTTCTCCAGACACTCGCTACTCTGCCTGACCTCAGTGAACCAGAGGTCAGTAAATCCAATTCAATGGCCGATGACTGTAGGAAGATAAGTAGACATGAGCAAAATTGGCAAAGACTCCCGAACTCGTTTATGTAACTCAACAACCTGCGGTAGAATTGTAGCACCTAAGAAACTCAAGAATGCACTAAATAAGACTGAGCTGTGTTGCCATGCAACATATCTTTTATTTTGCTCAGGACACCACATTAAAATCTTTGATTAGGCAAAGCTTCAACTGTCCATCTCCATTAGAAATCTCTGTGGTCATTTTAGGTCTGATAAACTCCTGTGATTGAATGGGCATTTGTCTAGATTTCAGATGTTAATATTTTATGTTCCATAAAAATAACTCACTATTTTTACACAATTTTAATCTTAAATTTTCTATTAACCTTTTCTTGTTCAATCATTAGTAACACTGTTAACAAATTTTGACTTGCAATGTTGTAGTAACGAAGGATAAAGACAAGGGAGATTTTGTGCTGACATTTAAATGGGAGAGTTTTGTACATCCTAAGGGCTGTAACATATTATAATCAGGAATATTGTGCATGACTAACATACGGTACGATTAACCAACTTCTCAAACAAAATATCAATATAATTATTTTTCATCCATATGTTCTTGAAAAGGCTTCTGTGCAGCAACAGCACCTAACCCCTCGTGGATTGAATTTGCCGGCAGTAGGAGTTTGGCTGACAAGGCGACTGTCACAACTGGAGGCATCCACGGAACCTCGAAGATTATCTCCTCGCCATCCGCGACCTTGAATATGGCACGGCCCCAGGAAGCATATGGCTGCCATCTGTGGCACCCATCCATTTGCTGTTAATTAAGCACATGGAGATACCCCCAACACACTTGGGTAAAGGCCTGGCAAGGGACTAATAAAGAAACAAACGGGCAACACTAATGACGATGTGAGGGATGCTCATGTGTCATGAACAATGGCAGGGACAAAACTGAGGACCGAGGCTTGTGTGTGTTGGATGCTGTGTCTCATTACAGCGATACACATCCTACATTTCAGCCGATGTGAATACCAGTCTGCAGCCGTAGTTTGAAGGGTCCTAAAATCAGGGGAAGTCTACACTTAAGGAGCAGGCCATCAGCAGTCTGACATAATGTATCTCACATGTTTATGCAGCTGGCTTTGTCGTATCGCGGTGGACTAAATTAGGAATCTTTTTCCTCCCCGAGTAAACACCAAAACTGGAGCACACGCCTTTATGAGTTGAGGTTAGGTGAAGCAATCACACTAATGTGCCAATCATGTCAGCAGCATTAGTGCCTCAACGTCTCTAATCAAGAGACTGACGTTCACACACCTTGCTCCAAACATGTGTGGATTACGGGGGCTAGTGGCAGTAATCCCCTGACCACATGGATGTCCGAGGCAATCCAATTTACAATATGACACTGCTTAACACTTACAGATGCAACCTGTTGAACTGCATATGCCAATAGTCAAACAGAAGGGCTCGACTCGTTTAAGATCGTACTTGTTTGTTACAAACAGATTAAGAGGCTGAGGCCACACTGGAAGCTAACTGAGGTCGTAATCAGGCAGACTGCTGCTTTGAGATTCTGTGAACGCTAATGTCGGCACTACAATCTCAGCCGAGGCTGGCAAATTGAAATTTCGACATGATGATGGTGCTGCATGAAACGTCAGAGGGATAAAAAGAGTAATTACATTTTTTTTTCTGAGGGTGACAAAAAGGTCTGCCAAATGCCATGGCGATCCATCCTCCTCTGTGATATTTCAGTCTGACAGTCGCGGACCCACAGACCAACGCAGCCATCCCCATGGCCACGCGGAATGTGTGACTAATAAATACTTTAACAAAGCACCACCAGATTTCACTCACTAAGTCCCTAGGCCTTTGTCAGCAGTTTCCTACATGTATAGGCTGACAACATAAACCAGGAGGGAACTTGCATCTCATTCCAGGACAACGGAGCTCCGTGTGTTTGAATGTAACTGCACCTATTACCCTCTGAGTACATATACTGTAATAACATGGCGGTGGAGGGTGAGTCTCATCAACCCCTACACCACTTTGTCATTAATTTATGCATCAAACAGTTGGAGAAGGCGAATGTTGCAGGCACTTGTCGGACCAGGAACGTCGTCATTCTCTGGAGAGAAACGGAAAAAGGAAAAAGAATTCACTGAAATACTCCTTTATTCCAAATGAAGGACCAGGTCAGCCAAATAAAACATGCATATGTTGTTTTTGTAATTTTCTATCTCTACATTATAGATATTTAATACATACATGATTCTATCCATACAAAATATAAAAATATGTGAGGCCTCATTTACAACCATATTTACATGGACTTCCTTAACTTAAAGTGAAATTATTAATTAATTTGTCTATGTACATACTATGAACTGTATACAGCAGTACAGTATATCCTAAACCTAAGTCACACTGCATGAAAAAGCTAAACTGTACCAAAGTCACTACCTTGCACACTTGTTGCCTGTGTGGAAATTAAGTTTTGTTTTGAAAAATTGCACATCAGCTTTTGATAAACGTTGTGACTCGATAGAACTGCACATGTAACTGTAACAGCCTTAATACTCAGGAGATATTCTGACACATTAAAATGAACAAACATGCAAACACTGTTGCTTTTTCACTGTTTACCAACTGCAATTAATCACTGACTCTCAATTACATAATATTCAACACTCAACAACACTGAATAAATGGAGTGTGAGTTTTGTTCTTAGTTTTTCCAGATGGAGGATGTTAGTGTACACACGGTGGAGAAACAGTCATTTGCTGTGTCAAATGTTCAGATGTTAGGAGATGATGCAGTTCTTGCTTTTTCTGCGTTTGTGGGTGTATAACTGCCCACTTCGGTTGGCTCCTCCCATTCCAGTGTTGTACTTATGGACAAGCTCCTGGTTGCTGAGGTAGCGCAGCTGGATGGGTCTGGGGATCGGCTCGCCCAGAAAGTAACCTTCATCCTCTGATTCGGAGGATGAAGAGCAGGTGGAGCACCAATCGTCGTCATCGTAATCATCCCAGGAGTATTGATTCAGGCCAGTGCGCCGGCTGGCCCCCGGGTTCTGTAGCGTCAGGTCTGAAGTGGTCCTGGGGCACTGCCTAAAGAATTGTGGTTGATATCTTCCCCCTCCTCCTCCTCCTCCTCCAAACTGGTCCCGGGCGCTCCTTGGTGGCGGGAAACGGTCGTAATCCTCTCGGACACGCAGCTGTGGTCTTTCTTGAGGTCTTGTTCTTCGCTCTGCCACCAAGTTGAGAGCGTTTTCTGAGCGAGAACGGCGGGATCTCCTGGAGCGGTGGTGGTGGTGGTGCCGGCGCCTCTGGGGAGTCTCCTCTGGGGCATCTATCCGGACACTTGCTCCCCTTCCACCTCCTCCTCCTCCTCCTCCACCACCGCCAACACCACTCACCATGCGCTCACTGATGGGTGGCAGACGGGCAGCATTGGCACTGCTCACCAAACTCACCCTGTCCTCCTCCTGGTAGGTGAAGCCAGGTGGTAAGTGAGTCATGCCCATACCCGCAACCATGCCAGGAGAGTCACTATACTGCAGCTTATACTGGGAGGGCCTGGGGGGATCCATTTCCATGTAGGGCTGACTGGCTGTGAGGCTGTGGATGGAGTCAGAGCTACGAAACTGCACTGAGGAGTTCAGGGTGCCCATGTTGCTTTTCTCGGACACGTTCATTCCAGAGTCTTTGCTCAGGTCTGGCATGGAGAAACGAGAAAGTTGCTCCTGACGCTTTCCTCCTCCATCTGCTGAGTTTCCTGAAGAGGAACAGAGTTGAATGAAGGGTCAGCTTCGATTTTCAGCCCAGTATTAGACAAAACATCTATATATACAACAACAACATACTAACTTGATACCAAACAGAAAGGTTTGGTACTAACAGCTGCTACCGTACCCACCTGTACCATTGGAGAACGCCAGGGACTCCATGGATCCTCTTGGGGTCTGCTCTAGAGGTGTCAGTTGGTCTGGGAAGTTAAGTGCATTGATGGGGTTCCTGCTTCTTGCCACCTGGGTTGCCGCTGGAGGCCCTGCATCTCTGTCCCTGTCCCTCTGAAAGCCATGCAGACTGATGGAGCGCTTGTCAGAGGAGAAGCCGTTGTGGTGCTGAGAGCAATGGGAAACCTCGGTGAAGCTCTTTTGGTTCCTCAGTTTGGGGGGGTAGTACTCCTCTGGTGTTGGCTGTTGGAACCAGGTCTCATTCAGAGAGTGGCCCTTCAAGGCCGACATGGAGGGTCTCTTTAAACCTGCATTGTCCTTGATCCTGTGATCCTGCTGTTGGTTATTCTGTCCAGAGCAGGTGGGGGTATAGGAAGTCCTGACATTGCACTGGCTGAGAAGCTGGAGAGGGGTGGGGTTGGCAGTCGGGTCCAAATGGGATTCATAATTATAACTGTCACCTGCTTTCTCCTGGTTCTTCCAGGCCGGCGGCTCGCGAGTCAAACTAGGCGTTTGACTGGAGAGACTCAGAAGATCCATTTGCAAAGACAGTGGGTCCACCTCGCCTGAAAATCTCTCTCCTTGCACTCCACCCCCTCCTCCTCCACCCTTCCCCATCTTGGAGCTGCGTCTGGACTCTCTGGTGGAGCGAGCGCTTTGGAAGGCGGAGTCCGAGGAGTCTGAGCCATTAGGTTCCTCCCCCAGACTGCAGGAGCGTGAGCAGAAGATTTGGCCCTGCTTGGGCAGGAAGGGCCGACCCAGCAGAGAGCATTTACAGCGGGCGCAGCAGAAACAGCCCTCAGTGGCGTGCCAGTGCTGCCCGTCGTATGTCATCTGGCCTTGATCGATGCCTGCAGGAAAGACAAGAAAACCCACATGAATCCACAGGGTTTAGGGTAAAATTACAGTTTTAGTTACTAAAAATACAAAAAGGCACAACGTTGTGCTTGGAATAAAAATAAATACAATCTTTGTTTCTTTTATGTGGAAATAGTATCTTATTAATCGTTGAGTGAGAAAATGGTGCCGGAGGCTGTAACACATGACTGCGCATGAACACAAGACTTGGGGGCAAACTCATTATAGAGCTTGCCCAGCGTTATATAAACACATTGCATTTTGACTATGTTTCAAGTTGCCTCAGACGGAAAGAAAACCAGCTATTTGCTAATGGCTGCCATCTGGTTTGAGCATGCTTTCTGATGGTTTCAATTTATAATCAGTTGTGCTTTTTAGCAAAATACTTTTTTCTGTATCCTGTCTGACAAATAATTACAGAGCAAATTCGTTGAGAGTTATGTGCCAAGATCGCACCTGGCCATCCTGTAAGGGGAAACACTCACCACCCACCCACCCAACTCACAAACACAAACACACACACACACACACACACACACACACACACACACACACACACACACACACACACACACACACACACACACACACACACACACACACACACACACACACACACTGTTCTTAACACAGAGGTGGCGTTGGGCCATGAGGTGCTAATGTAAAGGTTTCATGTGAGGTTTACATTTGTATTTAAGTGACATTTGGTGTGTGTGTGTGTGTGTGTGTGTGTGTGTGTGTGTGTGTGTGTGTGTGTGTGTGTGTGTCTGTGCTCCTGAGAGTATTCTGTATGTGCTGTGTAGGCTGAGGCCTCTGTGGCCCTCATATGCCTCACCATGGATGACATCATTCAGTGATAAACTGCTGAAAGTCTTAAGCTTTTTCTCTTGTGTTAGTTGCTGCAAAAAAAAAATGAGGTCACTCTCTCGTACTTTGTGCGGAAAAAAACTTGCAGCCAATTCACTCTCCGCTTAATTTTTCCTTGTATCCAAGAAGCGTATTACATTTGTTTTTGTAAGGGTCCCTTTGAATGACCTGCAGGTGATTAATGCAGCTTGTTTGAACAGTGATGGATGCCGGGTGCTGGTGTAGCATACCAATATGTTCCCCGCAGGAGTCGCAGTACTCGGCGTAGAGGGACTCGAAGCAGGAGCAGCAGTAGGGCCGTCCCTCCTTCATGATGTAGCGCTGGCCCCCCAGCACCGTCTCACACTCGAAGCAGCAGAAGTGCTTCGTGTGCCAGTGACGCCCCTCTGCCTCGGTGCACTCATCCGCAAAGATGATCTGAGAAAGGAGAGACACGACAGAGGACAGAGTATCGTTTATCACAGGTCCTTGGAGGTAAAACCTCAATTGGGTTATTACCGTGTGCTGAGTGACAGGACAAAGGCTGCCCCCCCCCCCCCCCCTCCATACACACTACTTTCTCCTTCTCCTCCTCAGCTTAGTGCTCTTAGATCATCCTCTTTGTCACTGACTTGTGGAGGAGGCTAATGTGCGTGGGGACTTGGTGAAATCTAGATGGTGCATTTCCTTTTAATTACACTGCTGTTGAATCACCGGGGTGCCTTTTGAAGTACTAACTGTGTCCTTGTCCCCATTTGAAGAGAGAGTACGTCGGTGTTAATGGTATGGAGATCAGGATATATAGAGGTGACCCCATTAGACTCAAGAAAAACCTTTGCATGTGTTGAACTGTGACAGAGTTGGGAAGCATGTGAGCATCACGTGACAGCAGTTTGGAGTAAACGATGGCGTGCATGTGTGCAGAATGTTTGCAAATACATATTTTATAAATAGCATCACAGACTCTGGTCACACGTTACTGGTTCAAATAGATGAAACGCGTATCTGTTAACACATGATCATCCATATGCAGACGGGTGTGTGTTTGTGTGTATGTGTCTGTGTCTGTGTGAATGTGACGGGAGTCTACCTCATCGCAGGCGGTGCAGCGCGGCTTCAGCCTCTCGGCATGGTGCCGGCCGCAGTAGATCTTCCCGTCCTGGTAAAAGTAGATGAGGTCCACCATGAGCTCCTTGCACATGCTGCACACAAAGCACGCGGGGTGCCAACACACGCTGTGACCTGCCCGTGACGCAAACACAGCGATGTCGCCGCCGTTTATCTGGCCCCCACACTAAAAAGAAATAAGCACAAGAAGGTATTTGAGAAATGGGTTACTGGTCCGAACCGAGCTATCAGTATTTGTAACTATTTAGATGCTACTGTTCCTCTCCCAGGTCATAAAATGTAATTATTGTAATCATTGTACTGTGCTATTTATTTATTGGTTGTGATTGTTCTGTATGTACCACTGCTGGCTGTAAACCAAATTGCCCTTCAGGATAATAAAGATACCTTCAGCCTTGAACCTTGAGTAGTGTCAATCCAATCCAATGCGAGTGCTCTTTATTTTTTTTACTCAAGCTGTTTTCAGACATGAACTCTGTACGGCAACATTTTCCAGAAAAGAAAAGTGCAGCAGGAGAGTGTCCTGGTCAGACGCTCTCACAACAGCAGGAACATTTCGGGGACATTTCGGGGGCTTTGAATCTCCCAGAGATTGTCCTGCTGTACTCTCACTCTGACATTTGCTGGAAATTTTACTAGGGGGCTTGCAGGAAAGGTTCCAGAAAATGTCCAGAGTAACATTTGCAGACATTTGCGGTCTCACGTAGAGCCCCTCTGGAGAAGTTCAGGAAAATGTCTGGACAACGTCTGAAAGTAGCTTCAGTTAAAAATCTGTGTACCTCACTGAGAAGAGCTGAGCGTGATAATGCAACATCACTTTCTAACTATCAGTAAGATGTGTGCAGTTTAAGGAAGCAAAACAATTTTCAGGATATATTACATCCATGATGAATAGATACTTTTTTTCACATACACAATCATTACATAAGATTGTCACAAACACTTGACTTTAACCATTAGTGCTTGTAAAAATCAGGGTCAGCAAGAGACGCATCAGTGAATTATTTCAGTTCCATTCATGTGTGCACCATGAAGTCAGTCAACCCAACGTGGCCAGAGAGGAACTCTAATGTATTTACTCTACAGGCCCAACTTTGTGAAAGCCTGGAAACTTTTTCTGCATGAGCTCCAGTTGAAGAAATGTTATTAAGAAGGAATGGACGGGGCACCACCTTGAAACGTGGTATGGTATCACTGAATCCTTAGGATACGTATTATTTTAATTCCTTCATCAATATGTTCCAAACCACTTGAGAAATCTTTTTTGGTCTTTAAAAAATGTCAGAGCACAGTGAAAATGCCAATGACAATTTCCTAAACACTCATGTCTTAAAATGTCTTATTTAATTTAATCAACAGCTCTGAGACCAAAGATTCAGTTTACTGTCACATGAGACAAAGAAAGCAACACATCCCTACTCATGGCAATGACAAATTGATCAACTAATTGTTTAAACTTCCCCCGACAATTCACCGTTTTCCAAGAATATCCCTTTCATGGGATCCTTATCAAGGTTAGGGTCAGTGCTGATACCGATGCGGCGTGTCAGATCGGTGCATATCTGTCGTTTGGCATGAAAACTGGATTAAGCACAAGTGTGTTTGCATGAATTTGTTGTTGTTTCTAGAGAGGCCGGGCACAGGCGGGGAGAGCAAATGAAGGGACTGTTGGAGGATGCAGCAAAGGCAGAGGAATGAAAATGGAGAGATACTATATGGGAGGATAACAGGCAGAGGGGAGATTGACATGGCGTGGTAAAGGTAGAGGAGCTGGAGCTATAGACAAGTGGGAGCGCTGACGAGACAGGGGTGAAAGATCAGGTGGGCAAAGTAGATTTAGGCGGGGACGGGGAGAGGGAGACGAAGGGAGAGTTAGAACCAGGTTGTCTAACTGGCACAAAGCCTACTGCTGCAAGGAGGCCGGGGGGGTTCAATCAATACACACTCTCCCAACAATCTGTTCCCTCACGTGTGTGTGTGTGTGTGTGTGCTGTGTGGATGAGAAACACAAGCTGTAAAGCAGCTATCCACCCGGGGCACAGACACAACAGAGAGCAGCTCTACTTTGCTTGGGCCTGCTGTGCACTTTGTAACAAATGGCTAGCGGATGCTGAAGTGTGCTGGTTTGTTGTTAAAAGAACACTTCATGACATTCTGTCGTCCCATAGGTGCCACTACAAGCGGAGGCCAAGTAAACGCAATGAATATTTCGATGGCACACTAGCATACCGCTGTGATATATTTTCAGGAGGATTTGGAGCAGTTTTAACGCCCTATATAAAATACACACACGCACGCGCACACACACACACACACACACACACACACACACGCACACGCTTCAATATTCTCTTAAGAACAACGAGGGGAGATTGACATGGTCGCTGCATTGTTATAAAAGCAGACCACTGTTGTGTCCCTGTCCTTCATGCGTCATCCTAAGGCACCTCTCATACATCAAAACAGAGACCTGCTCCGCCAGCAGCCCCTTCAGTAAATCACACACGCCGTCTATTGCTTTTCATTCCGCCGTCTACATTAGCCACCTTTGCTCTTGTCGCACTTAATTCAATCGCGTCACAGGACACCACTCAAAAAATGACATCTAGACTTGAAATGGTGGTCCGCTTTCACATCGCCTCTGACCTCGTCCTATATCTTCGCTGTTGGGGGAAATGACGCCAAAGTGAAGTTTTCTGGCAATTTTTGTCAGGTACCTGTTCGCAGATGGCCCCGGTCATCGTCACGGGGAACGGGCGCACATTGCCGCGGCCCAGGTTCTCCCGTTTGCGCTGGTTACTGAAGAGCTTCAGCTCTCGCTTCTCCTCGTCGTCCAGACTGTTACAGTAGCGTAACTAGTAGTGGACAAACAAACACATCACATCAAATCAACATACGTTTGTCAACTTTCATCTATATTGGACATACAGACAGTTCAAGATGGATATCTTTTTTCCCCCTGATTTGATCAAGTTATCATTCTGAAACGTTGATATTTTGGCCAGAATCAACCAATATTAACAGCAGACTTGGCATAGTAGGACAAGCAGAGGCATCACTACTGACTTACACAATGGTTCTTTTAGATTCACCATAGTGACATTGAGTTAAATTGAGCTAAATGGTTTTCAGTCATTATTATTTTGTTATCATTTACTGTTTATTTATCTGTGCTTTTCCTACCGTGACATGTAAAAAGTCATACAAAATGCTTTAAGCATTTCCTAAAGCACTTTTCCATCGCAACTGGAAATATGTTATTTCAGCTAAATATTTTCCCCTACTGGGTTTTTAATAGAGGAGGAAAATTCTGGAAGTGATTATTCTTTTTTATCAGTTCTATCATTTTCCATTCCAAGAAAGGGAATATCTTCAGTGATGCTTGTGCAGCAGGAGTTAGGGGAAAGAGGAGAAAACGGATCCTTGAGATTTACTGCAAAATAAAACCAATGGATATCGAGCAAAATGCAGCACAGTGGTGGCCGCGTGCCAGGCTTACAAATCACAGCCGTCATCTCAGATTTGTTCCCCGACTCACAACAGGCTTGGTGTTGTGCCCATTGACAGTTATCCACCAATCTGAGTTTAGGGATTAAGGATCTTCCTACGCAGCTGGCTAGCGTGCAAACTACATTCACGGAGAGTCCGAAAATGGAAGAGTTTGAGGCAGTTGTACAGGTGTTGTAAGTATTGTTACAGAAATAAAATATCCTTAAATTGGCACATTTCTATGATGGTAGCAACTGTTACTGTCATCATTCACCACAAAACCAAAAACCCCCTCTCCTAAACAGAAACTGTGACCTGAACCTGATAATTGACCGAATAAGGGTTATAATGATTGTTAATGTAGTCATGGTACCACTTGTTTATCATAGTCATGCTTATATACCATGACAAAGTAATGCCTTATTGATATAAAATACTTAAAGAGGCAGCTACACACACACCCCCGTGCTATCTCATTCCCACCCAATAAGAGGACAGACCCCATTTTTCCTGTGTCTGTCTCGTCCCTTCGCCCCGTCTTATCTCTGCATTGCCCTGAAGGAGGGGAAGAAGGGAGGGATTGATGGGCGGATAGATATGTGGATGAATGGAGTTGGTGGGGGAAGGGGGCCGGTGTGGACTCTCACCTCATTGTCGTGGGGCGGGAGCTGATGGAGCAGCTGTTTGATGCGGTATTTCTCTCCTGGGCTGTTCACATAGGGCACCTTGTCCTCAGGCAGGGAGCTGTAGTACTGATGAACCTGAGGAGGAGACACAGACACAAAAAGGATGAGCACACCAAAAAAAGAAAACACACTCGGGAACAGGCGGTGATTCTTTTCACTACGTATTAATCACTTGATTTCTATTTAGTCAACAGTCAAAAAGCTGTAAGGGAATGAGTTTTAAAAAATCTACAAATCCTGAATTGATGAAGCAAAAACCTGCTAATGTTTAGAATTAATTGACACACACACACTTTAAATTCACTTTGATTTATGGCCCACCAACCGAAGCGTAATGGAACCCTCATTCCCTCTCTGCACATTGACATGAGAATGTATTACTGCTGACCTATCAAACGTGCATGTCCCCTATGTGCGCGTGTACACACTCAAATGACTGAGAAACGCATGCGCGTGCAAAAGTGCGCGTGCATTGTACGGGTTTGTGCAACAGCAGGATTAATGCTAATTTGGTCATTCCAAATTACTTGGGCATTCTTTACATTACTGCGGCAGACAATGAATGTCATCTCAGTGTTATTTATTGCAGTCTTTTTCATCACACTGTAACGGGGGTCGGGGTAATATCAGAGGTCAGACGGTCATATATGAATGTGAGGGAAAGGTGGGGGGGACGACGACGAACGCCACAGGGTTTTTAAGGGAGATAGGAGGACAGAGGTCAAAAAAAGGGAGAAGAGACGGAGAGGCGTGGAGAGGAAATAAAAGACAGAATGAAAGTGTTAGACATACTATTAGGAAGGAACATGACGACCTGTGATTATACGAAATAGCACAAACATTAACACAGAATGAGGACTCAAAAGGAGACGACTCGATCAATACCCGGTGACTAGCTTTGACCACCAACCTGTCTGTCTACCGATTGGATCTGCAGACAAGAAGCCATCAGCTTTGTCCTTGGCAGTAACATAGGATTTGTCGCACAAAAAACAATTTACTTGGATGATGAAACCAAGCATCAGCGCGTGTAAATAAAGACCAAATCCAAGACTGTATTGTTTCAAAAACTCGAGTTGTGTCGAAGCATCACGTTCTTCATCCAGGTTGGACTGTTTAAAGTAGCCTCACACAAGCACGTTTGTTGTTGGGATGAATTCATAGTAGGAGTTGTTCTAAGTGTAACCTCCTGAGAGCCTTTGTTGGTTTCCACCGGTGTCGGCCCCGGATGCTGGGGGGTGTGGAGTGTCTCAGGATAGTTCATGAAAGACTGACTGTGGTCAAGCACTGATTAATAACACGGCACCTATACGCACATAAGGGAAAAACAGATACACACACACACTAATGATAAATCACGAAATATGCTTCCAACAACAACGGGGTAACAATCTGGAGGTGAAAACCACAGTGCCCCAGGGAAAAGATCTAAAGAGAGATAAAACACGCGCACACACGCGCGCACACACACACACACACACACACACACACACACACACACACACACACACACACACACACACACACACACACACACACACACACACACACACACACACACACACACACACACACACACACACACACACACACACACACACACACACACACACACACACACACACACACAATTGCAGCAAGAGCCAGGAGGAGCAGCTTGTGATAATAACTGTAATCGAAAGCAGACGAAAAACTAAAGACAGGGTAGAATTTGGAACTGTACTGAAAGGAGTGTTTTCCAAAGCTAAGGCGAATTGTAGGATTTTGCAACTGAGTGACAAGAGTGATCGCTTCACACAGATGGTTTCAATTGCTGGTAACTGCCAGACGGCCAGAGGAAAAGACACCACCAGGCACCAGGACTTGACATTCTCTCAACAAGCCACTTTACAGTGGTTAGTGGACGGAGATATTATATTGTTGAGAAAACAGTGGTGGTAACAGCCAAACGCGGTGGGGAAGAGGGTGTTTTCACAGCGGCGAGAGGCGATTTAACGGCCGTGTTTTCATTCTTTGTCCTTTTCTTCTCACATTTTTGCCGAGATGTTTGAGTGCCCGCGGCACTGTAGTGGGCACAGTTGTGGGGGCAAATTCATTGCATTCGCAAATTGAAAAGACATGGAATACAGTGTACGCTAAACTGAATTTATTGAAATACAGGAGGTGTCACTTTAATGTGAGTCTATGTGAGTTTGAAAAACTCCAGTGCTGCGTTGTAGTATGGACGGGCAGAAACGGAGACGTTTGGAAACGATGACGCAGTCAACCGCACTCGCTTCCTGATCAGGAAGGTTCTTATCGGTCACGACTCGACCACCAGCGGTGAAAGCAAAGCGTTGTAAAAACGTACCGTCAGTAACAGTTCCACCTTGTCACCAATCCAAGAAAATAAATCCCTGCTATTACTTTTTAACATTACTCATTCCAAGCTTTTCCTGCAACTGACTGCGGAGAAAATAATCTGCTTCGTGTTTACATCGACATGCACATGCTCAGTGTACATGAATGGTCAGGTGTGTTAGTTTGGATCGGGAATATTACTGATATGGAGCTTAATAACTCGGGAGGACAGAGATCGTTTTAGTATGGATGTAGCCAACAGCTAAGTCAGCACCTCTTTGAGGGTGTTTTTACGAACAGCAGTACTTTGACAGCTTTAAGTATAGGTGTGAATGCTCCCAAGATGTATTGACATCTGATCGATCAGGACACATTTGCAGATGTTCAGGGCGGAATATGGCCACATTCTTTGTGCAGCGTGCTTGTGAATGTGTCCCCTGCCAAACAGAGGGACCGTCTAGTCTTGTATTTTGCGTTCGAGGAATATTTTTGTGTATATTTAGAGTGAAAACCATCTTAAGAGCTTTTGTTTGCTTAAAACATGCCACGGAATAAACCCAGTGCGTATTGTTGTCATTTTAGTTCTTCTTCTTTTAATTCGTAGCAGACTCGACATGGGGACGTGCACTGGTGCCGCCTTCAGGTTAAAAACAACATCAAAACGTCAGACGTGGACAGACGTACTTTGAGATGTCCACTTGTGAGCCGACTATCCAACATAATGCCAGGTATGAACAGGGCTGAAAAACGCTCAATGTCCCCCACAATCTCTTAATATAGCTTCATCGTTTGTCTCTCATTCACAGCTGCTGTCTGTAATGAGGTCAGGTCAGGGGCTGACAGCTTTCATTATCATTGAATAAAGGAGGTCTAATTGTCCTAATGTCCATTTTCGAATAGGACAACCTAGCCCCGTGTCCTTCTTTGTCATCCTTTGTTGTCAGAGAGTTAATTTATCCACATCCAAGCTGTGGATCCATCACAGAACCGGGAAAGACCTCTGGGTTGCACGGACAACCTTGAACCGGATTTCTATTTGAATATCCCACATGTGAAAAAGCATACTTCGTGTTCAACTGCAAATTGAAAATCAGATCCCGGTGGATTTTGAACAGAGTGTGCACATTAGGCTGAGCTGAATCTATTGCTACGTAATGGTTAGAAAAACACATAACATTCTTGGCTTTAACAAGCTGTAACTTGGCAACATCCGCGATTTTTATTGAGGAGGATGGAGAGAAGAGGGCAAGGGGAGACAGTGGGAAAAGAAAATTGGCAGGCCCTCTTTCATATTGCAGCTCAGAAACATTCCCTGCACACTCTGTAGTGGCCTCGTGTTTGGTGATAAAGATTCATGTTCTTTCACTTTGTCTGTATTTCAGCCACCGTTGACAGAAATACAACACACGCGGGAGAGTTGATCAGTCCCGACTAAGTGCATGAGTTATCCCTCATAATCCTCAGATATATCTGACTGACTACCACAATCCTGCTCTGAAATCTCTGCTTACTGAGTTGTGACTTTACACCACCCCACACTCATACAGAGCAACGGCTCCCTTTTGGGAAACCTAAACCCACTGTTAAGAATCCGGGAGAATGGCTTTGTGTGTTACCATCTCTCTCTATTCTTCCTCTTCATTTAACCTTTTGCAGACGAAATCAGGGCGTTGAAAAGCCAGACATCAGGCCCACTTCCAATCCTCTGTAATGGGCCACGCAAGCGTGAATGACTAAATCTATGGATGTATTTCATGTAGGCTGATATAAAACAAATTTCCAGTCTGATTGTTTCTGTTTGAGTCTATGGTCAAAACACAAATATTTCTGTTCAGCATTGTGCGACTGCATTGCAGCACAGCCCAGTTTCCATTACTGCCTGGCTGTTCCTGAGGTCATATCGCCACCAGACGAGAACCTAATTGACATCGGGGTTAGACGTGTGACCCTGGGTGGGGGATGAAAAATAGCTGCGCTTAGTCCTTCGAGGTGAAAACAGGGGGCTGCGCCAACAACTGTGTATTGACCAATTCATTGCCTTCAGCTCATCAACAAAATGAAACCAGCCTCCATAAACGTGTCTATAATCCCATAAAACTGGAAACCCTCCCACATTTGGAGTATTGTGGAGGGGATTTTGCTCAACGAGCACGGGGGGGCATTTATTGCATGCTTAGCTGAGCTTATGTGATGAAACCTAATGTAAACAAGTTTGCAAGCAAAATTAAATGGGGATTAATTTAACTGCCGGAGCCACATAATCCTTGTTAACCATTATCCTGCAGAGTGCACTATCGGCAGGAGTCATACAGTGAGATGCAGCTCTAAGTGAACAGTTTAAAAATATAGGCAGGGGGTGTAACAATACACACAGTATAGTGCATGAAATCCTTCCAACGGCTATTTCCGGCATTTCAACCACACAGGTGATGTTTTACAACACAAATGTTTTGTGTAAAAATGTGTACGGGGAAATTTAGAGCATTTTGCAAGCGTGGTGGTTAAATGATGATAAAACTTTGCTGACATTTGATCCTTTTTAAGACACCTGACTTGCCAGTGTAACACGTTCTTAACACCTGCTTTGGAAACAAAAAAAGAATATTGAAAAAAAGGGACAGACCCTTTCTCAGATTAGCGAATACCCCGGGCCTCAATTAATAAAGTTGTAGCACATCATATCGGACAGTCAATTATTGTGGAGTGGATGACAACTTTTGGCACATGAACTAACTGCGTATTCAGAGGTGGATAAGGCCAGTGGACTGGGCCACTGTGTGGTGTCCACAAACTGGAGGGATTCACAGTCGTAATGCTAATACCTGTTCAGGTTTGAGTCCTGGTGGAACCCAGGCGTACTCTTCCAGGGCACAGCCAGAGTCGTCATCTGAGGTCGAGTTCCTCTGGAAGTCGTACATCAGCTTGGTGACCGTCTTCTCCATCTCTACAGGCATGGCGGGCACTGCATGCTCCTCACGACGACACTTACAGTGCACACAGATCTTCCTACCAAGGAAAAAACAGAGACAAAGAACATCTGTCAAACCAATATTGTGTGTAGACTAGACTCGTGTGTAACGGGTCGATACTAATGAAAGATGTGATTGAATACAAGCTTCTGCTTGCACAGAAAAGCAGTAGTTATTTGACCTCCTATATTGTGCTGTTGAAAAGTGTGATTTGTGGTTTGAACATAGCTTTGGTACATTTAACCCAAAATATTTCAGAATGCACAACCATTAGTGTGAAAACAAAATGTCAGTTTAATAAATCACTCTGTAGATAGAACTGCATTTTGGGTGATAGGGTTTCAGCAGAAACATGATGTCATACTGTTGAGGCTGTTTGGGCCAATGAAGTTTGCCATTAATCAAATAAATAAATAAACAACCCAAATAGCTTTCCTTTTTCAGGTTGACATCAAGAGAAGCTGTTCAAAAAAAAGGGGGGGGGAGTCATCTAACCCCTTTAAAATTCTCTAAAATCCCTTGACTTTTGTTCAAAAGCAAACAAGGCCTGCACATGTTTGCAGACCCTCTACCCCTAAAGCATGTGAACCTCACACAGTTGAAAGGTCAAGGCTTCCTGCTGCAGCTCTCACAGTAAAATGTGGGTGCCACAATTGCAAGGCCCAACAATCCTCTGGGGTATGAAGTATGAGATATAATCACAAACAGGCTATGGAAATTAGCAGAATGGTGCCAATGACAGTGATGGAAAGCAGTACTGTACAAACACACACGCACGAGTGTGTGCACACACACACACACACGCACACGCACACACACACACACACACACACACACACACACACACACACACACACACACACACACACACACTTCCCCATGAACAAGGTTAGCAAGAAACACTAACAGATGCTTAGCCAGGACAGTGCTCCACTCTCATTAGTCAAACGGACCCACCCAGCTCTAAAATGGAAAGTATCCATGTGTGAGTTTCCACAGAAAAGAAGGCCGGGAGTGTTTGACACTGACACTCCTCCTCCCCTCTGCTCTTTCATCTCCTGTAGTGTCCAGAGAATCATAAAGAGACTTGTTATATTTCATAGACACAGCCAACTATTCTTGAGTGTTGTCTTGCAAAATATTGTGATTAACAGTCAAGGAGTCAGAGAAAGACACAACTTGTGAGACATCTCACAAAAAACAGATGCAAGGATAAAATAAAATAACAGAGGCCACCTTCACCATTGTATTTTGATCCAATGGGAGGAGACACTGCATACATACAAATTCCCGTGTCCTTGACAAGTCTAAGCCGCTGCATGAAGAAAAAACTCTGGGTGGCCTCAATGTCAGATCCCACTAACCTTTGCTGCCCCTCAGGCAGCCTAACGAGGGAGACAATCCCATTACCTTCCCAGACGGACGCCTGCCTGTCTGACAGACAGCCCTACCGAGGAGCTTAAGGACACTCGGGAAGCTTTGACAGGCTGACAACCTGGCTGGCAACAGATCTGTTAGTGTAAAGTGCTTGAAGCACAGACAGCAGTGTGTGGAGAGCTGGCCAAGACTCCCTTTGTCTGTTGGTTGGAGTAGCACTTCTTGTCCAAGGGTTGAGTCGTGGTTAACAAAGCACCTCAGTCTATTTGGCTTAGCACTGATGGATTTTGATGACAGAGCAGCCATTGGAAATACCTGCTTTCCGGCTCTCTATGTAAACCATTCCACTGACATGCCACAGCTGGTTATACGACATGCAATCCCTAAAAAGAAAACATACAAAGCAATAGGTCTAAAGTCGGACAAATTTTCCATCACCGCCTGCGAATCCTTCCTATCCTTCAGGAGACTAACAACCTATTAGTGTCTGCTACAGCTTTTCGACACTGCCCTGAGCAAAAAGAGGCAGATCTCTACAAAGCCTGCTGTCATGGTGGCAGGGCAAGTCCCAGACTTCAGGAAATGGCTCCAAAAAACATTAACAAAAGTGGCCAGATGCCATGAATAGTGAAGGATATGATAAACGGAGCAGTGGTGCAGCTCAGGCAGACAAAGTCATCAAGTAGCTGTCTAGCAAGCTTGCTGGAAGAAGGGTGTTAAGGAAAATCCCTGGCCCTCCAGCATGATGCTCTAGCCACGGGCGACACAGCCTTAAATTAGTTACGGACTGTGCAAGGCAAGCTGATTATCTGGATGACACGCACAAAAAAATGTGTACCTACATTATGTATCTACAAGAGCAAACAACAAAGTGCAAGACAAAGGTACCAAAAAAAGCCCATATGGACAATTCTTCTGCAATACTGCCAGCTGATTTCAGCCTTGAGCTGGGGAGGGACACTTTGAGTTATGAGCACACAAATAACCAGACGGGGCAGAGTAGACGGAACCTGACGGAAAGCATTTCACACTGCATTCCTTCTGACAGGACACATCACAACACCGTAGCCCCGCACTCTGCTCACCATAGTCACTGTAGAGTTAAACTTGGAGGCAAAAAAAAACCTTGCGACCTTTGGAGCAATGCACCTTTCTGACCCACTCTGTGAGACCAGATGTGTGATGATGACCTCCCTCTAGTGATTCACCTCTCCAACATCCTGATCTCTCCAAATCAGCGCTGGCAGAGATACGGTAAGCCCACGGGGGACTATTTCTCCTCCCCCCCTATCCTCATGATTTACAACAAGGTTCACGCACATGGTTGGGATTTCCCCTCTTCTGAAACTTAATCCCCAGGCTTCCCCTTGTAATCTACATGATTTCAATTAGGGAGAGATTTGGGGACTGTGGTAATAGAAGTCAAGTACATCACTCACGCCTCATAAATGACTCAGGGGTAAATAGAAGGACGTTAAAAGGCTTGTTCTTTATTAAAATGAGACTGGCACGTCATCCCCTGGGAGATATTAATGCTGACGTGTCATTGGTCTGTTTGTGAGGTTTGTTTAAGACCCGGGGGGTATGCTGTTGGTTAGTGATCCCTGAGACCATGACGTCAGTGGACAATGATTCACCATTACGGGTTAACTATCGTCACCATGGTCTCCTAGATAAGCTTTGTAACCCTGGTAATGGCGTTTTTTAATGCATAACTAGGATCTGATAGGCCCCTCTGTCAGTCATAGACTTGGGTCGGTTGCTTGCTTTTAGAGTAATTTACCATCTTAAAGGTGAATGTGCTCCAAAGCAAAGCAAAAATTGACTCATAGAAATGATCTTTGTAAGGTTAAAAAAAGAGCAAGGGTTCTACCCCCAAATTCTGGGGTTAGAATTAGGAGACTATTCAAACCAAGTTTTAGAAAGCTGTCTGTTTCAACTGTTTCCAAAAGCCATCCAAGAAAGTATGGCCTTGCAGGGTTTGAAGCAGAAGTCTCATTCCACTCTCATTCCTGAGAAGCTCTCAAAACCACCGCAGCCTTTCCATGGCATCACTTTAGATGGTCAGATTAAAATCCCATCGTCCAATGGCAGCTCTGATGAGGTTGGTTGTCGAGAAAGGAGAGAGAGCACAGAGGAGAGAGCAGCTGGGTGCACACTTCAGCCATACCTCGTCTTCTTTTTCCCTGCTTCGGCTTTTGTTTTCCCAAGAAGAATTAAGGGAAGAGGAGAACAGACCTTTCTATTTAACTGACTTTTGTTTGGTGAATACAAAATTTCCGCTCAGTGCTGTTAGAACTTTTGACTGCTCTAAATGGCTACTCTTAGTAAACAAAGTCTTTGCACCTAAAGTGCAGCCTCGGAGCTGATCACATTTTTTACGTGGCCGAAGGTGTTCCTGACACAAATCGGGTTTGACAAAGATGTTTTCCATTAGTGGCCATTTAGTAAGAACCAGATGCAACATATTCCTGAGGACAGAGATTTGACCTGCATCCACCTGTCATAACAAATTACAGAGCGATACATTCCTGCCTTCTTTTCATCTGGCCCACTAGCCTCGACCAGAGAATGGATCTTGTGCTGTGAGGGACAGTAACATATATGCAGGCACCTTGACATTTTGAATGACAACAGAACCCAACGACCATTTCATTGTTTCTGGCTCCCACAAGTTTTGTAGTGGAACTTTCTTCCATGAAATTCACTTTTCTTGTCAAAAGGAGTGCTACTCAGCCTGCGAAATTGTTATACGTCTTTCGTGGCTGAGGATGGAACTTTAAAAGTTTTTTTGGGGGGGATAGACTGCTGATGTCATTGGGGTTACGTTATAATAGATTATATTTAGTTGCAATGTGGGACAGTAAGATCAAGTGTCTCTGGAGCTTGACCACCAGTAGGGAGTAAAAATCTGGATATCTTCTCCTGTGGGTATCGCAAAAGTACAATACAAAAATTACTGAAATGTCTCTTTGATGGTACCTAAGACTCGTGGAAGACATGGCTGTTGAATGAGGGTGTGTTTAATGTTGGTGTGTTTGAATATCAGAAAGAGCAAAAAAGTTTGAAATATGAATGAAAGTTCCTGCTGTCAAAATAATTGAGAGTCAAAAGCGCGTCTAACAGGAGCTAACCAAGAACTGGGTTGGAATTTCAACTGTATGTTAACCTATGGGAGCCCACCTGATTGTCGCAGCTTCCCTCCCATTTTTCTAAGGACTGAATCACAGCATCAGACTGGGTCACTTTCAGCAACAACTATACAAAAGACTGGATCTTATTACTTATCAATCAATCCACTGTTGACTAGTTCCATAAAGTGACACTGCGTTGGATGGAAGCAGGGGAGTCATTGGAGGGACAGGCCTCCAAGACAACCTCAGTACTCATACACCAGTTACCACGTATTAGATTTCTCAAACAAATTCAATAACCACGGTTATCAAATTGGTCAACTAATTTGGATATCATAATCAAATTTGGTTTGATAAGAAAATTCAATGACGATGGAGTGACAACATGTGTCTCTTGGCTCATGATACATATTTAGAAAATACCTGAACAAATCTGTCGGTCCCTCCAGGAACTTTGCAGAATCGTACATTGACTTTCCTTCAAGAACGTCAGTGGGAAAAATGCAGTAACCAACGAGGCACAGGCATCTTTCCAGAGGCAGTTGTGGATGTCAGAAAAATGTGAGTCTGACTTTAGGCCTCCTGTCGGCTCAGTTACTGTTTGGGCTGCTCTCAGACCTGCTGCCACATTATTCATTTGACCCTCTCCCCCCACCCTCTCTGTGTACATTCATGTGCTAATCCAGTGACCCTTTACACTGCCAAAAAGTAGCCATTTTAACGGGTCAATTGGTCTGGATTGAGTCTTGCAAATTTCTCCTTAAAACAACTGCCACGGTGACGCAATTATGCCACATGCTTCCAAGGCAGTTTGCAGTGCGGACGACTTCAATAATCACAACCATAACAACCTAACTAACCACCCTGAAACAAGCTGATTTAAAGAAAAAGAAATCACGAGACATTTCCCAGAGGCCTTATCCTAACTGTTTATTTACAAAGCAAGCTGCGATCCATATGGCACAGAGGCCGCACAACAAAGACTTTCTGGCTGGCAGGAGCCACAGTAGCCTGACCATTAACGCTACAGGGGGTGGGGTGGGGGATAGAACACAGAGAGAACACGTCTATAGAGGGAGAGAGCTACAGGGCAAGTCCCACTACTCTCCTTCCCATCGGGACAACACCAAGTCTCCAATGAGGAAAGAGGCGATTTAAGCCTGTCCTAGAAACAATAATCTTTACATCCTTTATGTTGGGGACTTCAAACTGTGTAGATGGCTTTCATTTTTTTCTTTTGGAATAGTTAATTCAGATATTTAAAAAAAAAAAAATAGAAAGACACGAGGTTAAAGTCAGAAGAAACCACGATTTTGTAAGCACAAACATTTGTGCCACATTTCCATTACGCACCCACGTCCCAGCGACGACCGTCGATCGCGCAATGGAAACAGCTCCCCAGACGAAATAAACACGACCCACAATCGGCTGCTTACCGTTCCTTACAAACTGCGGCTGGGGGCTGGAACCATGGCCCTGGCTTCGGTGTCGGTTGTGGTGGAGCAAGTTTCAAAATACGTCCTCATCGCGGAATGTTTGTCACACAACTCCCTCGGCCACAGCTTCGCCACGGAAACACCGCGCTCTCACCCTCGCCGTGTGCCGGCGAGCCTCTGCCACATTGACCTCCTCCGTTTGAAAAACAGCCTTTTGTCAACCCCCCTGTCGTCCGCAGACACACTCGGCGCTTCTGCAAACGAGGAGCGAGCTCAGGCGAAGCGCCGGCGTGAAGTGCGTAAAAAACCCCAAAGAACAAATCCCCGTTCAATCGCAGGTCCACACAAGAGCGCAGAGTCCACCGAAAGGGTTTCAATCCCTGCGAAGAACGCAGAAAACCTCCTCTGGTGTGTGACGGTAAACTCCGCCGCCGAGTGTGAGTGAAGACCCGAGCGGACTTTCGGTGCGTAAAAGGCAAAGCGCACTGCGGCCGCTGCGCTCCGCTCGCTGCCCACCGACCCACTAACAGCGCTTGAATCTGGAACCGTGTAAAGTACGTGAAAGCAATGTAGCCAATTCCGATTTGGACTTTCAAAATAAGAGCTCCAACGTCAACCGCTTTCGACAACAATATCTAAGCATCTGTTTTCCATCTCAGATAGACAGACCCGACACGAACAGCAAATAATAGGAGGATGCACACAACACGAAGCCAAATTCAAAAAAAGAGAACAATGAATTGTTTGAGATCTGCAAGCGGCTGCTCCTGCATCTTTCTAAGATGGGCCCAATAGATGAATATATCTTTAAAAACAAATTTATTAAATAAATTAAACTACAAAATGTCCACATAATACTATATTTTCCACACATTTAAATGTGTGTGTGTGTTGTATATCTTCACTCACGTTTGTTGTCGAACATAAGCATCGAGAAATCCAAAGCAAGCTGCACCGATTTTGTTTGTAGACAATCCTACTCAACCATGATGGGCGACCCTACATTCTCGGTTTCTCCGTATACAGATAGGCTCTATGTTTTTGGAGAGAGCGACAATTATCATCTTTTTAGTCCAATTATTATGACAGGCTACAAATAGAGGATTATTAAATAACCATGACAAGTGATTTTGCATGTTTGAACACATTCACAACAAATCACACACATACACACACACACACACACACACACACACACACACACACACACACACACACACACACACACACACACACACACACACACACACACACACACACACACATACATATAAAACCACTGTGTAACCACTTAATTTAGATTAGCTTTAGATTTCAAATTTAAATTTAAATTTTCTGACAGACGTCTGTTCACTTCGATAGTGAAAATATATTTAAAGCTTTCGTTTGAAAGCAAATTTGCTGATTTCCTGTCTTACTCTGGGCCCTCTGTGGTTGGCTTGACACACACACACACACACACACACCATCTCTCTCTCTCTCTCTCTCTCTCTCTCTCTCCTCCTTGCATGCTAATATCCTGCTATGATGTCAGCAAGTCAGCATCCCAACACTGGTGTAATTAGCGGCGTGAATGACTTGTGCCCGGACAGGATTTGCATGTGAATCCGACCACTTCCCTGAATCAACTGGCCCTTGGCAGGAAGAGGGTGAGTGAGAGGGAGCTGCAGGGTGCTGGCCCGCATGGGGAACTGGGGAGGTGGACCCCTGTAAACAAAACAGTGCTGTTTAACATAAGAAACGCACATTATCGGTGGAAGGACAAAGGGTTTACAGACCACTGGATTAAAAACAAATGTGTATATTCCCTCCAGTTCACACATCCTTACGATTCATTTACAGAGGACTACAATCATTTACAACAGCTATGCATTTCTTATTACATACGATTCATTATGTTATTAAAGTAGAATGTGCCCGTTTCTCCCCTGAAGTGCTGAGAAAACCTATTGACCACAACACATTTAACCACAAGGCACTTAAATCAAAGGAATTGATTGACAGACATGAATGACACATGGAATTAGCTCAGTTATTAGCAACAATGTAAACTGCACGACTGATCCCTAACAGATTGTCACCTTCTCGTTGTTTTGGTTCCTTCCTAGTCTCTCAGACACTCACTTGGCTACAAACTCCGTATTGCCATCACTTCTTCTTGCTCTTGTTCCTTCAGTGAGTGTTCAGAGTGTTTAACACCGTCCCACTGCTGCTCCTCATTTTATTTTTTCCCCCCTGAACGCTCAATGTGTCACCGAAGAGGAAAGATTGCCCGAATGTTTTTGGCGAACAAAGCTTCACAGATCTGTGCAAGATGTCAAAAGGCAACTTGGAGTACAGATAGCATGGAAAAGGATTAAGAGAGTAATTAAAATCAAGATTTGTGTATATTTTTTCCCCAGCGTGCCCTGCTGCTGCCTGTTGGCCAAAAACAATTAAAAAAAAAAAAAACATAGACATGCAGAAAGGGGGGGGGGGGGGGGGAAAGCTGCAAAAGGAAGGTTTTTTCTTTTTGGTCGCTGCTGCTGAAAACAGTCGGCAATTGTCAATGACCTTAACAGTTTTTGAGGACAGCGGGGAAGTCTCCTCCCCTGGAGTCAGACTAAAGCACCATGCCTTTCTTTTTTGTGGAAAGTCTTTCTGCACGTGGCAGATCTCGCTACGTCTTTATCCCATAAACATACGACAACAAACGCAAACAAATTACATCTCTGGCTGTACTTGTGGCCGATCACCTCCCTTTTACAGGGAGCCCTAAGTGACAGTGTCTTCAGCTCAAAGGAGCCACAAAAACGCATCAGCTGGTTTTGGGACCAGCCATCTCCCCAAAATGTCATTCCCTTTTCCCCAATAAACTGTTCTTCGACCCGCAGCGAACTTTGAAATGCCAGTAGTGGACTGAATAAATGCATAGAGGCCAGCTAGGGGAGCATACCACAGATAGCATTGCCTTCATGGACTGCTGGCATGCACAGAGGGCCTCGGCTTGGTAATTTTAGACAGTGAGGCAAGCAGGTTTACTCCCTTCCTAAGCATGCATAAGCATATTGAGGCTTTTGTCTCTATCAAAGCACAGGAAGAGCAATATTGTAAATACACGTCCCCCTGGGGGCTGGGAGCCTATCTGAAGTATGCAAGAGAGTTGTACTGCCTCAAAGGATCTTATCCGACAAGAAGATTATTCACGTTTTACCGGGGAAGGAACTTATTTATACACTGTCTGATAGGGTCCGGGGGAAAAACCCTCACTCTTAATAAATCAATGCCTTTATCACGATTTGAAATGTAGCCAACATCCCAACATGGCCTCCCCATCTTTCTTTCTCATCTGCTTTTTTAGGAACACCAGTCTGCTCTCCTTTCATGTGGCAAATGCTGATGGCTATCACTCTAGAGTCAACACACGAGGCAGCTGGGACTCACCCCAACAGCTGATAGCCAAGACATGTTTGGGTGGCTGGGTGGGAGGGGCCGAGCTAACTTCATCTGCCATACAGCTTTTCTTCCCCACTGCTGAAGAAGGTTTGCCCCAACTTAACCTGAATATTTACCGTGCCCATGAACTCCACCAACTGACTGCTTAAACCAACTAGCTGCCGGCGTGCAATGAAGAAAAGTGCTTGTCGGAATAATCTGAAGCTGCATTTTTGCTTGACACCATGAGCAGAGGTCCTGCTGCGGATATCTACGGTGTAGGTTTGATTTATTTTTCAGGGTCAGCTTTCATCCGTTGATAGCAGCATTCCAAACACCAGACAGATGTATCGCATTACAAGTACAGCGCACACTCCGTTTACACTTATTCATTTACTTTGTGATATATAAGCTGTATTCAGACATGAACTCTGCAAAATTGGGTCGGGACGTTTTTCTGGACTTTGCCTTTCACGCATGACGAACACAGCGGCAGCTTGTCTGAGTCAGACGCGTTCACACCAACAGGAACATTTCCGGTACTGTAGACCTTAACAGTATCTGAAACCCAGAACCCCAACACCTCTCTCGAAGTGTGGCAACTGCCTTTAGTTTTCCATTCTTGTGTTTTTGTCTACTGTTGTTGTCTGTAATTTGTGTTGTCTTCTGTTGCTGTGAATGTAAAAAAAACTGTTCTCAGGCCTCTCTTGAAAAAGAGATTTTTAATCTCAATGAGTTTGCCTGATTAAATAAAGATTAAATAAAACAACATCTGATAATTTTTGCTTTTTATCAACGGCAGGATTAAAACATCTCTTTCTAGCTCTCTTTTTATTACTATTCGCAAAACAATTTAAAGCCGGGGTACAACACTATGAATGCCTATGAGGGGAGACAGCCGGAGACTGTCTGCGCAATTATCCACATTTGAATGATTAATTACATGTCAGGCTGCGTTCACACAAACAAGCTTTAAAATCAAAACAACCTCCATTCAGACGAGTGTTTTAGCTCCGTATCAGAAATAATATCGGTCCACTCTAGTACACTGGGCATGAACATGCCCACAGCGATTTGTTGCAGATCCCTTAAACGATAGTTTGCAACACAACAGCTGCTAGTAAAGACAACAGTCTGCATCACCTGTAATCGGTTATTCATGTTGCATTAACCACTGGTGGTCGAGGCTGATGCCGTTTGTTCTCTCACGGAGAAGGGTGAGAGGAGCGTGAAGGATCAGGGGAGGATGTGTCGCGACTGATAAGACCCAATCAGGAAGCAAGCGTTTGTGTCTGCGTCATTGTTTCCAAAAAGTCTCCATTTCTGTTCGTCTAGACTACAACCCAACCCCAGGGCTTTCAACCTTAAACTGTGCCAGCAGTGTTTCCAAAAGTCTCCATTTTAGAGGCTTGATAACTCTGGAGTAATATGGATGCCCGGTGTAAAAATCGTCAGAACGGGGTTCAGTTCTTTATTGATGGTTTAGTGCTAGGACACAGACCATTAAATCAAGCGTGTTGAACTCGCCTCACTGGAAGTTGTGTACAACTGCAGACAATCCTAAGTTTGGAGAGCTCTTCTACAGTCACTATTTTTGTTCACCTGCTGTTAACTAACCTTTCTTAGGCTACATTAGGGGTGTAATGACTCATGTGAACAGACACCCGCATCCAGTTGGACAGAAGAGGAAACGACTGGCAGTTAGTGTAAAGGTTCACTTGTTCTCCTGACCCAGCACCGGACACTGTGTTGTTGGAGACGCCTGACACTCAGTTAGAGCTGTCTGACAACCCACTGACCTCCCTTCTGCCATGACCTCTCTCTGCTTTGGCCCGGCGTGTCTGCCCAGGAAGCAGATTTAGTGAGACATAAGACTGAGGGGACTCACCATGGGCCCTCCACCCAAGCACCCTTCTGTGCCCATGTTCCCAGCAGATAAGTGGCCATTATTCATCCCGTGCTGAACATTAACTGGATTAATTCTGCATGGGTTGAGGGCTAAAATTGTATTTGTCCAAAGGGGGGGAAATGGCAAGGAAATGAGGAGAGTAGCCAGCTTGGCTGTAATTCTAATTAGCTCGGGGGTTCGTTAGCACACAAACTGAACTCTTCCTGATACAGAGGCCTGGGTAAGTCATTGAGCCACAGAGAGGGGGAAACGGAGGCAGACAGTGAGAAAGAATAAGAGAGATTTAGAGGAAGAAAGAAAGAGTTCGGACACAGACTTTCCATGAGTAAAGACCCAGGGCAAAGAGGTGACCTTGTGTAGTGTCTCCTCAAGGGGACGGGAGCTATTTTTTGCCCCTCCTGGCCCACTTATACAAGGGCCCTTCAGCACAGCGGATAAACACACTCCAAGCCCTGCACCTCCGTCAGACCATCTGACCGTCCATCTCCGCCGAGGCCAGCACAGCTCAACTTCCAGCGGTGCCATGCAGCGGTCTGTCAGAGAGCTTTTCTCAGCTCTGGATTCTGATTCGACACGTAACTAGGTCATGCTCTGGTTTGAAAGGAATTGCAGAGGGACGTTAAGAAATACTGTATTGGATATGGTGGGATATGAGGAATGGCAAACAAGAGACAGTGAAAATTAGTTTTGACATTATTATTATTACTATTATTATTCCTGTGGCCATCCGTTAGAAAATATAGGGGAGATGATATTTGGTTTCCGAGTGCTCAGCCCTCCCTTTTGTGCAAAAAAAAAAGTGATGTCCTGTCCTTTAAAAAGTGTTGTGAAATTAAACACAAAAAAATCTCAATTTTTCTCTTGCGGCAACATAAAGCCACAGCTCTGATGCAGCATGCACTTGCGGCTCCATGAATGAACCACCTACCTCCTAACCTCCCACATTCAGCCGCCTGCGGCCATTTCTCTGACGCGACCCTCTCATTCAGCCTCCACTCACGCTCCTCTTCCTCACCTTGTCATCATGGCCCAGATGAGAGGTGTGGGTGTCAAAACTGATTTGCTGACTCCGTCTCTCTCTCGGTGTAGGTGTTTTGGTTCATTCACTCCATCGCTCCATCAACTAAACCTCCGCTGACTTTTATATCTGGTGCTCATCTCTGTGACAAATCACCTTGCACCCCTCGCCTGTGGCCACAATCGCACGCCGACTGACCAGATGGTCCACCATTAATAATGAATATTAGCGTGCTCATTCGCTGGACCACAATTGTGCGTGGCAGCCGCAGTCTTGATATATGATCATAGCCCTTATTTTCAGAAGGCCGCATAAAGGAAAAGGGTTTGTACGCAGCGTACTTAAAGAAAAAAACATATATATCCAGTTGGGGTGAGACGGGGCAACAAAGCAACACGTGTCTAATGTGTATTTGAAAGATATGCCTCTGGAGCAGGCCTGTTCCTCACTATATTAGTTGGTACTTCCATGAATTTATAATCCAGAGATACCATGTGATGAAAATAAAGTAAAAGGAAACTGTCAGGTATGAGCAGAGAAACCTAGGATAAACGGCGGAGAATATAGGAGACTGCAAAAAACATTTAGAAAAGAATATGCTAAGCCAAGGCGGTGGTGTGCACTCAACTTTCTCCAGAGATCTCCTGTAATGGTTTAAGCTCAAACTCAAATAAACCCCAACACTCAGCTATGCCAGGTTTAAATATTTAGCTTTCGAGGACTTGTTGGGAGAAGCAGCAAAAGACAGGATCAGTTCATCGAATAGATCTTGGCCGGAGAGCACGCCAATCTGTCCTGGAATGAACCAAATTTTTTTTACATGAGCTGGACGATGTGCGTATGCGAAACTGTGCCATAAGGTCCGTTTGCAATTAGTTATCAGCATATTTCAGCCGGATGACAAAAAAGGAGAGATTCTTTCAACACGCTTACTGGACGTCTGAGTTTTCCCATCATGAAACCAGCCAGGGTTTATGTGTGTGGTTTTGTGGCAAAACCATTAACAATAACAAAAAATACTTGAACATGAGTCATGGCAGTTAAGTGGGAAAATATCTTCTGGTTTTAATTGCCCCATCTAATAAGTATTTACTGACTAGCTACATGTAGCAACGTGCTTGTGGTGGGAGGAGCGGCAAAGGCATTGTTCAAAGCATTTGAGTCCTTATGAGAACTTCTGAGTAGCCACTGAAAGTTGAAGGACGATTTTACTTCAAGGCACACAATCATACTAACTGATCTGTGACCACAGGCATACTGTACATACAATGTGCAGACACAAAGAGTCTGTGAAATGAATTACCGGATGGGATGGAGAGTGTGTGGTTGTGGGGCCTGTACATTGGATAATAGGGGAACATATCATGTTCATTTGGTTAGAAAATAAAAAAAAATCTATTCATTTCTCTTACATTAAATATTCATGAATAAAAAGCAATAAGTTGTTCAGATTTGATTGACACTGACCTAACACTCAACTGTCAACAGCTTGTTCAAATGTGATCAAATGTGGCTGAATCCTAATTGCAATCTTATGCCACTTTTACACCAAAATGACCGTGTAGACCCGGGTTTTTTAAACTCGGGTCGACCCGCGTTTAATCCGCACTTGGCCACATTCACACTGCGAGCAGACCAGGGTCTGATGATCGTGTAGGGACAGGTGGGGGCCATAGATGGCGGTAGAGAGCATGGTCGCCAGTGAGCCGGTGGTCAGCTCTACCTCATGTCTTGTACTTGTCACTCTTTCAAAGTTTATAAACTCAGCGCAGTGTCACGAGCCGAGCTGGTCCTTCAAGCAGGTGGCCACATGGGTTTTGAAGTGTGTGTGTACAAGAGAAGAAGAAGGTTGGCGCTGCATGCTGTTGTTGTTGTGTACGTAGCTGCAGCCACAAGGAGAATGGGCTCCGCACATCATCCATGTTACCGACAGTTTATGGCCACTGTGTAGTGAGAGACCGCCTGATGAGGCCGTGTGTGTCCGCCGAAGGGTTGAAATAAAGTTACCGACGGGGGGGTCGAGCCTCGGAGGTAAGGCCAATTATTACCCGGATCTATTGCAGAGTCATCTGACCCGGGGCTGAATCCCGATTAAATCTTTTCACACTGCAGAAATCGCCGGGTGTCAGCGGGTTTAAACGGGTTTTTTGGCCAGTGTGAAAGGGGCTTTATATTTTACCAACTGAGCCCTGCCCACTTTGCACTCACGTGGGAAAATGAATAAATAAGAGAATAAAAACTGACTCCAACTTTGCTTTTTCCTCTAACCACAACAGACTTACAGCACATCTCATGGGGCGATTGTGTTTATAACCAGCAGTATATTAGAGAAAAGAGGTAAATGATTTGTGCATGAAGGTATAGGTGACATTTTAAATAAATAAATGAATAAACAAAAATTGTTCTAACTTTGCTTTTTCCTGAACGCTTACTTCCTTTTCAAGTTGGCCCCTCAAACCACAACAGACTTACAGTGTAGCTCACGTCACGGCGTGATGGTGTTTATATACAACAGTATAATTGGACAAGGGAAATCAGTGATTTGTGTGAGAAAAACAGAGATGATCTCTGGCTGAGGTCATGTGGTAGTTTAAATGATGAACAGATGAATCCCAGGGATGAAGAAAGTAGATGAAACTCACTTATCCGATTTTAGATCAAGCAAAAACACACGCGCACACGCACACGCACACACACAAGACAGAGTCACTTAAGTTAACAGACAAGTCAAACCAAATAGAACATATTGTGAAAGCTGACAGAGGTTCTTCAAAGGTCGGTTTTGATCCACTTGCAGTGTTTTGTCTCAAAATCATTCCTCATATTCGGGTTTGGGCTTTTAGTTTCGCTCTTTTTATATACAGTGTTTTCCCCCCATTCCAGCTTGTTGCACTGTTTATCCTAACAAAGGGTAATGGATGATGTAATGGATCTCCCTCTCTCTCTCTCTCGATAAGGCCACTGCTGCCCTCTCCTCCCAGGGTCTCAAAGGCCTGTGGAGGTTATGGATTGGAGGACAAACTGCCATTTCCCAGATGTGACAGACTCGTGGTATGTTTCATTGAGGGGCGAACCCGGGGCCTTATTGACTGATCACTGCCGAGAGCTTGGAGGACAGACGAGGCGGTAGAGGCAGCTCACATTGAGCCATCCACGCACTCGGACGAATCCCATTAAACAACTTGGACCAATGCCGAGGCCAAGCTCTCCGAGTGGACACATCAAACCACAGCAAAGACAGACCTCCAATCCACCACATGACTTTTTGAAACTTTTTTCACAAGGCCGCCTGAGTAAATTCTCTAACCGTCTGTAGCTTTTTCATCACCCACTTGATTCCCCACTCACTGCGGAGTCTCCCCACATTCCCCATTTAAAGCACGGCCCATTAGGAAGCAGTGAAAAAGAGCATTGCCCCGAGAGAAACTAAATCACCCCGGCCCAGTGCTGTTTACACCAGACCCGGCCCGCTGCCCGAGTCGCTGTTTATTTGAACTGTGAACCTCCGTGTGAGGTGTGTGTGAAAGGAAAAGTGAGTGTGTGTGTGTGAGTGAGAGAGAGAGAGAAAAAGAGAGAGAGCATGTGAGGTGAGGGGGAGGGAACAAGTTCCACACAAAACCCAGTGTCTCGCCCACTGATTTTTTTCACACCTCTCCAACACGCTTTTCACAGTGTATTTATTCGCCCCACGGGCTCCTGGCGCTCCTCGGGTTCTCCAGGCCACAGACGGGCCTCTGTGTAGCCCGGTCGGGGTGTAGGGAGGCCGAAAACAGACCTCTCGCACCCCCACCCCTCCCCCGTGGCGCTCCAGACACAATGTCCTCCTGCCGACCCACATGCGATGTCACAGCCGGTGCTTACACATTCACATATGCACAATCACACAGAAAGCATACAGACGCCCCCGCTCTGTCGCATTCACACACATAGGGTACAACCGAGAAAGAATGCGTGCAATTGTATGCATGATTATATCGAGATTTCCATTCACAGCAGGCGCAAAGCTGACTTTACACCCTCCCCTGTCTCTCACACACACACACACACACACACACACACACACACACACACACACACACACACACACACACACACACACACACACACACACACACACACACACACACACACACACACACACACACACACACACACACACACACACACACACACACACACACACACACACACTTTTTTGGAACAGTAAGGTTAGTGTGGGATTGGTTAAAACTGTCCAAGCAATGGATAAGAAGACCTGAGGCATCAATGAAGCCACTGTTTATCAAGTGCAGACTGACTGGAAGAGCGACGAGGAATATGAAAGGCTGCCAAGTATTCAGACCCGAGAACAAGGACACTCACTGACGAGACACACACACAGGTGAAATAAGAGCACATAATATACACAAACACAAACACACATCCACAGACCGCTGGGCTTATCTAAATGCTGAATGTACTGATACACCCTGCATTTACCTATTGGCTGGATTTTTTGGAGAGACAATGTGTTGCTCTCTGAGCGCCAGGTTGGCTCTGAATAAACAGCGCAGGCGTCAGTGGCCATACACACGCCATTCACTCTCATGATCAAACTATCAAACTCACAATAAAGATGATACAACATTGTTTTGTTTTCTTCATCACATTCCAATATGTGTAAAGGCACGAACATGTGGAAGTCCACAAGAGAGGAGAGGAAAAGTGGCAGCAAAAACCTGGTTTGAGTTAACAGGATGTCAAATAAGTAATCATCAGCATCAGTTCCCCTCACACATGCTTAAGAATGACCAATCCAAAGACACTTCAAATCACTAGACTTAGCTTTTTTCACACACAAAAAAAATGTTTTTGTTTGCAGCTGCTCCCTGAAGCATGGAACAGCTAATCATTGTGTATCATTCTGCAAACCCCTGTTGCTGGGCTCCACATGTGACGCTGGCGAGGTCTGCACACAACCGCACATTATTCCCAGACAGAAACATACAGAGCGACATAACGCCGGACATGCATGAGCCAGAAAAAGGACATGACACATTCCTTCACAAATGAACACACACACACACACACACACACACACACACATGCCCACACGCACAACCAAGCAAACAATCACATCACTGTGAAATGCATGCAAACCCATCAGCTATCGGTAGCGCGACAGCGAGTGACACACTAATCTGTGGGAAGGCACTGTGTCGAATCACGTTGCAGCGCTGCAGCTCAAGTATGTTTGGTGCCTGCTTTGGCTCCACTCTGGTATCTGGGGCAGCGAAACCAGCCAGTAGAGTAAACTCTGGACAGGAAAGGCTTGATGTGCGTGTGCGTGTGTGTGTGTGTGTGTGTGTGCATGCGTGGGTTTGTGTGCGTGTCTGTCTGCATGCCAAGACTGTGCCAGCCACAAGACTGATGCTGGCGTCAGAATGAATCACATTCAGTCTGCTGCCCCTTCCCTGCAGCACACCGAGAGGTTCGCTGAGCGAGAGACAAAGACGGAGGGATCATAAAGTCAGATCATAAAAGCAACATCAATGGGTGATAGAGTGAGCGAGAGAGGGATACATAAAAGGGAGTGTGAAAAGCAGGAGGGCTTGTGAAACAACGCCTGAGAGGGCAGCACAATGGAAAAAATAAAAAACCCATGACAGGGAGGGATGTTATCACCAAGCTCATCCGTCTGCAGCCAAGCTACGTGCCAATACATTTATGTATTCTTTGAATCTGACCTATGGATTTATCTAATTGCTGGTTCACATCTCATTGTATGCAAAACCCACCAACGGCATATGAGGAGTATCCCGTCTACGCAGAATTTCCACTGGTCTTATCAATCAAATATTCCGACACAAGGCTGCTGCGATAGAATCAATCAATACATAGACAGAATTTCAAGACACTTGCAGTCTCATTTAGTTTCCTGTGGCCCTCAGTTAAGGTCCGGTCACAAAAGAACATCAAAATTGTGCGTCATTTTTAATGCGATCAATCAATTTGGTCATGGGGGAAAACTTAAGTTGGAGATTATCTTTCGCTTTACGCTCAGTTTTGGTAAAAACTAAATGTCTTGACGGTGAATAACTTTGAGGAAATGAAGAGCTGGACTGTCCAAGCCATCGTAGCCCGTTGGCATCCACTTTTTTGGAAACTTCTTTTGCTGGAGTGTGAACAGCTTCACATAAGAAACATGGTTTGTAGACACAATTTAACTCCGAAGTCACAGATATATGCCTCTGGAAATCACGACCTGGTTCATTCAGTTCAAGCATTTAAAAGTTCACTCTATAGTGAGCAGTTAACTGAGATTTTCCGACACCAGCTACAGTGGTTCAGTCCTGATGTCACAGAGCTTCGAGCAACGGCCATATGGCAAGGATGGGTGGACGAACCTCCTTCTGATGCCTTCTGCTCTGACCGGGCCTCCGTTACCCTCTGTCTTCAGTCAATAGGCCGAAGCAGACCCCTTCACACAGAGACCTACAAAAAAAACATTCCATTGATCTCTATTGACCATGAGCTAGTTTGAATTTAGCTGCTGTGGCTGACCCTGCTTGTCCATTTGATCCTCCACTGATCCCGCCTCAGTGCGCCGCTGTGAACTCTATTGATTACACATAAAAATCAAGAATCTGAGTACTTTAAGCTGATCCTATTGGGACAGACTTTCATTTTCCCAAACAATATCTGATCAGTGCACGGGGCGAGTCGGAAGGGTTTAGTGAGAATAATCACAGGCTTCCCTGGATCTTATCGGAACATGAATAGATAGATGTGTAGACATAAACAATAGGGGTGTAAAAATGTCTCCCGTGTTGGGAAGCGGATATGAGAGAGCACATTTTTTGATGACACAGCACCGAGCTTGGGGTGCACACAGCACGTCCTGAACAACACATGCACCCCTTGCATCTGGGACACATTTAGTACCCATGTGCAATTTATGACATATTTCTGGAAGCCACGCTCAAGTCTGTAATCTGATGATGGGAGTGTATTCCTGTTGTTCATGGTTTGGTCTGTTGTGACTTCATCGTGGTAAGCAACGCTTTTTTTCTGAGAGGTGCTGACGAAGACTGGCTGAGGGGTTAGGGAGGAGGGGTGCCACAAGGAAGCTGTATGAAGAGGAAAAGATCAGCTGAAGAAATCTTACTCCGAACAAACAGTCCAACAAAGTCAGTGCAGCTGCGCCACCGCCAGGCTTTTTACACTCCCAGAATTCTCAGCTGTAAATTACTGTTTTAGAGCAGAAGGGTGAAATTCATCACCCTCATGGCTGTCAGGCTGGGTAAACTTTAGAGATCCTGTGTCGGCCTGCAAACTCTGATCATCAACTTGAGAAGTCCTGGCTAACTTGGCAGTGAGGTATCTTCGGCTTGACATTTGGAAAACACACTTATCACATATCTTAATCTTGTCAAGGGTAAAGTACAAATGAGGGTGATTAAAGTAAAAATAGATCCACCTACCAGCACCGAAAGCGCTAATTAGTATGTTGCATATTGTTCGTTCAATCTGCACAGAAACAGGACTATTTCTTGGCCAATGTCGGCAACTTCCTGGAATCATGTTCTTTCTTAAATAGACCCAGGCTCGCCGTTTCCAACTGCTTCCAATATTCACATGCCGAGTTAACAATCTCTTGGCATCAGCTTCATATTTAATGGACAGTCCTGGGAGTAATACCGTATCAATTGTCAAATACATGAGCATATTTCCCTCCAAAAAAACTATTCTTTAAACTTTAACTCCTCGAAACTAAAAGAAGCTATTAAACCGCACATTATTGGATACGTATTTTTAAAAAACGGCATGTCTTTACTTATTCCACTGCCCTCAGATCTCTAATGCTATGGTCATACGATATTGCTTTTTCCTTTATAAAATTAGGAATAACCAGAATAAAATTGGAGACTTTATCCACTCTTACATTTAAACATTGGCTGGCATGACTTTCTTTTTGTTGTGCTGCTGCATGAATAATCACAGGGACCATTTTTGGTGAATAAATGCCAAGTAGTTGAAAAGTTTTTGCTGCTATTTTATGCTCCCAAAAAAAATCCGGGGGGTAAATGAATGCTTTGGACAAAAAAGGGTAGTGGGATACTGGGATTTAAGATGTAGACTGTATTCAGATATTAAACACGAAATCCACATCAGTTATTCATTACGCTACTATGCTGGGAAAATAAAAAAGTTACAATTTTCTTGCAAAACATTACTGAGTATTCGATACTGTTAATAATGAGCAAGAACAGCATGAATCCAAGTCTGCCTGGTTCTACCACTGACCCAAAAACCACATGAAATGTTAATAGGCAGCACTCAAACCAACAAAGACATGAGGATATGGCTTTAATAAACATAGTTAACATGAAGCTTTAATATGTCCTGCACAGCCCCCATCTTAACCTCAATGCAAACCTCACCCAGCCTCTGTTTAGAGTCAACACCCTACTGGTGGCTCGCTTCTGTGTCCAGTGGCTTTCTAGGCAGAACACTAACCAGCTGAGTGGCGGTGAGGCGACTGGCCAAGCGGCCACGTGTTAGTTCTGTGGGGTTAGACAGCCACATCTGGTCTGCCTGCACCCACTTACAGCTCCACCATGGTCTGCTTTTCAGCCAAACCTCGGAGGTCAGGGACACAACCAGGGGCCGGGTGTGTGTAGTTCAGCGTGTGTTTTTTACTGTATGTGTCAGTGCGTGTATACCCCTAACATTACCATATAGTATATCCTACAGAAATAGGAACTGGATGTCAATTTGAAGCAGTTGTGCTCAACCCTAAATAAATATAATCTTTTCCTTCAAATGCCAGATTAAAGATTAGCACTTTTTCTTCTTCTTCCTACTTACATCTATTTTTGGGCTGGGCTGAGGTAGAGGAGGATAAATGGGACAAGCGGATTGATATAGAACTCGAGGCCGAATGACTGAAATTCTGTGCTCATCCAGGTGAGACACTGAATGTCTAACCCTTCAACTCTTTCAACCCAATCCACTTTGGTATAATGCCAACGACCAGTCATCAATTTATACCATCAATTTTCCTTCATGAGAGACCCCAGACAGAAATAGCTTCATATGCCACATTTGAGAGTGAAAATGATGACAAAGAGCCATCATATCTGCCACAAAAACCTGCAGCGTAAATCATGAGCTGCCTCTGAGCAGTGCTGATGGTAATAACCCTCTAAGGTTATGTATGCGTGTTCAAGTGATTCATGCAATATGCATAGCTACGGTTAGAGCCTGATGATTGCATCATGGCGCTGATGTACACAGCATGCTACCATGTTTTTGTCACCCCTCGAACTGCACATGACCAAAATATCATGGAAAAGTCACAAATTTGTGACTGATGATGTTTATTATGCCCATGACCTTATGGTGGTGACCAAAGAGAACAACTGCAGCAATTAAAAAAAGGGCCTTACTAACAGGTATTGTTTTTTTTGCCATCTCAAGTGGGAAAAGACTAAACACATGAAAATGAACCAGAGGAAGAATATAAAATGGGGTTGAAGTGTAATGGGACATGTTGCACAAACTGGTCTGTAAACAGCCTTTATACTGTGTACCATTTCCATTTCACATACTACTTGATTGTTTTTACTACACATACTACACACTCTATATGCTTTACACAATACTACACACTTACTGTTTTGTATAAGTACGATCTAACATCAACCAAACACACAACATCATTTAATTTCATAAAGAGAAAGCACTCCAACCTTTTAATGTTTGCAAATGTGAGTGATATCAGTGTGCATGCTGTCTTTCTTGGAGCTCACTCACTAAATACCAGCTAGACTGATAAATAGGCTGGGCCAATAGCAGCTTATGGAAAATATGGAAAATTATTGTTGTGTATGTCAGTGGATGGGTAGGATAAAAATTGAGGCCAGGAATTGCAAATACAATTTGAGCTTCATTGAGAAACTGTCTGGATGTACTCCAGGGAAGCTGATAGTCACTAAATGTGGTGTCTGCATACATGGACGTGCTCACACATGTTTGCTGGACTTTCACGGGCACACATGAGCATAATTTGCCCTTACATATAAATATGTATGATGGAACTGGGACACGGCTTTAGTTGCCTGGATTGAAGTTAGCATGAGTGTTGCAACAGACAAATGAAACGGTGTGCACCCCCCCAAAAAGATAATCTCACCAAAATGCAGATGTGAGTATAATTAGTTAGAGCAATGAGCTCAATGAGCTGACTTTACTGTATGCTGATGCTTTGCTGCAGTGCATTTGAACATCAATGAGCACACACAGTATCTAAAGTGCACTGTCCTGGCATGTTGCCACGTTCACCGTACCTGAGGTGGGTTGGAAACAACAACATGGAAAGAAACTTCACAGAACAGCGGGCTAAAGGCCAGGATTGCTGTGTGGAAACAGGAATATTTTTAGAATGACAGCGAGGCAGCGGCCAGAGCTGGACTTTGTCACTGAACAGATTGTGAACAATTAAGTCGGCGAAGCGGGTGGCTGCTAATGTGTCATTATATAGACAGACAAAAAATCTGACATCGGGAGATAGGTGCGTATGGCATGTGCTGTCGTGTGGCCCCTGTTGAATTCAACAGACCAGTTAATGGGAAGAGAATGGTGCCAGTGAAGGGCAGCGCTTCAACAAGCTGCAGTGAAGGATGCGTTTGTCACAGCGGGATGTTGGACGGCAATGATGGCAGCTCTGGCTTTCATTTTTCAGTTCGGACTGCGAGGCTGTCTCATCAAAACAAAAAAATCTCCAGGAGGCCGCGTCTTTGTTTAGCGTGGAATGTGACAGATTTGGGCTGAACATGACGCTCGGAGTGGTAAATACTGCACTTGTGCATGTCCATGTGTGTAGGTGCACGTGAGAGAAGGGGTCTCTGAGTGATCATGAGCGGATATGTGAGCACAGTCGAGATAAATAAGGGGAAAACAAGCAGAGAATCACATCCCCGTGGCTCCATCGCGCCGTCTTCCATTACCCCAGACCACCCGCCTGCTACACAGCAGCACACATGCAAACACACACACACGCACACACACACAGATAAACACGTGTGGAAACACAAGAAGAGATGGAGAAGGAGGGAGGGAGAGCATAATTGCTCACAAATGGAGGAAGCTTTTCTCTCACAAAACACTCCAGTGGCACCAATGAGAGAAGCAACAAGTGTAGTTCCAATATATCGACTCGTTGCCAAACATGATAGCAGCGTTCTGTGTTAATGTTTGTTCATCACATCGATTTCCTCTGCAGGAGCTGCACATCCCACCACAACGTTCCTCCTGTGACTCAGGGACAGACGACTGACAGACTCGATGAGGAGCTCTGAGCGACACACATGACTGCGATACGTGTTGCTCGCTGTGCCACATACCAAAGCATCTAACTGTATGATACAGATTAATTAATAGCCTGAATCTGTTTCCTATTATCTCTGTATGCGTGTAGATGTGGGTCCACGGCCACATGCAGAGCTGTGCGGGGGTTGCGGTCTGCTCTGATTACATCAGAGCCGGAGCCACGAGGGATCATTTTAATGACCCCAAAATAAAAATTCCAACAAATATCTCCACGGTGCCCCCACAGCCTGCAGCAAGAACATCTTGCTGATCAGCAAGAGGGAAAACAGAAAGTGACTCTTTCACAGATTCATCTTTTTTCTCGCTGGACCAGTCCAACACACACAAGCTACATCCATTCCATACTGTTGCGTTTTCGTTTAAAAACAGCATTTTAAAACTAAAACGACGTATCAAAAGTAATCTCCGTTCATAAAAACACACCTGAAAACATTTATCACCTGGCCATTCATGCAAACTGGACATGTGCCTAACGCCGTCAACAGGATGCAGGTCGTCTACTCTGCAGTTGGTTGTTTGGTTAAAGAAACAGCAATGGTGAAAAGTAAGACCAGGGTTTTTTTTATTTTCTTGGACTGATGACGAGGTGGAACTAGTGTGTTTACAACGTTTTGCCTTCACAGCTGGTAGTCGCGTCGTGACTGATAAGAACCAATCAGGAAGTGAATGCGGAGACTGCATCGTTCCCGAGCGTCTCTGTTTTTGCCCGTGCATACTACAAAACTGCCCCAGAGTTTTAAAAATGAAAACTCCGGCGTAGCGTGGACGGCAGGCGGAAACTTAGGAGGAGTGATGCGTTTTTAATACGACAACACAGTAGTGTGGCTGTAGCTACAGAGAGCATCCAGGAAGTCTCTCTTTCAGGATGGTTTCTCAGGAGTGAGGTGTAGTGGAAGTGTGGGTATGAATGCAGAGGAAGGGGGGTTGTCAGAAAGCAACAAGTTGGAGGTCATTGTCCAACTTCAAAGAAAGCACCCATCCCCCGCAAAACCCTTGTTACTCTTTTACGACACAGAGACAGACAGACATTGTCAAATTTCTGGCTGTGTGTGTGTGTGTGTGTGTGTGTGTGTTAGTGCCGGCGTGAGTGCGTGTTTCAGGGCCATGGTCTCCTCATGGTCTCGAGCAGATATCGGCTTCGATGGAAAGACCGGTGGATTGGTGGATAGAGGGACGAATGGGTGATGGGCAGAGGAGGAAGGGAAACCAAACTTTCTCCATTAACTAACATTGACCCGGAGCAAACAGTGGGGCCTTTTTTGACTTCATGGTGGGGGCTAAGGGTTAAAGGCAGCGGTCGCCTTTACACCTCGATGTCACCACCTCACGTGTGTGTGTGTCGGTGTGTGAGGTGCCACTGTAACATTTCTCTGCCAGCGTGAGAAAATGCACACAAAAAGAGAGGGAATGGGATACAACTGATAGAGAGGCAACAGTTTCATTTAAAAAAAGAAATCGCACAGTTTTTGTAACAAAGCGGTGGGAGTCTGAAGATAAGAGCCTTCCAGTGCGAGAGCCGGAGGTATCTTATCTGCAGCTAGAGCTTTGTTAGAGACTGTGGGAACATTCAGGGGGTGGTATGAAAATCAGTTTTTTTTTCCAAAGAGTGAAATCTGCTGTCTGAGATGTAATAATGGGGCAGACATAACAACGCTGAGGGACACAGGTCACGCCGATAGGTTAGGCCAGGCTGCAAACACATACAGAGGTGTCTGCATAAACAATCACAATATTCATGCACGTACAAAATGCCAGAACCAAATCACTTGGAGATGTTTCAGTAATATGCATTGTACTAATTAATTCATCAATAGATGTAAACACAAACACACAGAATCATTGCGCACAGACAGAAATACCACCAGATGGCAAAAACAACAAAAAACACACAATTTGAAATTCTCCTCTGTCCACTGGTGACAAAGTGGTGCATGCATACATATGTGCTTTGTGTGTGTGTGTGTGTGTGTGTGTGTGTGTGTGTGTGTGTGTGTGTGTGTGTCTGTGTAACATTGTTTGGCCCTGAAGTTCCAGCAAGGTCTGCACTAAGCATTTATGAGCTAATTAAGGTCTGGCCAGGACTGGCATGCTGGTGATAAGGCCTGTCTCCTGCCCTCTCATTAATGGTACACGCTCCGCTGGGGCTTCACACACACACACACACACACACACACACACGCACACACACACACGCACACACACACACACACACACACACGCACACACACACACACACACACACACACACACATACACGCATGCGCAAACACACGCACACACACACAGGAAAAGTCCGTCCTCCAAAAATAACAACAGTGGCAGCACTATACACTCATTATTAAGCAGACTTCCAGATTGATTTCTCAGATTTTGCCATTTGGGAGCTCGACGGAGAATTCTTAATAAGCTATCGGAACTGAATACCGGAAACAGACAGGAAGCGATAGTGTTGCATTAGTGTGTCCCGGACAAATTAATAACACTAAACCGGCAGCCAAATTCTGTAACGTGAGAGCAATACGGAGCATGTTTCTCCCTGCTGCTCTCTATTCCTGTACGTAGCTGTGGAAATAGTAATTGTATTAACTCAATCTACACGCACAAACACAAGTATTTCTTCTGCTGCACCCACAATCCTCTTCTTCAATTTCGCCCCTTCCACTCGTTCATTTCCTCTCTTCAGTCCACTCTTCTGCACCACATTCCTTTGTATTTGATCACTGCTGATGTTTTTTTCTCTCACTCCCTCCTTCTGCTACACAAATCAAACACAACCCAACTTGCAAACTTAACTTGTGAAAGAGACATGACAAAACCTCAACAATGCACTGCAACAACACCACACTGTAAGTTTGTGTGTGTGTGTGTGTGTGTGTGTGTGTGTGTGTGTGTGTGGCTGCGCGTGTGTTCGTTCTGTGGCATTCCTTTCTGTATAGATTTGGCAAAACACAGCAGGAGGAGACATGGGTCACAGACTGCAGGGATTTAATCTCTAAACCATTAGTGGCTAAATTACAGAGAGACAGAAAAAGAGACTGAAAGAAAGAAAGAAAGAAAGAAAGAAAAAGACAGAAAGAAACCCTGAAGATGATGAGGATATGCGGGCCAGGGAAAAGAGCAGCTTGCAGCGGTGGAGGAGAAACAAGTTACAGAGAGCAGAATGTAGGCTGGTTTGCTGGAGAGAAGACTTGTTTGGAACGCAACCAATCTACAGGCTGCCTGTCTGTATGAAGCTAAGCCAGCATGCACAAGCACACGCATGCACGCACGCACACACGCACACACGCACACACGCACGCACACACGCACGCACGCACGCACGCACACACACACACACACACACACACAGGCAGCAATCCAGTGACCTCCAACAACCCGAACCAGATAAGCCAGGCCACGCTCCACTTCTAACTGTGTGCACGTCTTTCTCCATCTCGGTGTGTGTAACTGAGAAACTGAGAAGAGTGCAAGAGGAAACACACAAGCCAAAGTGAATCGGTGATTCACTTGTGTCTGTGTATGAATTTAGTACTTTTCATGTGATGTACATATGATGTAGGAGATGAGCCCCTGTCAATGAGCTGGCCACAGTGGAGCGGCAGGCTGCCACGCTGCAGAGCGAGAGAGATGACTCCAGTCTACCACCCTACAGGTCTGTCTACCCTATCAGGTCTCCTTAATGCAACAAAGCAAAATGAGCTCAAAATCCTTATATATATTTATTTTTTTTTAATAATAACAATGGATCAAATTACTTTGTGAGGCGAGTGATGTGAAAAGTGTTGCTCATAGTGATGCACAACACAGACTCATCACCTGACTCATCAGTTCCCATCAGACAGGGGTTTTTGAAGGGGGTTTTTGGCCCCCAGGCGAAAAGGGACCTGGTGGGCCCTACATCGAAACAGGGGGCCTGAGGCGCTGATAATAGAATCTAAGGGGGTTCTCGCTAAATTGTCGTTGCAGGACACACACACATGGCGACGCACATGAGAAAAGACAGGAGGATTCTGTGGAGAGTTATGCACAAAGAGAGAGGGAGTACGAGAGCGTCCCTGTCCTACTTTGCACCACAGTTCTCCTTCTCTCTCCCAGCTCCCGTCTTTTGGGAGGGATCAGTGAAAAGCAGCCCGTCAGCAAAGTTCAGGCTAATACTGTACATCCAGCGCGGTCTCCTCCTAATTCAAAGCTCTGCAGCACTGTCAATGGTGGGGAGCAGAAATCAATTTCACACTGCAGATACTAATTCCCAGGACTAACAGGCAGTATCATATACATGAGTCATAGTCAGTACATATCAGTACATAAAGGCAAAACATCAAGTACTCCGATCACTTTTAGGACGGAGATGCAACTGGAGTTTCTCTTTCTCCAGAAAGGTGTGTGCCGTTATATCACTATTACTATTTTAGGGGTGAATGCGAGGTTCCAACTCTCTACATCTAGATATGAGCGCTGCACAATCAAGGAGGCAGGCAGCCACACGCTGAGACACTGGCAGAGCCCTACGTGCAGACGCAGCACATTCGCAGCAGACTTCAAGTCAAAGTGCTGCGAATTTTAACGGAATTTCACAAGCGAAATTGTTGTTTTGTTTGTAGGTGAATGACAGGTTATCATGGTTTTACATTTAACGTGCACACAAATCCACACATACTCGGATCATACATGCATCCCTTGCCCTCTTGTGTTGGACTCTCACTGACTGACAGCTGACACTGCTGTATGGATTTTTCATTTGGACCATATCGCTGACCTTTGGCCTATGTGTTGACAGCTGATATCTTGGCAATCCACACATCTGCACTTCAGTTTGCAGAATCCAAAGCAAAGCCTGATTCACTCTCTGGTCTGTCACAGTCCGTTCACTTGTGTGTATACATACGTATGTATTCCAATGTTTGAATCTGAGTTCCTCTCCGCTGACGTTTCATGTCTATGGGCGCGATTGTCTTCATGGTACGCCTCTGCTGATTTGTCTGGCGCTCGACACCATGACCACGCAGACACGTCTGGTCATATGCAAGTGAGAACCAGAGACACGTGCTTGTCTTCTCTGCACACAAGGCATATTGTTTGTACGCCAGTGGCAAACTGGCCGGCTAACATTTGGGCGTAGTGATGACAGCGGCGGAAAACCGCAGGACAGCACCACTTGTTTACTGCAGAGGAGGAATTAACAATTTGTCTCGACTTCCATAACTCGATGTGTGTGTGTGTGTGTGTGTGTGTGTGTGTGTGTGTGTGTCTGTGTGTGTGTGTGTGTGTGTGCGTGCGTGTGCGCGTGTGTCAGGCAGTGGTTATTCTCCAGCCAGAGGCAGAGCAAGAGGACGACGAGCACAGTATTATGACCTGCATCCATCACCCCTGGGACAGCTTGGCACAACAATCAGTCCCCCTCCCTCTAACCTTGTCCCTCGCTCCTCTCTACTCACAGCAGCACGGGTCCATCGCTCGGCATCTCCTCACCCCATCACCCTCCCTCACGCTTCTTTCGTCAGGTTCTTCCTCCTCGCTCTGCAGCTTGCCTCCCTCGCTCCAGTATTACCCCGCTCTCACTTAACCTACCTTCGCCTAACCTTCACTCTATGCCTTCTCTCTCTTTTTTAATTAATTTTCTCTAATCCTCAGTTTCCGTCTGTCCTAACTCATCCTCCCAGGCTTTCATTAACTCACTCACTCCTTCTTCTCTCCTTTCCATAAACCCAGCCTATTTTCATTCCTGTTACTCCCATAAGTGATCTGCTGAAAAAGCTAAGTTGCGTCGTACAAAAAAAGAAATAGTTGATTCTTCACTGATATTTTGTATTTTTTTAAAAATTCAAGAGTTGAGTGGATTGATAACATCTCTTATCTTTGCTTCAAGTATGTCGAGCTGGGAGACAAAAAGATTACGATTCATAATGATGCTTACATTTTTTGCATCATTGTCGTTGTATCTTTCTTCTCTCTGGCACACTCACACAAATAAACTGACCACCGGCAGCACCTGGAGAAATCCCACCTGCATCAGTGGCCTATTGAAACAGCCATCCATCCACCCAAAGTTTGTACCGTTCTCAGCAGGCAGGCAAGGCCTCAACTCAATTCGAGTCATGTTTTCAATGAAAAGAGACTTTGCAAAAGCACTAGGTGCATGTTCCTCAAGTAGTAGTTACACCACCTATCTTCTCCTTATATTTGTGCTTGTGTACTGATTAAACAAACAGCGTTTGTGTCCAATAGTGAGCTTTAGAGCTGCTGATGCACTCCTCCAGCCCCATATTTACTTCAGACATGAGTGGTATTGATTTTTCTTATCTAACGTCCAAAAATAAAGCTAACACATATATAAAGCAAATATGCATGGTGCCCCTATCCTGTATGTTTAAGGCCCAAACATATAGTTTTTGCACAGATGTTGACATCAATACGTCAATCTCTTACAAGGCAATAAAAAAAAAGAGGAGCCTACAGCACAGAATCTGTGTGTGCTTAGCCCATTACAGTACTTTTCCAAATCTGCTTAATGTGTGTATATACTTTATGTGTGTGTGCGTGTGTGTTTGGACCACACGTGTGGGGAGCCTACCTGCTGTCCCATATGGTTGGCATTCGGCCTAATTAAAGCTTTTGTTGCCCCACAAACTGGGTGTATTGCCATAAGTGCTCCCCGAAGTCCTGTATTTATGGCAACTTGGCATTATAAACGAGGATGAAAGGAGAGCAGAGACGAGTCTGATTTCTCCGCACGTCGCCATAGAGACAGAGGAAAAGTTCCCAGGCAACGCCGCGGCTCACCAGCAATGCCAACTCGCATGCCCATGATAAGACTGCAATAACTGCCATAGCCATATAAATTGCTTCAATTCAACCTTTAATCATCTTTCAGCTTATTTCTGGTCCTAAAGATCCATTTTCATGAGATGAAGAAACACGTGACGTAAATACAAAGTGATTTTAATGTATTCATATCACCAAAAAAATATTTAAGCAGACCCAAAACAAGGCTCCTCTGGAGAGATTAACGGATGTGCCTCTGCCCATCTCGCTCTCAAGATGTACGACACTGATCAAGCCGACTTATTCAACATAGCAGTCATTCCTCTGGGACTAGCTAAGGGTGACCTGAGCAGAAGACATCTGACACCGAAACACATACACACCACTCTGAGCTTGAAGGCGGAGGTCAGTGCGGAGTGGCCGCCCTCACACAGTCTGAATAACGGCCATGTTTTGCCCAGACCTACCAGCTGCTATCAACTCAGCTAAGAGTATGATGAAAAATAGCTCTTGCTGTAATTCAGTTCATAATTATCCTCCATCAGGACTTTAATGAACTGTGTGAGAGCTGGCACTTCCTCTGTTTGCTCCGAAACCAAAAATAGCTCTGTTTTGGGCGGCGAATGCAGCAGATGGATCAAAAACAAAGTAATTCCACGGCCCCATTTTCCGTCGTCAAACTTTTTTTCCACAGACAGCGGTGGTGTGCCGGTCGTTAGCGAGGCCCTGTGTTCTTGACCGAACATGGTGGAAAAATACGGAGGTGTGAAACAGAATCAAATTAGCTCACTGCTAACGTTGTGGCTCAGCTGTGCGTCCCATTTCCTTATTAACTCAAACGGGAGAGGAGATCTAAGGTCGCGGCACATCCCGTGACACTCCAATCCATCTCTTCATGAGTAATGAACGCTTAACAGGACTGGAGGCAGCCCCTCAGCTAAATGAACTACTCAGGCCACTTTCACAACAATGTCAAGAGATGGTGAAAGCAGATAGATGAAGAACAACATCTGGGGCCGCTTTGATCCCTGATGACGCTCTCCGTGGGAGAGGAGAGGAATGAGAAAAGACGGACAGATATGGAGCAAGTCTCGACATATTTCTCCATTTCTGTATGTGTTGTCAAGGACAGTAATGACTCAAGAGGGATGCGAACCATCCGCCGTTGAAAATGTGGCATAGGCAAAAATGAGTTTCCTCCCACGTCAGCAGAAAACATCACAGAAGAAGTTCAAGTAGAGGATACCGAGGGCTTTCACTCGTCCCCCATTCGCCTTGCGATGACATATCTGCACAGTATCCGCCGAAGAAACAGCTGCTCCAAAGCCCGTTTTGCATTTTTGAATCCGGGTTGTGTTTACCAAAAGAAACAAAAACGACCTCCATTGTGAACCTTGAATAAAGCACCATTGTTGTGTCCGGGTCTAACCCGCATGACGATGACTTGATTTCCATGAGATTTCATGGTAATTTACTTAGTGTCTGTAACCCAATCAAGGTGTTAGGCTGCAAACGGCAGGAAAATGAGAACAGCGGGGGGAAGTTGTGGTTGAAACGGAAGAAAATGGGGAACGCTGTTCCGGCTAGTATTAAGACAGGCTGTTACAGTAAGGGGTGTTGCTAAAGATCCCTGTTTCTGCTGCTATATGACAAGAGGTCATATTCTTTGCAGAGTACCCCCCATCCCCATCACTCACTAGAGTTTCATTCACTTCTTTTTCAATTCCTCCTCCTTTTAGAGTTCCATGGATTCCTTCCTGGTACGTATATATATTATTTTCTTTCTCTGACTCTCTTCCACTTCTTTTCTCTTTATTCACCTGCCTCAATCCTCTTATTCCCAAGCCACTCTATAGCTGTCTCCCCGTCTCTCCATCGTCCTCCCTCACACTCCTCCCTCTAATCACTCCCATCACTCTTGTGTGAAGAGTGGGGGAAGCAGGCGCTTGTGTTTGACGGACAGGTCCTGAGTGCAGACATCTCCCTGTGGCCGACCTTATCACTAGCCGAGCTTGGCAGAGTTGAGTGGCAGCCGGCTTTTTCTGGCTGCACTTTTCGCCTCTGGTTGTCTCCAGAGCTCTGTCTTAGTGTGTGTGTGTGTGTGTGTGTGTCTGTGTGTGTGTTTGCATATTCCAACACATCTGAGGCTAGGCCAGCCTGATAAGATGGCTAAGTACACAGAGGACTATAATTGTAATCTGTTGAAATCTGTTGTTTAATTTAAATTCCGTTTGCGCTGATGTATTCCTTTAATTGAAATGACCTTCAGATGTCCTTAAGTGACTTCAGTGGGGATGAAAGGGGTTATGTGTCAGTCTAACTCACCCCCATGGATTCTATCATGACTATGACTCAACTCAATTATCCATTTTCTCTGCTCTTTTATTCAAGTTCCATCCTTTCTCACCCCTCAGGGAGTTGGTCTTAGAGCCTATTTCCGGCTAAATATCCCAAGACTGATGTTATCTGGCACTGGATAGAGACAAAGTACAGAATTCTGTACAGTCCCACGATCCATGATAGAAAACAATGGGAATGATGTGACGAAAAGTGAAAACAAAGGTCCCTTCCCCCTTTAGTCATCTTCCAAATGTCTGTGTTTTCTCACAGTACATACAGTATATCTCCTCCACTGTCACCGTGAAACCTAAAAACGAAATCAAATTTTTTAACCATGCATGGATCTATGGATAGAAAGGTTTTAATTGAGCCTTGCTAATAAAACCTATGCTATTGCAGCTGGTTAGCGCACAGTGCATTCTGGGACGCTTAGCTGCACCAAGTCTACTCAAGTCAGCTCCTGATGCATCCCAGACAAAGCCGGCACAATGAGAACATTTGGACATATTTGCTATGTTCTTGGCAAAATGAGAACTTTGAATTGGAAACAGAGAGAGTCCTTGGACCGTGACTGGTGACTGGTTTCACAAGTCTGCATGAACATCTAAATTTGAGTACATGAAGATTATCGTGGGAGGGCGAAAGACTTCCATGCTATGAAGTGTTGGACTCATTTGATAAGTTCGATACTGAACAAAGCATGGAGCAGTAGGATTAGATCGGCCTTTTTTTTCAAAAGAATGGAGACATTTTCGGGGGCTACAGCAAACAGAAGTTGAACGATACACACAACCACAGCCCTGTTAGAGGTTCAGATGATGGACTGTAATTAGGATTAAAATCAATGCGACTTGAAATCAGTGCAGCTCCAAACTGATACACTGCTGTGAGCCAAATCCTTCACATCGATTGGTCCTCCTCCATAGCACACAAGTGCAGGCGGTAGGTTTGGCATCAGAGAGAGGGCTGCTTACCAAATCGATTGCCACACTCACTGCCTGAGGGTCGACTAAAGATCCTCTAACAGAATCGAATGCATTCATTTCTCTCTATCCCTCCCCCTCCCTCCCTCCCTAAATGTTTGTCTTTCTTCTGCTTTAGTGACCTAGGTTTCTTTACTCCAAAGAAACTTTGAGATGAGGGATGTTTGTCTTTGGAACGAAGAAAGTGGTTATAGGATGAAAGGGTGAAAGTCTTTCAGCAACTATCAAACAAATCCATTTTAACTTGCGATAATGAACTATCAAACTACACAATATGTTTCCTAGCAACCGGTTTAAATCAGTCGACGGCGTGGCAGTTTTCTGTAGCTGCGCTCCCTGTGGGTGGGTGCTCACGGCCCAGGTGCAGCGACACTGCGAGCAGGAGACTCGCTGTGCTTCAACTCTAAGCCTCTCACACGAGGGTGCCATCAACAGAGCTGGCAGCATGTCTGTGTGGAATGCACTCTGGCAATTTATGGACACACTCACATGGTCAATAAAGGACCGTTGAGCCAGCGCTGGATCGCGCACGTTTTCTTAGACTTGTCACATCTGACATGATTTGAGGCAGTGCACACACCGGACGCTTTAGGGAAAGGAGCTCTTGATATTGTCTACTGGTGTAACTCATAGCACAGACATATATAGACATGCTGTGATACAGTGTAACACACACACACACACACACACACACACACACACACACACACACACACACACACACACACACACACACACACACACACACACACACACACACACACACACACACACACACACACACACACACACACACACACACACACACACACACACACACACACACACACACACACACACACACACACACACACACACACACACACACGGCCCTGGCACATGAAGACTCAAACACATGGAACTACACATACATGGTTTGGGAGACAATAGTCTGCTCGCAGCCTGGGCCTAGCAGCCTGATATAGGTGTCCGGGTTAAAAATAAAAAAGGGAAGGCATGTCGCACAGCTGTGAGATGCTGGGAGATTTGTGTGCTGTCAGCCCACTTAAATCACAACAGCTGAGATGACAAGGCGCTGCCCCTCAACTGCCTTTTCCTCTTCTCCCTTCTGTCGCTCACCGTTGCTTTGTATTCCCCTATCCCGCGAATTCAATCCATCACTCCATCTTGAGCCTTTTTTTTTTTCCTTCTTCCACTTCGTCCTCCCCCTGACACACATTTTCTCGCATCCATCTTTTTTTCTCCTTGTCTAAAGATAAAACCACCCACTCTTGACAACTACATTGGCAGCCCGACAAAGCAGCACCCGAGGGAATGGAGAGACGAGATTCAAGTGGCGTTTTTTTTGTCAGTGGTCACTAGTCAGTCGTAATTCACTGTAAATATCCGGGAGGCAAACTCTCGCTGACGTGCAAGCGCAATCCATTGACATTCTGATCACACTCGCGAAAGCACACAGGTGCTGGCGTACCCGAAACACACACCCAAACACCGTGGATTGGCCAAATTATCGTGGCACGTGCGCCCTGTAAAAATTGAAACATTCAAATTCAAAAGGTAATTCCTTAAGAAAACTAACAAATCACTGAGGGGATTCGCTTTCTGGACTGAAGGTGTCAAAGTGCCAAATTTACACCACCCAGGGGAAAATCTTGACACCCATCCAAAGACAACTCTTCTCCACCAATCGGCACCTCGGAAGCGAGCACGAACAGATCAGCAGCTGAATGAAGAGGATGAAAAGGTTTAAAAGTTACTCACCGCCTCCCGCTTCCCCCCTGGCTGTGGTGGGAAAGAGGTGGAGGGGGGAAGAAACGCACTAAACGGCAGGAGGATCTCGGGGGGGGGGGCAGTGAGAGCAGCAGCAGCAGTTCGGCAGCCTGAAGCAAACACTTTCAACGGCTCTCCCTAATTGAAAAAGTCTGTTTTCATCTCTCCGAGATCAGCGAGTGCGGGAGAGGGAGGAGAAATGATTGCCCCCGAGCGGAGGTGATGAGGAGGAGACGAGCGATCCTGCCTGGTTAGATGGTCAACCGGGGTGAGAGCGGCGACTCCGTGAGTAAAACGCCAAGAGGAAGTGAGAGAATGACAGAATTTTCCAACAGACAAATGCAATCACAGGTTGACCACCAAGCTGGTTGCTGAGAGGGCAAACAGTCCACAACACCAACCCCTCCCACTGCCCGGCAACAGCAGTCAGCGTTTTTTCCCCCCACATGCACTGAACCCGTAAATGTTCTGGCAGTTTAGTTTTCTGTACTGACACCATGTGGGAGGAGGAGGCAGGGCCGACTTCACGGATATAACTATTTTATGGAAATGTGCAGGATTAGGACCAAGCAAGGTTATCCACCTATCTTGGACCGCCATACAAGTATGAACATATGCGGCAAAATTCTTGAAAACGATTAGGGGGTTATTACATATGATGAGAGCAGGCAATTAGAAGAGATGTTGGTGGAAAGCTCAGACCTCAATCAAAGTCCTTTTCCAAATTGTTTTACCTAAGCTTTCAACCATATGACATAGTCTACACTATTTGTCATGGAGATAGATTTGTTCAGTGGCTGTTTCATCCATAACACTTCATGGCTTTTTGTGAGGTTGGATTAAAAGTTAAGAAGGCATACTCATTATTGATCTTTTCGAAAACGCAGTGCACATCCACAGCAGTTGTACATTTAGACAGAGCTATGGAAAACAATAAAAATAAGTTTTATTTGGTCAAATATCTTATTTCCAATGACCTTTTGTTGGTCGTCACTTTGACCTATCTGGTTCTATTAAGTCATTGTGGAAAGTTGAAGGGATAGGGCAACATTTTGGGAAATTGACTTAATTGCTCAGAGTTTGATGACAAAATTGATAAGTCTTTCATGTTTGTATGGTAAATTTGAAGACAGATGCCAGGAGATGGTTAGCATAGCATAGAGGCTGGAAACTGTAGGCTAACTGTAGGTACCAGCTAGGTTTTTTTTTTTTTTTTAAAGCACCACCTCTTAATCTTATCACAGTTTATATATTTTGTTTAATCTTTGGCAGTAAATAAATAAAAATCCCAGTAAGTGTTTCTCAAAAGTGGATACTGGATTAATTGATTTTTTTTTTCATTACAGTGATGGAACACCTTCATTTGTCAGGTATTCTACTTTATATATGGTTTCTCAACTGAATTTTCAGAACTGGATTCTTCAGCTAAGCTGTGGAAAGATGAATAGATTTGCCTCAGGCTGAATAAAACAGGCCTCCTCTGGCTGACGTACTCATGTTTTCTTCATGCAAATGATACATATTCAGTTGTATAATGGCTGATCTTTAAGTTTATAGTGGACTAGTGTATCATTCAATCTTCGGCAGTCAATCAGTCTACTCTCCCTCCTGCAAATCCACATGGGCAGCAGTGTAAGGAAACATCTGCTAGACCACTTTCCAAAATCTCTCCTCTGCAGAAGTAGGACTAATGTACATTCAGTGAGCAATGGATAACTTAAATCAGCCCAATTTGGCTGCGTCCTCCTAATGGGTCTCTGGAAGCCAAAACCTGAACGAACCGAAGCCCAAAATGGCCGAATCCAACGGGAGGTTCCCACCCGCCGTTCCTCCCTGCCAGTCATATGTCAAATAAATACAGGAAGAGAAACGGTTAGGGAGAGAGTGAACACAGGAAAGAGCGATCTATCTCCACGCGGTCCGAGCTTGAGGTTTCTGGCTCCGTCAGCGGCTGTGATTTGGGCAGAATGTCATCACTTCTTCTGTGGTGCGCACACTGTGCACCTACTGTTCTCAGGAGTGCGGGATAGCTCAACACACAGCTGTAAATCTTGAGGGATACCTGGAGAACGGGCAGGACTGCAGCCAAGAGAGAGGGCGCCTGACCACATCGGACAACAAAGACTTGTGTTGTTTCTGCTGAGTGCATGCAAAGGTATTCACCCAACATTTACATTTCACAAGCACATACACACAAATAAAGCAACACAGAGAGACAAAGGAAAACAAAGAGAGGCTCAGGCGAGGATTTATGCTCACGCCCGACACCAGACTTTATGACATACAGTGTCTCAAAATGTGCATGTAGATTAATTCAGTTACAAGGCAACAAACCACATCTCATGTTTCCTTTCCTGCTACTATGGCAACTGAACTGCGCAAACTCGCATCACTCAAATCCGATACAAAAGCTCACCATCATATTCAAAAATATGCTGGGAATCACCCTGCTGTGCGAGGCACAATTGGCCCCTTTAGTTCAGAAGCAAATAGCAGAAATGACCAGGGAAAAGAGGGCACCAGCTGACTGCACGCAAGAGCTCTTTTGACAAAAAGGCCCTCGCACCTCACTTTCCTAATCACCGACCTAATGCATTTTACGAAATGAGACCATCCGTCACTGTTGAAAGCAAGACATGCGTAAAGAGGGCCTAATGTGCGTCCAGGAAGAGAGAGAGGGGGGAAAAAAAACACCCCCTCGTCCCTCCATCCCCACACAGAGAGGATAAGTCATGTACTGATCCCCCTCTTCCCTTCAGGAACAAATGAAGTTATCAATCAATCCATGGTCCCACGGAGAGAGGGAAGAGAGGGCCAGAGGCATACAGTGAGCAAAGCTGAGGTGGCCAAAAAGCACAGGAAGAATGCAAGCCGATTGTTTCAGGCTACCGCAGCAGCACATTGGCCCACGCCCGACTCTGTATACATGTAGTTTACATATCAATGCCATCTTTTCTTTCATTTGTATGCAAGTGTAAATTACACAATGACACATTGCTGTGACATTTCAAATGAGAGGCGTTTCTCACACATTTATACTTGTGTGGCCAGGAGAATCAGTTATTGCTAATTAGGTCGTCATGAACCAAACATGTAACACCCAGAACACATTGTACGTTACTAAATCTGTTTTCAGACACAAACTCTGGGAAACTTTCTGGAAAATTGGGTACGGACATTTTACGGAGTTTGCCGTCGACGTATGAAGAACACAGCAGGAGACTGTCCGAGTCAGATGCGTTCTCAACAGCAGGAACATTTCCGGAACATTCAGTTGAGGGATGGCGCCTGGGTAGAGCGCACACTCGCTTGCCGTGAATCTCCCCGAGATCTTCCTGCTTCCTGCTTTTCCTTGCTGTATTCCCACACTGGCTCACTCTGATATTTTCCAGAAATTTTACTAGGGCGCTGGCAGGAAACGTTCTGGAAAATGTCCCGAGCCCCAATTGGGGACATTTGCGTTCTCACATGTAGACCCCCTCTGGAAAAGTTCAGGAAAATGTCTGGACACTTCTTAACACCTCCTGCAGCAGAGGACTTGATTTGAATGTTAAATATGTTTTGAACAACACATATTTAGTACAGGGTCTTTATCTATGTTGTGGGCCTGTGGGACTTACTGCTAAGCTGCATATCCAGCAGCTAACAGCAGACAGACACAGTGAGTAGAGATGGTGCTTTTAGCAGTGGTATATACAGTATATATCTATACACACACAAGAGCCCGAACGATATATCGGTTGGCCGATAATATCGGGCGATATTAGACTTTCACAGACATATCAATTTTATTTTAAGAGGCCGACCGAATCAGCCAACTAATTTGAGCCTTTATGTTAACAGTTTATGTCAAATAAGTGTTTGACATAAAATGTTATTTCGTTGCATTTGTATTTTCAATTCATAGTTATTTATGAATAAAGTTCATGGTTAAACTAAAATATCAAGCCTCAATTACATGTCTTTTTCATGAAGGTTTGATAACGACATCTAAGGAATAATTGGCAGATTTAAAATATATATATATAAATCTCGGCCGATGTATCGGTATCAGGAATCTTGTACTCGCAAATATCGATAGCGGCATCTGCCCCCAAAAATCCATATCGGTTGGGCTCTAACACACACACACACACACACACACACACGCACACACACAGATACATTCCTTCGAGAATTGGAGAAGAGTGAATATTCCTCAGTTGGACACAAACATGACTCCAAATGAATTCTAATGTTGCTCTGTGTCTGATACAGTCTGAATATATTTTCACTTTATATGGTAATAATATGTGTTGTGTTTAAAGCTTGTTGTGCTGTCCCAAAGTGGCAAAAAAAAAGTAGCTTCAAGAAAATTTGTTTTCCCTCATTAGTATGCAAGTACATGCTCTAACATTGGCCTTTCCTGTTGTTGTTCAGTTATGATATGCATGTGTGTCTAGAATCAGAAATAATGTGCTGCATAACCTCAAGAGACGTAAAAGACAATACAGCTGCCAGAACAATAAACTGAAACAAAAATATGACTATACAGAACAGGAAAGGCATTTTCACTGAGTAGCCAGATGCTGTTCAAAACTTACAGGAGGTTAAGAAAAGATCAGTTGCTATGCCTACCTGTGTGAATAAATCTCTGATGCTTAATACAGAGAACAGTGAGTCTACAGAAGGTATTGCAGCTATTTCAAGTCAATTGTTAAATAAGTCTGCCAGAGTGAGTTTTGGATAAGTACAGAACACAGAATGATCAGCATCCAAATGATGGTGTACACTGTAAAAGAAATGCAGCCATCTCTCGAAATCCTCCGACAGAAATGATGCATTGATTATTTGTGATTATTTTACATGAACAGATTAAAACACGGTATCCAAACAAGACGTCTGCCGAAAGGAGATCAGTAAAGTCGGCCTGTGCTTCGTCTCGGCTCTCTGGAAACTCTCCAAGGCGACACTCATGACATGTGGCCACAAAAAGGCCTGGAATTTGTCCTGTGACCCGGTATGTCCATACAGCTCACCAATGAACTCACCATCTCATGGTGTCTGGCTGTCAGTTTCCTCAGCTTATTATCTTGGCTGCGTTCCTTCTCTCATACAGCGTGATGGGTGATGAGAGCGGCGGCGAGGCCGAAGACCACGAGCCGTGGAAAGTGAAGGAAGGGAAGAGACAAAAAGGGAAAGAGAAGAAGACGACTGCAGAGAGAATGGGAACGAAATCAAGAGAGTGAATTAGACAGGGATGTGGGGAAGGAGTTTGCACCCGCTCTTCTCCTCCGTCTGACCTGGCAGTGAGCCTTTTGGCAGAACCGGCGGTGTCCATTGCACACGGGTAACCCTGCAGAGACAGCAACACGCGCCCACAAACAAAGAGAGCAAAGATAAAGCAATGCCGCACACTTTGAGGGGATCTTTCGAGGCAGGGTGCTCTTTTTCAGGCAGAATAAAAAAGAGACTTAACTCTGGGGCATCAAACTGTGGCTAACCAAGAAGCCAACATTTGAGCTTATTGGACAAAATAATTTTTACAGCTGTTTCCGATCTGTTTGCGTTTCACGTGGGCCGAGAAGGGGAGAGGAGGGAATGGAAAAGTGAGGAAATATAAGGAAGGACAGAAGCACAGAGAGGGGAATGAGATGCTGACTGCGCCACACACGCACGCACGCACGCACGAACGCACGCACACGGAGCATTTCAGCAATCTGCACAGTTAGTCATTATTAACTGTCCAGTCCACCTCCAACAGCATAGACACAAGCTAATAACCCGTTCAGAGCGGCGCTCAGAGCCGTCAGTCAAACCAAACGGGGAGACAGCACATTAGAACAAAGGAAACACCAACTGTCTACATGATGATAAGGACTCGCGGTAATGAGTTCAGAATTACAGCAGCTTGTTTTTCACAGGCACATGGCAAGAAGGGAGGCGGAGGTGGTGAAGGTGAAGAGCTTCTCTGTGCAAGTTACAATGATAAAAAAACTGACTTCGTTGTGACATCTTATTTCATACAGCACTTCTCAGGAGATACAGGAGGGTGCAACATGAAATAGACTTTCATTTATACCATAATTAATTACTTTATTATTATTATTATTATTATTATATTATTATAAGAACATTTTATTCTCTATTGCTGATTGAGACTGAATAGTCTTCAAATGTGAATTCATCTATTCATCTGCTTCTCTGGGCCACTCCTCTGACTCATCCTCTAACATGCAGGGGCACTGATGCAGGCCACCTTTCCCTTTCTCACAAAGCAATATTACATTGTGGTTTGCCCTGTGGTTCCAACCCCGATCCACAATTCTTCCTCATTTATATAATTTTTTTGTAAAATGGGTGTTCGAGTTTATCCCTATGTTTGCAAACAGTATTATCAAATCTACTTGGAATAGTTATTTAATTAAATTATTTAGTGCACAATGTGTTCTCAAGCTTAATCCTTCTTCTCATATCAGCTAACAAGTACTGTGCATTTTTAACAATACATAATTATATTTTCCCCTCTCCAAAAACATATTGTTAGAATTACAACCCACTAAATTCCTTGCTCCCCACTGGATACTTTAATTCTGTAAACACAATGTTTTACAATTATATAACAAACTTTCACGTACATGGAACAATTCAAATGTGGAAATCTTCCAAAGCAATGAACAAACAGCCAAGTGTGCTGCCTGTTTAATGTTCTTAAGCAAGAAAGTTCAAATGGAAAAGCTGATTTTTAGTTGTTTTTGAGAAGACCATCTGCTTAGTGTCTTAAAAATAAAAGAGTCTGATGAATCAGATAACAGTCATGATCATCACATCCTCAACCATCTTCCAGTACTCCTCAGCGGGAGTCACACATACAGTCTCCCACGAATACACACACATTAAAATACAAACACACACTTAACTGAGTAATCAGCCACCGGCTGTGATTGCAGACAGTCCATCTGCAGTAGGTTTCCATGTTGGCCATTAAACACATCATCTCATCACAAACAAAGCAGGTATGATGAAATCACACACACACACACACACACACACGCACACACAGACAGACACGCACCATGTCTGATTAGGCCATGACCCGGGTGAACCCTGACCTGTTTGGATTCTCTCTGTGTGGGGTCATATTTGTGTTCGTGTGTCATGGTGATGAACACACAGTCATGAACTTTCTCAATAATGCCTGAGAGACAGTGGTATCCATCTCTTGCTCCAGCTGTAATTCATGATCTAACCACCAAGTTTCAAATGTCTCCATAAAAGGATTGTGTCCTCTGTGTACAGTCTGTTCATCTGTGTCAGGTTGTGTGTGTGTGTGTGTGTGTGTACAGCTGTGGGCTTGCATGGGTGAGACGCTGCCTTTGTTTATCACCATAGCCACATTGATGAACTGTGGCTGGAAGCCTCATGCCATGTGAATCCTAACAATGAGTCTTTCCCCTCTTCAGACCTCAGAGGGGGAAAAGCGGTGGAAACCACCCGCAGTAACCGGTTCCAAGTGTAACACTCCAAAGCTTAAACCTCTCACCACACACACACAACACATGCTTTGCTCTTCAGCGACATTAAAAAGCCATCGCCTCCCTCTCACATGCTCCCAAATAAATATAATCATAAACTGAGAACAGGGTGGAGGAGCAGAATTTTTTTTTTAAAAAAGAATCCCACAAAATGGAGGCGCTCCATTTGTGGTGACTGTGGCTTCACGATATGGGATTGCTGGAGTGTTTCCAAAACAGGCGCGTGGCCCCCTGTTCTGACAACAGCTGAGACCACCACCCCAACACGCACACACTCAAACACACACACACACAAAGTCTCCAGGGATCGGCTCTGTGTGACATAATCAATCAGTCGGATATTGCTTCTATTGACAGGCCCCAGAAGAGTCTCCTTCTGTTTGATGATCTGTCGCCCTTTTTGTGCGTCTCCCTCTCCTTCTTCTTACTCCACTCTGTGCTCTTTGGATCCTTCGTCCTTCTTTCAATCTCACACCGACCTTTAAGTCCAAAGACATTTACTTTCCTCCCTTTCATGCTGTACACCACCATCCCCTCTGCAAACCTATCTTTCTTCTTTCATTTTTTCACAGAAAATACCACGCACTCACGCACACACGCACGCGTGCATGGAAGCAATTCATTGATCCTAGCTCTTAACCCAATCAGACACCACACAATGATTCCTTCCTTTGGGGCGAAGGAATAAGGGAACGGGGAGGGGACTCATAACACAAGGGCTCATGCATATTTCATGTCTACGATGATACACTTTCTGGTCCATGCATTATGCAGACACTGTTTAAGGATGAGCTCTGGGGGGTGGGAGGGGATTTAAGTTGGGGAAATGAAATGGAAAATGAGATAGTGCCCGCTAACAGCCCATCACACCATAATTGGAACGCAGTGTGTCTGCACACAAACACCCAACGTCCTGAATCAAAGTCAGCTTTCAAGCCATTCATCAGCACGAAGGGTGGATGGTCGACTAATTTAAACTGATCCGGCTGTTCTAATCCCGCAGAGACTTCACATGTGGTGAACAAGATGTGTTAACTGGACCATCATGTGTGTCTCTTTTCAGTGGAAGATGGGCAAAGGGCAAATTGCTGTTGCTGAACAATGAGTCCTGCTTCACTACAACAAAAATTGCCACTTTTGTGTAGATGTTGGTGGGCCTTCAAATCAATGTTATACATATAATATTCATGGTTGGTTTAACTAATGTGGGAGACAAACATTCATTAGTTTCACAGACCAACTTTTATGTTCATCTTCCCAGCAAACATGCCCGTGCGGCTGTGGGTAATTGTGGGTCCACTCCAATTGTGGGCAGGGCAAAGGCACAATAATCCAATATGGGCACACAGAAGTATCGCCCTTTGGGGCCCATATCTGGGCCCTAGACTCGTCCCACACTTTGGAGTGTCCCACTTGTTCCTTGCATTTCTCACCAACATCAGGGCCCGCAGTGGGCTGCTGGTGAATTGCCACAAGAAAGCCTACATAGGGGCCCCAAAGGGGAAACCTGCTGGAGCAGCTTTGGGGCGCTTATATAGGCTTTCTTTTCTCAAGTGGACAGAAAATTGAGAATGCAGCGGACCTACATGAGTCCTAAAGAGCATGTTTGTTGGGTTTGATCTTCATACTGTGCACACACAAGCAGTTTTCAAGTGCACTAATCTTGATTACTCGATCTTGATTAATCTGGCTATGCCATGTGTTCATGGTTTGCCATAGATACTTGTAACAATGTCACTGTGTATTACTTAACTCAGCAATTTCTTTAGTGAGTACATCATAGAAATGCTGACCAAACTGTTAAAATAAGTCCAAGATGTAATAGAAAAGGAATTAACCTTTAGCTGAAGCACAAAATGTCAACTTCTCCATAGCAGTAGCTAATACTCTTCTTCCTTGAATTCACTCCATGTCCCCTCCAGTTCCAGTTAACCAGATGTCGTATATCAGCCTCTCTGTGAGGCAGCCAAACCACTTGTCCCAACAGCGAGGCTTTCAAGGCACATGATATGAACATCCTCTGTGTTCTGACTTAACATTTCACAGAATACTGCGAGTAAAACGGGGTCAATGGCTTCGCCGTGACAAAGGAAATCCCTTCTCTTTAGTGGCTTTAACAGAAAGCTGTGAAAGTACCTCATCTACTTTATCAGAGCATGTACTTTTAGACAGGAAACCGAGTCAAAGTGGACACTAGAGGAAGAAAGAGTTTAAGACGGTCTATCACTCGGATGGAAACAAGGCAATAAGCTTTCTGGCAGCAGCCTGTCAGTTTAATGAGGCTTGATGTTGGCCTTCCTCTCTCTTTATAGCGTCACTTTCCCTCCTTTTCTCAATGAGTGATCCTCTCACACACAGTGTTTCATCCTTTTCTGGCAGTCTTCTTCCGCCCGTTCTCTCTTTCCGTCTCTCCCTGGTCTGGGATAGCTGACGTTTTGGCGAGACGCTTCAGCTGTGAATGAGCGGGCAGATTTTTTAGTTATTTCTTTTTCAATTCAAACAATTCCTCCTTCCTCCCTCCAGATGCACAATGCATGAAGGGAGATACTAGAGATGCGTCTCCATGTGCCACTAGGGATGTCCACAATCCATTTCCAGTCAAACAGATGTCATACATCAACCCCTCTCGGAGGAAGCCACGCTACGAGAGAGAAAGGAATGAGGGAGGGAGGGAGCGGGGAGGAAAATAAAGAGGAACAAAGGAATGATCAGGGAGGCTCCTGAAAGGCAGCAAGCTGCTCAAAGTCAGACCTCACATGCTACAATGAAAGCACACAGACACATGAACACACACCGTATGGTTGAAAGAATTGTGAGAATGTTGTAACTACGCCATTTTACAAACTCTCTACAACCTTCATCATATCCCTCTTTTCTATTTCTTTCTTTTTTTGTTCTTTCTGCACTCACCCAATACTCACCTCTACATTTCATCCCCTTCATACCTCCCACTGTCTCCTGCCTGTTTCTGCTAAAAAGTAAATATAGTGGTTTGAGGTTCATTTACTCCTTTCCATGGAGGGACTACCCATTGTGCTTTTGCTTTCGGCCTAAAAGGCACCATAAAGGTTGTCAGATGGGCTCATTATGATTTGTTGGTGGAGAAGTCATTAGCCACAATGGAGGGAGGGGGTTGGCTGATTGTACAGCTAGACACTGGTTAGATACCTGCAGATGACTAGCTACATGGACAGATAAAAGACCCCTATGCATCTGGTGTTAACGTGTACACTTGGTAATTAGATTCTAATTAGACAGAGAAAAATGCAAGAAATCCAGCTATAACTGCACGCTGAATATCAGATTATGTAACCATGCTAGAGAGGAACTTTGAGGCACACTGAACAATAATAGGGATCATGTGTATATTTAGAAGACTAATGTACAACATTTCTATAGGAGCTATACATAGACAGGAAATAAATAAATAGATATTACATACTGTAGCTCTGGGAGGTTTATACAAAGCGGTGATCTGAGCTAAACACAGCACAGTAACATGTTTAAATTAAGTAGGATTATTGCTTACAATGTTTATGATCTTAATTTAGTATGTCAGTATGTTAATTTGCTAATTTGCATTTGACATAAGGACCCAGCTGAGGCTGGGGGGAATGCGATTTGGCTTTGTAGGTATTTGGTATATTGAGCCAAAGCATAGACATATTCATGGCAATCAATCCAGTAGCCTAGTTATCAAAACATTTCAATCAAAAGAAAATGAGTCAGGGAATCAGCATAGTCAGCAGGTTGTCTAATATTTTATGATAACTCATCCAAGGGTTTGTTTTTCACCCTGGACTGGGGACAGTCTGATCAACATTACCCCCAAAAAGTCTGGCTGTGATAATGCATTAAAGGTTCACTCCCACCAAACCAAATAACAGTAAATACATAGAATTGCCAATAAGACAACCATCGTCCAATTTGGAAATGTAAGGATGAATCAAATGTCATTGGGCACACTAAATGTCTACTACTCAAAAGAAATCATCTGAATAGGTTTTTCCGTTCTTGAGTCTCTGCCTGATGCATTCTGGGTTGGTCAGATCTAGAACAACCGGTAGATGGTTGGATGGATATAAATATGACTATCAGCTGTAGACCAAACCCTAGATATGAGTGAATGATTAATGGACGGGTGGAGTTTGTGCATGGATGGAGTCTGACATGTGTTATAAATCTAAGATCTCGCTGTACATTAATTCTGAACATCGCCTTGACATCCCCCAGGGCTGAAATGTACTGTACATGACATACAAGGATAATTACAAAGTGATGAAACAATAGGCATCAATTATGCATAAGACTGAGCCCTTCTTAGGCACTCAGTGACGAACCCCTTTATGTTGGAAAATATATAAAATATACGGACACTGAACGTGCACAAATATAACACCTCAACCGTCATATATAGGTTCATCTGTTCATTAATGTCTGAAAAGCACAACCCGACAGCTAGTTAGGCGGAGAGGAGTTGAGTTAGGCATCTGTCAGTATGACAATGACTATAATTTCTCGCTCCCCCTGTCACCCCCATCCATGGTGATGTCCTATCTGTGTCCAGGCTTTGCTGTTCATGGTTCAGGGCTCCTATAGGCCTAGGAATATTCCCTTGAGACGCCATGAGAAGAGACTGGAGAGAAAAAATCTCATTAAAAAAGGGATCATCTGCTGTCAACTATCGTCCCGGCCCCAACCGAGTACGGACACAGAGAACATACGAATGGCAAGAAAGACCCATAAGTTGGAGAGCTGCTTTACGTTGCTGTCAGCTGAATATTGGACAGTATACAGCTTATTAAAGAAGACTGGGAAACCTCAAAACAAGTGAACATGCTTAATGAAAATCTGCTGATGGAAATATCTGCCATCAATGTTTTTTTTTGTTTCGGTTACTTCATACTGTATGTAATAAAATACTGAAATAATGATGAATAATGAAATCAAAACTGCATTAGACCACAGAGAGCCTGCATGACCACTGATATTCCATCTGAAATAGCTATTACAGACCAAAAGAAAAAAAACTTTACTTCGCTGAAGTGAAAAATAAAGTTGAAATGAGGATAGAAATGGGGAGTATTGTTTCTTTTTGGTCTGTGGAAAGCAGTGAAGCTTAAATTAACTGCTTGATTTGAGGCACTGGCTAAGATCGGATACTTGATTAGGTCTCATGAGAAGCTGCATATTAGCACATGAGAGAAGATGAGAAGAGGGCAGAGAATTGATTGCATTAGGCCTGCAAATTACTACATTGGCAATCAATTAATATAATAATTATACATTCAATTTATCGATCTGTTAAAAAAACTAAGCTATTAATTTAACATTGGTATGAAATTGAAGAGGGCAAATACAGCCGAATGCTCTTCAAATAATTGTTTAAAGATTTGACGTAAGCTAACAGTGGCTCCATTAAACTTAAGTGACCCAGGAAGCCGTGAACATGAGCCAAAACAGATAACAGACCTATTCCATGGCAGACATTCTCACATGTTTTATAGCAGGAAAAGCACAGGTTAAAAACACAAATGAAGGCACCAATAATAATAGAATGATCTACTTCCTTGAAGGGTACTGTGAGAGTACTCCACGAGGGGTATAACTCAGCCCGTATAAACAGATACGTGTAATATCAGATAACAGATTGTGTAAAATTCCTTTCTTTTTTACATAAAGTTAATCTAATTTGATCACATCTTTTATTTGAATTAAATAAAGCTCTAATCTAACTGATTTAAAATTTTAGGAACTCCATTAAGTAACAGCCTATTTTGTATCAGAATTAAATCTAATCTAGTTTAATTCTCAATTTCATTCAATGTCATTTTAAATCAAGTTCAATTATGATTTAATTTGTTTTAATTAATGATTTAATTATACTGTATCGACTTTTCTGATTATTCTAAATCGAATAATGATTTCATTTGATTATGAGTAGAATTTGGCTTTTTTTGGCCCAATTCAAGTTAATCTAGTGTAGTAATGTAGAGATGAATGTTTCAAGTCTTACATTTTCATTCTTTCTGGGTGCTGTTATTGGAGAGAGAAAAAAGTTTCTTCAAACCAAAAGTAATCTTCTAAACATGCTTTGCTGGCCTATTTTTTCCCCCCCAAATGATACTATCCATCCACTTGCATTGCAAATTTTCACCTGAAAAAAGGTTGCCTCATCCCCCCCAAAAATCCCCCCCTCAAATTCAGCGCTCATTAGCTGAAATTAGTGAGCTTGCCTTTTGCACTACAAAAGGTTGGAACCAGGAAGATGTAAATCAATGCAAACGTGAAAATGGGAGATCAAGAGAAAAAAGGGATGGAGACAGCAAAATACTTCAAAGTGTCTTGGAAGTGGAAAAATAATAATTTCTTCTGGTGGTGGTGGTGCAACAGGTCACCATCTCAGTGCACAAAAGATGCTGTCAGCATCCACTTTACAGCACCCAGGACCCAGTGGATTCCCTCACACGGTTTTTCTCATCATCTTAACCTCCCTCGCTCCATCATCTTTCTTGAGGAAACTGGCAATTTTCAAAAGTTTAGCGTGGTGCAACGCCCTGCCTCTGCATCTTCTCAAACCTGTGCACCGATGATGTGACCCGGTGCTCCCTGGTGTCACCCAGTCGAGCCTTATTTCCTCTACATCAAAGCCCCACCCCTGTGAGGAGCTCTGCACGGAAAAAAAACAGAGCTCTTCTGAGGTGGCTTAATCTGAGATGACGCTCTAAAAAAGCCAACACTGTATTTTTTTGGCAGAAAGCAGGCGTCCCGGTCCGGTTTCCCACCTACATCAGGATCATGCTCAGTTTCCTACTGTACTGTTCAGTGTTCAGGGTTCAAGACAGTGCAGATGAATCCTATGCGGCTCATATTAAATCTAATTTAGCAGAGGATTTATGCAAATCGATCAGGAAGGCCAACCTGCACCTATGCTTAAAAACTGTGCTCTAACAAGCAGCTGTAAAGCGCATGTGGCCCAGTTTATATTAGCAGCTCGGAAGAAGAGAGATGGAATAAAGGTCGAGAGGGTTTAGCTGTGTGTATATGTGTGTGAGAGTCAGTGTGTATAGAGAATTAGCCAATATATACTATTTGGCTTTGTATGTGAGTGTATGGACCATATGGAGAACAAATTAGACACCACACAAATCACAGAGAAGTCTAGTGTGTTGAGCAGGAGCGGCCTTGGATGCTTCTCCAGCTGTGGGATTTGAAAAAACGCTGAGAGGAACTGTCCATACCTGCCAGGACTGTAGGGCTATTGTGTCAAGGCAGGATGTTCTATATAATGTTTCGAAAAGAATATGTCTTTACTTTAACCTCTAACTAGTGGTTAAACCTTCCTCTTCTACGTGTATTCAATGACAAAGTATAATAAAATAACTTTCTTCAGAGGACAAAGACGAGAACTAGTGAAAGAGTAGCTGTCAACTGCAAAACAGTACACATCCCACACAGCGGCACAGGAAGAGCACCTCATATTATACCCGCCTCCACACTACCTCAACTACGCTTCAACCTTTTTTCCATCAAGGAGCTAAAAAACACCGTCTCCTGAGAGGAATAATTTGATGCTGTCGCAATTCAAACCAATCAGGACAAAAAAAAAACCCCACTGCGAAATGGGATGACTCATGCCGCAAAGACCGTCAGAAAAAATCTCTGAGAATAGTTGAAGAACAAGCGGCCGTGACGCAAGAGCGGAAAGAGAGAGAACAACAGCAGCGGAGTGGGTGTAAAATACAGCAGCCAGAACTGTAGAAATCACATATTTAGGTATGACGACAGTGGAGAGAACAAACATGTCTCACAGAGACTATTGACCCCGGAAAACGTTTAGCCCCCAAGGAGTACGATTGAACTTGGCAAAGTCTTTTTTAGATGAATGACGCAGACTGATCAAGAAACAAAACAAAAATGTTACCAGCTCTGGCCTCTGAAAGTTGCATTAGCTTGCCCGCTCACAGAATGGTGCACGCTCCACACAGGAGGCAAACAGAAACAAATGCCTTCAAAGGTTCCAAGTTGTGTACCGACTGGCCAGATGTGTTGGTGGGATTTACTGCCTGTTACTGCCCTCAGGTCACACCTCACTTTATAAACTCTAATCATGTCCTTTTAAAGTAATTCTGGGGATTTATGCCGTCTCAGTGTCCTCTGTCTCTTCATGTAATCCCAGACTGACTCCATGAAGTTGACACCAGGGCTCTGTAGGACTCATACCATCTGTTGCAGGACTCCTTGCTCTTCCTGTCTCTGAAGATAGTTCTCTGTCTAATTCTCTGGCTCTATGTCCTGGGGTTGTTTTCATGCTGCATAAATTAGTTGTCAGGCCGTCACGGTGCCTCTCTGATAGTCTTGCATTATGGATAAGAACATCTAGAAAGCCAGTAGTAGTACAGATTAAACAAGATATAATGTGTTAATTTGTGAGTTTTAGAGGGTGCTCATAGGTTGATTGTATTACCTTTGCCACGGGCCAGCCAAGCTGTTTCCCAGTTTTCAGTCTTTGTGCCAATCTCACCGGCTGTTTGTGAGTTGTAGCTTTACATTTACTGTAAATACATGAAAGTGAGGTCAATCTTTCATCAAACTCTCGCCAAGAAAGCCAATAAGCGTTTTTCTCAAAATGTTGAATCCATAAAGTCTTACTTTGGTTTGTATGTTATTAAAAGTCATCCAGTACAATTACAGAGCAGCCAATGATGTGAGACTGCCAGAATTATAGACTCCTTCTGTTGGTCAAGATTGTTTATATTCCGCAAATCCACCAACATTCATAAAGTTTTGAATGTGGAGGTTGCTCAAGGTTTCTTCTTGATAAAAGGGACGTTTTTCTCTCCACTGTCGCCAAGCTCTTGCTAATTGTGGGAACTGTTGGGTTTCACTCTATAATATTGTAAGACAGGGCTTTACTTTACTCTGAAAATATCTTGAGATAATGTATGTTGTGAGTTGGCTTTGTAAAAGTAAAACTGACTTAAATAAATTGAGAGACAAAAACATTGTACACAGACAGATGTGGATATTCTCCCACTCTCTTCTTGTTTGAATGGAAGTTAATGGATCACAAAAGTATGATAAGGTTCAACAAAGCAAACAAATCAAATTCATCATGAAGCACAAATGCCTTCCTTTACACTCAATAAATGTATGTGTAATTGCCAGTTGTTCACCATTCATCCATACTTTTTTTTTCTTATTCAGATTTGTGTGGATTGAATTTCAATCAGCTTCCTGAATTGCAATGGCTTGGACACTAGCCCTGACTCAATGAATGAAAGCATTCTGAAATATGATCATGACGGATGCCCACTTAGCAAGTGGACCCCAAAACTACCCGCCCCCTCTGCCAGGCTAACCTCTGGACTCAAATAAGTCCCACATGTGCACCTTTGGCAGGAGCATGACCCTATTAACCCTAAACAAGGCCTATGCTGGGCCTTGCTAATGACCCCCCCCCCCCCCGTCTGGTCCTTGATGCCTGACCGACAGTCGTGGTCTGTACACACAAACAAACCCACGACATTATCGAGCACACACACACACACACACACACACACACACACACACACACACACACACACACACACACACACACACACACACACACACACACACACACACACACACACACACACACACACACACACACACACACACACACACACACACACACACACACACACAGGTCCTGTGAAGGTTAGTTGTGGGTCTATAAGGAGGAGGTCAACAAAACATATGGCTGCCAGATAATTAATACAACTCTGTCGTAGTCAACTTTAACTCAACTTTAAAGACAACAGGAGAGAAACACACATAAAGTTGTACACTGAAGAATATTGAAGCTGTCACTGCTTTTACTGCTCCTACAATTTCTCTTCATCTACAACACCCACATTTCAATTCACTAACTACTAGCAGCTTTACCTCCGGCAGCTTGGTTAGTTATGTTTTACATTAACACGTCAGTTCACAAACTGGGGGTTGGGGCCTCTGATGGCTCAAAAGATACATTTAAGGGGACAAAAGATGAATATAAGAGAAATTAAAAATATATTTAATTAATGTGATGTTTTTTCAATTCTTCTTTCACTAAAAGGATCTCTACAAATCAACACCACCTTCCCATTCAAGTGAATGGGACATATCAAGTATTTGGGAAGTGCAATGCAAGCAAAATGGGCTACAAGTAGACAGTGATTTGATTGAAGGGTCATAAGCTGAAAGAGTTGGTGACAAGCACCTTTAGTAGCCAGCCATTAAACTCTTTAATAGGCCGTATGCATAGGGTGCTTGGTAATCAGCCACCAGCCACTGTCAGCTTTTTCTGAAACATTATCAAAAACGTATTTTTGATAGTCAAAAATAAATAAGCCAAGTGGAAACGGGAATGGATATCACAATCAGATAACAGAGAATAGTTGACAAACGTTCAGTTTCACAGCCTGTGACCATATATTATTATCCATAAACAATTCCCTAACTAAGTTCAAGTGGTTGGAGGAAAGATGAGCAGATACAGGATCTGACTCTTCTTCCAATTTTATTTCCAGTGGCACATGCCTTAAATCCACCAGATGGTTTAACGGATGTGTCTGACAACATTACATGGTGAATGAATGAGTTTTTAAAAGCCATATAAATCGTTTTAAGTAGTAAGGCAATGCCACGATGTTTCCAAATTCATGACAAGGGGATAAATAATGGGCATGGATTTCCGTGGCTGACTGTGTTTACACACAGTCAGTGTCAACCCACATACAGATAAGGTCAATGAGGAAGGACAATGGATTTGATTTGTCAAAGTCACAAAGTAAGGAAAGAAAGCGGATTTGACAGATGTTCTAATAAACTCCGCATTGCAGGGAATTGTGCAACGATAAAGGGCTTTGACGAGAGGCCTGAGCACTATAAAAATAAGCCAGGGTAGCAATGCTATGCCAGTGACAGTAAAAACACCAGGTTATGAAAGCGATACTTCCAAGCAACAGCGGGGTCAGAGGCTCCTCACAACGCAAGCGGTGCGTGACATAAGCGCGTGTAGGCATTGATGATTCTTCTTTGTTGCGCAACACCGACTATAAACTCTTCGGGGCCAAGCACGCTCGCGCTCCGACAGGCCTGCCAAATCCCTTCCGACCAGTGCTCCGCGGATGCTTCGCAGCTGTCGGGCAGTTATCATCACCGTCGCTTCCAAAGAGACTCGTGAAAGCTAAATGTCGACCAGCATTTACGATCCCGTCCCTTCGGCGGCGAATTTCCAGTTCTGTGCAGGCAGACTTCTCAGGAGTAGTTGTCTGCATGTGCAGCCATATGCATGGGCAAGGCTCTCTGCCAGTCTCTGTCGGGCATTCTCTCCCTCTCTCCGACGCACGCACGCACGCACGCACGCACGCACGCACGCACGCACGCACGCACGCACGCACGCACGCACGCACGCACGCACGCACGCACGCACGCACGCACGCACGCACGCACGCACGCACGCACGCACGCACGCACGCACGCACGCACGCACGCACACACACACACACACACACACACACACACACACACACACACACACACACACACACACACACACACACACACACACACACACACACACACACACACACACACACACACACACACACACACACACACACACACACACACACACACACACCACCCCCCTCCCCCCCCGTTACTTTCTCCCCATTTTAACCTGCTGGAGCTTACAGGTGTCGACTAACCAAAAATCCAATTGCATCAGACAGGAAAGCACCGAGGCAAGGGCGAATGACAGTGTGGGTCCATTGTGTTTGTGAAGCGGACCCATCCGCTCGCCCTTCTGTTGTGGCACCTCATGAATCAGACCAGACAGCTAATAATATGCACCACTAGCTCTGAAGCTGACCCAATGGGGACAGTGACTTTGTCCTACTCAGCCAACACATAGGATTATTTACATAGATAAACACACAATTAACACACAGCCACCTTTTAAGCAAATATTGCATTATGCCGTTAGCGCTTTTTTCTTTCTTGTACTATATGCTTCACAGTCAACAGTAAGTTTGTTTTAGGAGTTGCAGTCGCTGTTGTATTGAAATAAATGAAGACTGGCTTTATTCTACATGACTTATCAGATGAAACTAGGCCCCAAGCCGGCTCATTCATAATGGACATAAATCTTACAAATGTAATTGATTAAGAGCATAGAGAGGATTTGTTCTGGACTACTTTTTCGCTACGGAGTAATACACATTTGCAATGATTTGTGGCACAAGTATCATGGATATTTCTTTAAGATGTAGGAGAGATTTTGGAAAATTCACCTTAGTCACTTTCCTGCCAGGAGTCAAAGGACAAAATCCATACCACTTGATGTGTTCACGATACACCCCATGTCAAGCAGGAGCCAGCAGCCACTTGGCTTAGCTTGAAACAAGAACAGAAATAGCAAAACAGCTACCCCTGGCTATGCACAAAGGTGACAAAATCTGCCAAAATATGTCTTTTTAACTTCAATATTAACAGGTTACCCATTATTTATTTGTCCACTCAACAGCAGAGGTGTAAAGACAACAGTCTGTTGTTTACCTCAGGGTTATGTGCCAGTCTTGCGGTCGTCATGAAGTGGCAAAGCAACCCTAAACTTTCCCAAAATGTTTAACTACAATACTGAGTCTTTTCATCAGATTAAATAACAAAAAGAAAACATGTACAATATCCTCTCTAGAAGGATGAGGGCTGTGGCTCAGGAGGTAGAGTCGCTCGGCCACCAACCCGAAGGTCTGTCCCAGCTTCCCCCAGTCCACATGCCGTTGTGTCCTTGAGCAAGACACTTAACCCTAACTTGCCTGTGACGGCTCTTCCGACAGCGTGTGAATGTGTATGAATGTGGCTGAAAAATGTGTGCTAAATAGCAGCGCTGTATGAATGTGTGTGAATGGGTGAATGGGACTTTCCTGTGAAGTGCTTTGAGTGGTCTATATGACTAGAAAAAGCACTTTATAAATACAGTTCGGATGTGCAATCACGATGCATATCCACTCCCTGCTGATCCACTCTAATCTTTTTTATAAATGAACTGTCACACACTCAAGAGTTTGGACAGAAACGTCAGCAGTGAGTCGCCGTCTTCTGCCCCCAGCACCATCTGGAGCAAGAGTGTGGCAAAGGCAGAAGCATACAAATCAAGGCTCACACACACACACACGCACACACGCGCACACACGCGCACACGCCCGCTCCCATCAACCATTCTCCTCATGCTCCAGATCCATTATTCAGGGGCTTGGAGCACAGCTTGTCTGAGTTAGAGCATCTGCAAGTGAAAACAAGCCAAAGGTGGAGCTGGGGCTGGGAGTAAGAACCCCCCTCCTTTAAACTACCTCCAACTGCAACTTACACACACAAACACACACAAACCAGCTTCAGTAGAGAGACAGCAACAGTGCGAATACAAACATATAGTGAAGAAAGTCAATTAAAATATCCTCAATCTGATAAAATTGAAGTGTAGAGCTCTCAGTGGCATCTTCATTGGTGTGTTTCCCTGAAATGAATGTATATGTCCACACAAAACAACAACAACAACAACAACAACAACAACAAGAATAAACACACAAATACACAGTTGAAGGAGCGTCGGCCAGAGACTGATTGAGATGCATTTTCTTTTGTCCAGAGTTAATTACATAAGATCAAAATAACATGGTCAGTTTGTGTTAAACAAAAGTAAATTTAAAAGAGCACACACACACACACACACACACACACACACACACACACACACACACACACACACACACACACACACACACACACACACACACACACACACACACACACACACACACACACACACACACACACACACACACACACACACACACACACACACACACACACACACACACACACACACACACACAGTCCCGCTGCTATCGTCCCATCTTACATTGTGGACTGGAACATGTGATATGAGCTGATCACCGTTTGACAATGAAACACAAACTGAGGCACGCATTCTGGCTCAGGTTTCAAGCTTTTAAATATTACAGGGACTGAGTGGAGGCTGTTCCTCATATGCCACTGAGCACGGGCTAGCATGTGTGGCAGCAGAGCGACACACACATACACACACACACACACACAGTCAAGCATGGGCTACACCTGCCTCAGGACATCCTTTGGTTAAACAAGTATATAACACCACGCACGCACGCACGCACGCACGCACACACACACACACACACACACACACACAGACAGACACACAGACACACACAAAGACACACACACACACACACACACACACACACACACACACACACACACACACACACACACACACACACACACACACACACACACACACACACACACACACACACACACACACACACACACACACACACACACACACACACACACACACACCTGTCATTCACAGATACTCCGCATCCCACCTGTGTGGGGATGCTAACATAAATGTAGTAAGGAGAACCACTACATTTTCTTATGAGGGGCGGTATAGGCCAAAACTCAAACGTCCACACACACACGCACACACACACACACATACAATCTCTATCTGGTCCCAATGTCTCGTGTGTCAATCAGAGGCAAGAGGCTGAAGCTGACCAGATCAGGAAACAACTGGGGAGTCATTACACACGGCCTTGGCAGATGCGGATCAAACGCCGTCTTAATACGAACTGAGAAGATGAAAACAGCCTTACAACACATAAGATAAACAAACAAAACCCCGGGTCTCATAGCCGACCAGATGGGAGTCAAGAAGTGCCATAAAAAATCATACCGTACAGGCCTGAGCTCAGGCGGTGTGAGTTCTGTGTCCCCACATGACAGGAGTCAGGACTTTCAATACCCTGCGGGTTATCCAGCCCGTCTTCCTCCTGCTTCATCACCAGGGCTGCAGGCAAACAATTTACATTTCACTCCCAATGTGCTCGCACGGCCTTCATTATATATCAATTAGTTCCGACTCTGCGAGGACACTGACGCAGCTGTAATGAGGAAGAAGAGGTCTGATTTACACAGATAAATAAATAAACACATAGATAAATAAAGGGCAGATGGGGAACGGTCATGTTGGAATCAAACAAGAGACAAATTACACCCCAAAACCGCTCATAAATATAGGGGTCTTTGATCTGCACACCAAATAAGCAATTCGGTCTGTGGGGGAAATGACGAGCGTGTGAGTGTGCGTGCACGTCCCGGGCCACATTACTTTACAGAGGGTGTGGAATTGTGGCAAAGCGAAGCTCACTGTTAAGGAATGCAGAGATGCAGATCACAAGCCTCCCTGACTAAGCAAGTCCAGTCAGCTTTACTGGCCTATAAACTGCTGACTCTCTGCTGGAGCAAATGTAGACGAACGATACCACCGGCGGAGAGAACGGTGTACCGAGCTCTATAGGCACAAATTTGTTGCTGGGCCTGCATTTACTACCCTCACGCACGCACACACACACCCCACGAGACCTCTGGGCATTGTGTAAAGCACGGATGTCGAAGATCAAATACACACAAATAATGAACAATAATCAGGTGAGACTCATTTCTACAGGGATCGTAAAGGGTTCTTCAGGGGCCAAGCCGGAGCCACAGTTCTGTACCTGCAGGTCAAAAGATCTTCGTCAGCAGTACGTCAACTTGTGTATCTTGTCTGTGGCTGGTGGCAGATATCACGAGAACATCATGCCCTGCCTGTCTGTCTGTCTGCGCTCCGGTTGGTTCGTGATGGGCCTCGTGGTGTGGGAAAACACCAGGGCAGGGGATTACACGGGAGAAAGGGGGGAATTACTGGTTAAAAGGTGAACCCTGACACGCACACAACGGCCTTTTGAATCAGCAGATCGGCTCCGTCTCCTCCGTCGCCTCTGGACTCCGCGGTCACGCTGTCACATATCAGAAGTCACACACTGTCATGGCTGTACAGGATAACAGGGGCTTACACGCAGCTTGGCTATGTGGCAGAAGACCGAGACGACAGTTGTCTGCCTGGGACGCTGCCGAAAGCACAGTTAGTGTAATCGCACATTCCTCACATTGCAACAGCCCCTAGGACTAATGTATGATACAGCCATTACTGTTCATGTGAATCATTTTCCGACAAACTGTTGCGAGTCAAAGGTGAGACTGCTGGTCTTCATTTTGATTATACTTCCAAGCAAACAAGGCCATATACTGTGTTCCCAGTGTCGGGTATCATAACCATAGTCAAAGCTATTTCAAGCTCTTTCAACATCAAATTCAAAAACTCTTGCAGTCTGTCAGCTAGTTCCAACTACAGGCGTATCGGGTTGTGAAATAAATCACAGTGGGGGGTTACAATGAAAGACCACCTTGCCGGTGAGTTACTCTGTTCTCTGGTTTCACAAGATTTTTTTTAACTTTACAAATGGAGGGCATTCCTCCGCGGCTCGAGCACTGTAAGGGCGATGTAACTCAGTGAGGAATGAATCAGGAACATTTTTTTTTCTTTTAAAAACATATGTACATTGCAAAGCACAAAAGTCTGGATGTGATTCTTTTGATGCTTGTGTCTGTTTTATTTTCCACAAGGGGAAGTTGATCAAATGTCACTGGCAGAAATTCAAAACTATCTGGCATCTAGCAACGCACTAGATCCTGCTGATTAGAGTATCTAAGTAAAGAAAATAAATCAAACACTGGAAACAAATGAGCGCTCTGTTTGGAACTAATAACTTTAAATAACCTAGACATCTGTATCAAATCCAGGTGATGGACTGGGCTCAATACTGCGATTTCTTTGCACTGTAAAAAACGTCTGATGCTGATTCTGATTTCGATCCTCAACATAATTGCACTTAACACTTTTCAGCACAAAACAAAATGTGTTTTCCACAGATCGCCATTCTTAGTGGGGGTCAAAAGCTTTTGAAACAGCACGCACGTCACAGCACTCCAAAACAGTTGTGTGAACCAGTGCCAGTAAAAACCACAGGAACAATGCAATATTAATCATCCTTGGGTATCTGCCCTCGGCTCCTCTGAAATACTGACCACGAGGGGAGAAAACACACTCTGCAAACTCTGGCGTCAAGTGAGCAACACCAACCTCATTGCTGATGTGCGCACTCTGTCCGCCCTTATTCGCTGTGCTCCTATTGTCATGCTGACAATGCAACGCTTGTCTGGCCTGTTGTCAAGGCAGCAACAAACTTACAGCACTCTCATCGCCTTGGCAACTGGTCAACCTGCGCAAATAAACTTGTCTAGATGAATGATAAAGAAAGATAGGGAAGACGTAGAGAGAGAACGTGATTGCATCACCCAAATATGCAGAGCTCTAAGTAGTTGAGCTGCAGTAACAGAGACACGATCTTGCGAAATAAGGGTGATGATGGCTTAAATCTGATCGCTGAGGTAACTCTGTCATTACTGGCTCCCTTTTCCATCCATCTTAATCCAAATGACTCAATGTCTGTGCCTGTGAATAGTGCCCACGCCGTCTATTTGCAACAGGCTACACTTGACAAGCACTTGACAAGGTTCTTCGCAACCTCGTGTCTGAACTGGCTGCAGCATGCACCAAGAATCCGAAATGTGCCGTTTTCCATATTTGACCAGGCATCTTTGTAGCATGTCATCAATCTGTCTAGCTAATGCATTTACCTTGTTCATTTGGCCTTTCTCTTCATTCTGAACTACAGGTAGCTAGACAGATAAAACAGCCAAGGTGAGAGATGAGCCGGTATTAGCATTTCGGCCGATAGATCAATATGTCCAATATGTTGGCTGATAAGAAAAGAGAAACTGCTATATAAAAAATAGGATGTCAAATTGAAACATTGTTGCCTTAAAGGGTCGCTTCAAAGACATTCTCAAGAAAATACAAACATGCGGATCTGCCAACGAGAATCCATAGTCGATCAGCCGGAATCGGAGCCTGTTACTGTAGAAAAATGCTTTGAATTCTTCTAACGCCACCCAGCACGACCACAGCCATTTAAATGAATTGCACATTTTGTTGTTTGGCTGTGTGTGAGTGTGCTGACCAAAGGTCTCAGTGAAGCAGTGTGTTACTTCAGGCCTCAGTCGGAGGAGTCGGACCATGCTTCAGAGACTTTTTTTTTTTCTCCATCTCCTGCTTCCTGCCACCGTCCATTCCTCCCCCCAGATCAGTTGATAGATACTGTACCTGTACAGCTTGGCCCGCCAGCCTACTCTCTCATCCATGAAATACAACCTTCACTTAAGTGTCTCTCTGCCATTGCCACGCACGCACGCGCACACACACACACACGCGCACGCATGCACGCACGCACACACGCACGCACGCACGCACGCATGTTTAGACCATTGACTCATGCAGAAGTGTCAGCAGAACCAAGAAGACACCTCGCCCACTCCTCACATGACGTCAAATGACACAGACAGAGACGGACAGGGGGGAGGACGAGAAGGGGAGACATGAGGAAAATACAGCAGTGACGATACAGCGCTATAGACTAGAGAGACTAATTGTGTACAAAAGTAATTCAGCACATATAAACAAAATTCAACACATCGAAACATTCAATTTACCAATTGTTTTCAACCTGACACGTTTATTCTCTTGATGTTACAAGTAAAACCTTGTGTTTTCTCCTCGCTGCTGTTTGATGGAGCGGCGGCCTGGCCTCCTCCTTCAATATTAAAGTCAATTCTCCCAGGTCAGTGTGCTACTTAAAGCCAACCAATAATCAGTGGGGCTGGCCGAATCAATAAACCAATGAAATAATCTAGCACTGCAGAGTCATCAAGCTCCTCTTTTGCACTTTGGACAAATGAGGCTTTGGGTTCCACTGGGATTTGGGGTCTGTGATGAAAATAGGACACATCATTAAAGTAATGGGGAAGTCAAAGAGTGACTGTCAGCATCTCCCTAACTTCAGAGGTTAACCTAAGAGACAGAGCGATGATCCCTCATAAAGTGCTGTATGTCAATTCTCAAGATTCATGCATAAAAGCTGTTCATATCATGTATTAAAAACCGATTATCAGGTTTTCCAAATCATGCATGAGCCCATGATACGAGGATGACAAACCGCTGTGCTGTTGTGCGATGCTGACCTCTACTGGCTGCTACAGGCATAAAACAGGGCACCCTTTTTTCCAAAATCATCACCAGTGAGAAATTCTTCCAAGCATATAATAATCCAACAAGGACTGTGTGTTCTAACCTCAATGTTGGTACAGCTCTGATCAAGGACCCCCCCCACACCCACACCACACACACACACACACACACACACACCGGATGGGAACAGGTGGCTGGACAGAGAGGACGGGGGGGGGGGGGGGGTAAAACGTGTGGAGGAGAGAATCAAAGAGGTCTTTGAAGTGGTGCACTGCCTGAACCTCGCTGCTCTGTGCCGGCAGTCTTTAAACTGGTTAGATGAGGAGATGCATGGATGGATGGAGGGAGGCAGTGGAGGTGGAGGAACATAGAGGGTAGGACACAATGAGAGTGAATGCTCTCAGATTTATGAGAAAGGGAAGCATGAAGGAAACCAACGTGGAATTCATCAATCATTCTATCCTTTTCCTATGGGTCCCACCTTCATAGGAAAAGGTCATTTACCTGAGAAGAGAATTTGTCACTAACAATTCTGATAACTGATCAACCATTTGAGGTATGGACTTGTAGCCGCGATTGTCTTTTGAATTATATAAAAAACTGAATATATTTAGGTTTGGAACTTTTTGAAAAAAGTTGAAGACCTTGGTGTCTGAAAACAGTCGCTGGTTGTGACCCCACGTCCATCTCTTCCAACTCGACGCCAACACTGCTGCCGAAGGACAAGCATGCATCATCTCCAGAGCTATAGGCCGAATCCACTTGTCCATACGGCCCCAGAGGAAATCAAGAGTTTGATATGAGAGAGGCTTTCACAATCCCAAGACAAAGCCTAATCCACAAAGTGTTTTCAAGAGACCCCGGGCTTTGGCACGCAGCTGTTCGGCTGCCGAGAGCTTGTGCACCTAGTGGGACACCGCGAGGGTGAGCATGCGTGTGTGTGTTCGTGTGTGTGTTCTAACGTGAAATGAAAACTGCTTTGAACCGGTGATAATGTGAATCTTAGTCACTATGTGTGCGTGCTGGACGACAGAAATAGAAAAGGAGGTGGTCGGGCGATAGTGTGATTCACCAGTGACTGCAACATGGGCTCTGAGGGACAGTAAATGAAAGCACAGGTTGCAAAATGATTCTGCAGCGTCACAGGTCGTGATGATATCGGCTACTGTGGCTCAGCTCAGAAGCCGCACAAAAGTGCAAAGAGAAACGTAACAGGAGAGAGAAAAGGGTCAGGGTGACATGAATTAAGTCTCTGAAAGCGGGGCAGGGCGGGTCGGAATTGTAGGCCTGAGTTCGATGGACGCGAAATCGCTGTGCATATGACAGCGGTGAGCCCGCCTCCCTTTATTTCCAGTGACAGTTCAAAGGCATCTTAGCACACTAAGCCTTCATTAAAGCATGGCTCAGCACAGATTTTCATTGTTTCATCTCTAACAGCTTTATCGTGTGTGTGTGTGTGTGTGTGTGTGTGTGTGTGTCGAGTAGCTTTTCTTCTGCTTCACAGACATAGACACTACTTTTAACTACTTTTACTTCATTCTTCTCTTCAATTCCCCCTTTCAGCATGCCAGATAAACTCCTTTCCTGTATCACTAAAATGCAGTAGAGACCTGTAATAACACTTTATTTTCCAAAAGCAAGTTTGAATGATTTTGAATAAGTGAGACACAGTGGGTTGATTTCATAGATAGACATAAAAGAGGGAGATCAAATGACACTCACCGTTGGGTTTTATCTTCACCAAAGACAATATATTAAAAAAAACTCAAATACCCTTTTCTGTGAGGGACTAAAAGGACTTATCTGATGCCTATCGCTCTCATGCCGAATGCATGAGCACCTGTCCGAGATGACCTTGATAAGAGAGGGAAAAGACTGAAGATGTGGATCAGACTATCGCAATAGACTGACTCTAATGCCCAAGCTGCCTGACAGCATTAACCAGGCTTACACAGCTGTCCTTTAACAATAAATCTCTATTAATTGCCTAAGTACAGTCATGCCCTTTGACTGCATGAAAATGATCATCTGATTAGATTCATTAAATTAGCCCCTTTTTTCCAACAAGTTGCTGGGAGAGAAGTCTCTGGAAAATTCATAGTCGATCTGGGAGAGAAAAGCAGTTTGCCTGGAGAGTCTGGGTGGGCTTACTGTACCTGCTGCTGTTGCGCATGGTTTTTTTTCTGTTTCTGTTTTTCAGGGACAACACAAGGGGCTGTTTCTCACAAAAATACACATTATCATTACTTCCCTCTGTTTAGTTTCACCCGAGGGTTAACTGAATGATAAACCTGGGCAATAGATCGATATGGCGCCGCCGTCTGGGGTGCATACTGTAGGCTGTCGAACATGTCGTGCAGCTCTAATGATACAGGAGCTACAGCAAATTACAAAAGCAAATCCAAGCACCGAGCACTACAGCAACCCGACACCTCACAGGGTCTCCTGTTACACACCCAGAACCCACCTGGTGGATGAGATGACATTACCTGCTGTCGTCTCACACGGCTCGCTTCTCACACATCCATCTTTCTTTTGGTCGTGAGGTTGACACGGTTCCTCTTTTTTTGGAATCGCACTACTCATCTAAGAACATGCAAATATATCAGGATACGCAATCTCTTTTTGTCTCGGGCAAGAGCATCTGGTGTCATACAATCATTATTACAAGCTGTAGCTACACCAGACGAGCAGGGATCCTCTCCTCTCTCCTGACAGGCTTTACAAATACACAGCCAGCCAATAAAACACCATGCACAACGCAGCTCCGTCGCACCAAATCAAACAGAAGAGGTGTAAAGTATTCTGCCTGAAGGAGCAATAAATTGGGTTGTTGTCAAAGCTTGAGCGTACATTCAGATTACCACATGAAATCGAATCTGGGAATCACAGAGTATCGTTTTGCACTGAAAAACCGTGCACTCGCTTTCAACAAACCTTTCTTCACCTGTGCTCATCATTAAAACTCAGAAATGAGGAATACTGCAGGAATTTGGCCGTGATCCTTTCTGTGACCCGTATGAGTGTTTTTGTGTCACATCATCCACCCTGTTGAATTTTGATGCTGGGGTTTCATTGGAATTCGGCGGCTGACCGACGAGCTCCTCGGGATCTCTGCCGGCCTCAGTGGTAAGACCATCCTCGCAGCCGTGACCGCCATGCACAATCCTCACCCTATCTGATGAATCATTACAGTCAAATCAATTGCTGCGTTTTGTCCTGTTATTTATCTCTGTGCAGAATGGCGTGATTCGGGTAGAAGGAGGTGAGGGAGCGGGCACACAGGAAGAAGGGAAAGAGACAAAGAGCTAGAGAGAAGGAGAAAGGAAATGAGCAGCCGAGGACGAAATGAGAGCGATGGGAAGGGACACGTTCAGCCCCACACTGTCAGAGAACCCAAAGGTTAAACTATGATTTATTTCAGGGCTTCACAGATCCCCAGGTTTTCCATTATCTGTGAACCTCTCTCATTTATCACATGACCCGGCGGCCCTGTCAAAATATAACCCTTTCAAAATAAATTTTACTCTAAATGACAGCGACAAAACAGTGTTGAGAGTGGGCCAGCTCCTGTGTTTACATCTGAATATCAGATTTTGATCGTGAACAACATCTGCTCAGCGACTTAAAACTTTACTCATGAAGGTCACTTAACGCCAACTTCCACCAACCACATTCTATACCATGCCCCCCCCAAAAATGTAAACCCCTTAAGAGGTCAAAGGTTGGAAAAATGACCTCTCAAAAGAGGGCACTCAGACTGCCACTCTGGCTGAATCGGTGGAGGAAAGGCTGTCTGCAAGACATTAGCCAGAACACACTTTGTCTGAGCTCTTGGGATGAAACTGACGACATGACGGATACACGGCAGACCAAGGACCTTCAGTGTGACCTTGACATGGAAATCAAGTCTCACAGAGACCAGGTGTCACAGAACCTGCCCCTGGTCCAAAACCCGACAGCTGAGGAGGACGCCTGTTGCCAAAAGATGGCGGAGGAGCTCCAGGTGTAGAGGGGGAAAAAACAGATTCTCCAAGAAGAACTGGAGAGAGGGCGCTCATTTACTCCATCATCAATTTCAATTTCGGCAACGCGATTAGCATCTTTATAAAGAGGGGAGAGAAACCAACGTGATGTTTCATCACTGGATACAAGTGATGGATTAGAGTTGGTAACAGGATGGAAGGAAACACAGCGATAATGATCGACAACTACGGGACTGATGTATGAATATTAGGGTCGTTCCATCTGATCAGACCACACATGATTGTTACTGTGAAAACAAATAACTCATGGAAAATCTGTAATCTGGAATAGTTTGTAATATTTGAAGAGAAAACTTGAAACACAAGGTAAATATCTGACTTCTTTGTGACGTCACTTGGCCTCCTGACCCACGAGAGTGCTGCAAAAGCTGAGGGAAGGAGAAGGTCAGCAGGACACGGAGTGTTTTCATCCCTGGATACTGCGAAGGGAGGAGGCTTACTATCTCCATGCCAATACCCAGACACAGCTTCAGTGATAAATCTGCGAGAGTATCTATTGTGTGCACTGACCACCGATGGCTTCTTCTTTCTTTCTCCACCCTCACCTCAAGTCTTCTTCTTCTCTGCCAAAATAGCCAGCACCCATTCATATGCCTGGTCGCCCTGACAGTTTTATTTGCCAGGCCGTCTTGTTAACACAATGAATAGCCGGGCCGGCCTGTGTTATGCAGATCAGACTGGGTTACCGAGGGGACAGACGTCAGCAAGCCATTCAGGGCCGGGTTAAAACTCAACCCCGATCCTTCTTGTTCTCCTGCAACCATCCTCCTATTCTTCCCCCTCACCACTGACTTAAGCCAGCTACAGTTTCAGCAAAGGCCGTGCTGAGCACAAGGGCCGGCTTTGTCCAGCTCTGGCAAAACCTGAACTGAACCTGCTGCATTAAATTAATTTACGATGCACTCTTGGCCGTAGGAAATGAATAGCAAATGGAAAGATCTCGTGACATAAATCCTCCTCTGTAGTCTGATGCATGTCTGGACTGATCTACCTAGCCCTACCCCAACATGTCAAGTGTAACCTATTTAAGCGCACCCCTAAAACGCACATGCATCATGCAGAGGAGGGTCATATGATCAGGATCAGACAGTGCATTCCCACTCAGGGCACTTGTTAATAAGCCTTGTAATGAGGCTCATTAGCACAAGGAAAATCAATCAAGCCAAAGGCAAGCATTAATAATTAAGAAGGAGCATGTTGTGCAAGGAGAATCTACTCCCATGCCTAACCTGCAGTGCACACAGCAGTCAACTCAGCTTACTGGGTTACACAGGCACACTGACACACAATCATGCCAGGTAAACAGAAACTCCTCTCTCATCCGTCTGTTTTCTACCAACACTGAGGCTGCAGAGGCAACAGGGTGAGCAAAGCAAGCCCTGTACTACTCCACCTCAGGTCTCAAGATGAGCGAAGAAAGAACCCTGTCCTGGGCCTCCTGCCAGGCTTTTAACCAAGCTAGTCATGCCAGGCACATTTCCACAGCTTAGTGGCTCAAGGTCGACCGTCCAGATGCATGCAAGACACCACACTATAGCAAATGTATAGAGTCCTGAATACAGTTACCGGTTAATGTAGTCGCGTTCTTACGTCATGAGGAAATACCTTTCTTTAAATATACTTCTTTGGATTTTGAAGTTTGCGCACACTCATGGGTTTATCACTCACATTTGAGTCAAGGAAACTCCATGAGGAAATTCTCGCGGGTAATGTTTTGGTAGGCCTGGGTGATTTCAAATACCCAACACAAGACTGGCTCCTCTCTTCACTCTGAATGGGAAATGCTTCAACACCCTCAGTCAACTTAGTATAAAAGACCAGTCCCCCCCCCCCCCCCAGGAGCTTAGCTGAGTTGAAACATCTCCTAGAGAGGTAGTATGGAAGATAAAGGGGAGGGGGAAAAGCAGTGCCAGTACTGTATACATATTCATCTACTGAAAATGGAGTGAATCATCAATATTTTAGTGAATTCTACGACAAAAGCATGTTGAAAGTTCAGCGAATGGTATTGTGTGTATCATGTAGTCATGCCCCATTCACTGCAACATATACAATAGAGCTCTATTCCCAGATGAACATGCCTACCATCACATGGGGGTATGAAACATAGTTACAAATCACACTGCCACTCAAAGTGGAAAAAGAAAATATGTCACAACAGGAATCACAAAATCGTGCTCGTTTATTTTCAGAATTGTATTTTTTTTATTTTTTGCTTTAGTCTTGCAAGACACTTGGTAAGGTCTTTTTGAATGAAACAATTGGAGAAAGGAAATTAAACTAAATTTGCCTCAGTGGTGAGGGGACAAGAGTGTCATGAGTCGTGCTTAGCAGCTCTGTTGGTCTGTACTTGCAGTAGGCACAGCGGTGCTTTGAGCTAAATGCTGACAATGTCAATGTCAAAGCTAACATGCTGGTGTATAATGCCTAGCCTACCACGGTCACCATCTTTGTTTAGTGTGTTAGGATGCTAACAGTTGCTAATTAGCAGAATGGGTGGGGGGTAATACATCAAAAATGTTATGGCAACCCATCAAACAGTTGTTGAGATATTTCAGTCTGGACCAAAGTAATCAATCAGCACATGGACATTGCTGCCCCCATAGAGCCACTCCGCCAGCATTCTGCTGTGAATTTGGTGAAGCACAGTTTCAATACCCAAGTTCGGAAGAAACAAAAGATTAATCGTGCCTGGTAGAGTGCAAGTGAGTTTGCGAACGAAGAAATCCACATGCACCATAATGACTCGATATATTTACACCAGCAAACCAAAATCTATTTGAAACTGTTGTTTTTTTTGCTTAGGCAAAATGGGAAAAAGACAAAAGGCATCTGGTATTTGACCACAGGTATATCGCTGACCTCAGGATCCCTTCCAAGCCCACCACCTCCCAAAAAAAAAAACCCCCGATACTAACATGCCCTGTAAAATAAGCATGAAAACACTTTTATTTCTGGCCGAGAAAGAAGCAGGAAATTCTTTGTGAGTGTTTCTCCTTGGGAACAAAGACTGGTTGGAGCAGTAAAACAGCCGTTTGCCTCCGCACACAAAGTCAGGCTCCTTTTACTCCGTGTCCACTGACAACGTTTTATCCTAGTTTGGCGGACGGGTAAAAGTTTACTTTTTATTGTGAGACTGCAAAGGCGAGGCAATAAAGGCCACATTCCTGAGTCCGCGGTTGCCCCATGTACTAGTTTACTTTACAGCAAAGGAAACAGAATGGCCTTTACGGTACAAGCCCTCCCCTTCTGTTGTGGACCAATATTAGAAGAGAAAACATAGAGATAATAAGCTGGCTCTAACATGTTAGTGTTCTTTCTGACTTTTTTTTCTTCCTTTTCTGCCAAAATGCTGCAGTTTAATGCGTTTGAGGAAAAACTGGTAAAAAGGAATAATTGATGGTGTGGTAGCACAGAGTAAAGTCACTCCCTCACACGCGGTGCAGTTGTAAATAGAATTAAAACTGAATTAAGAATTAAACAGTTCAATTTTATTTACACTGTTTGGTTGAGGATTTCATTTTGGACTTTTCCTCCCCAACTAATCCTCTATGGACAAAGTCGAGTAGCTTATTGTGTTGCACGATTACAATGTGGGATTTGTAATCGGTACATGATGTGCCTCAGAGTTTTTGTTGTTTCCACAAACCGAGCTTCAGCCGCCACTGAACGGTGAAAAAGACGCGAGCGATACAGCTCACAACACCTCCACTAATTCAATTCTGCTAATAGTGTGACTTTGTTACCGAGTGATTGGTGAGTATCAGCTGATACTAATAAACCAGCACTTACTTTGACACTTTGTGCATTGCATTCCTCAAACAGAGTTGCACACATTGGTCACACTCTTTCACACACTAACCCAAACCACCTGTGCTTCATAGCGGGGAACACGTCTTCTCACAATATACAGTTTGTTTCGCAGCACAGGCGAGTTTACGTCCTGCCAGTTGTGACTGTGCCGAGTGCAGGGGCCTCAGGCGCGAACCGTCCCCGCTGTATTTAAGGTCTTTACAGTAAAAACTATTATCTTAGAGCACACAGGGGGCAGAACAATGGTTCCTTCACAGTAGAATGCATGACTGATTCTTTTCAACATACCAAGGGTCTGGATGGTTTCCTCCTGAATGCTTGTTCTACTTGAAGAAGGAAAACCTACAGATGCTTTTACACATTACACCGTATATAACCATGCAGAATGATTCTTTTTGCCCAATCTCTGGTGGCTTGATCAGCTGGTTACATGCCGCGAACACAAGGAAGCAAATATTCATTGGCTACTTTCAGCCGTCACCGTGAATGAATTCAGAGATGTGTGAACATGTAAAATCGGCATCACACCACAGTGTTGGCTCCATCGGCAGAGAGGGGCGACTGTGTGGGTTTTGGATCATGTGGTCAAAGCGATGCCGTGTGACTACCTCCATGAGTGCAGGGCAAAGCCAGGACACTTCTCTCCACAGGTGATGCAGGGCTGTCCTCTCTGTGGCTCATCCGCAGGGCTCCGCTTGGGACAAACACAAACAGAGGGTGATGTTGAACACTGGAAACTAAAACATGGTTTAGTCCACAAGCTTGAAACAGTGATCATGTGGCTACTGAGGCTTGTGCCAGTGCATCATAACAGACCCGATGATCTTGGCAACAGGTCTGAGCAGAACAGAGGAAAAACTTCACAACAACTGCGAATAAGTCGCGCGCGTAATGTTTGATTTTGACGCGCAAAAAACACGACGACGCACGAGCAATGGCAACCATCAAACGACCAACGTTGTCTTGTCAACCTACCGATCTGCTGAAGTTTCTCCTCTTAGAGCTTCGACTGAACATGACAAGCTGATCCAGGGGCAGCAAAAGCAGGACCGTCAACTGTCGACACAACCGGAGACGAGGATGGAACCGGACATGAAGGTGCGCTTTCGCTAAAGAAAAAAAAACAACCTTTTTTCCAAACGCACGGCGCCCCGACTACTGCCCCATCCCATTAACTTCCTCTATTAATGAATGGAGCTGTGCTTTCCGGATAGCAGCTCCACCCTGTTTTCCTCACAGCCAATGGAAAACTAGAAAGAAAAAAGAACATTCAAAGAGGGAAAAAACTATAATTAAGCTTGGATAAAAAGCAGTGATGCAGTGGTAAATGACAGTGTGGACGAGTTCTGGCGTCCAGTCTGAGGACAAAGACAGATAACAGCCCCTGTAATAATTGTGGAAGTAAATTTCCTTCCTGTTCTCTTCTTACTTTCACTATGAATTGCAATATATTCTTTTTCTAACTGTTGGAAAATGTTTTTTTTCCGAATACTTTAGAAACATTTTTCAAAGCATGACATAATATACTACCTTGACTCGGGCAACACAGAGTCTTCTCTCCTCGGTTCCCACTCACAGCAGAGAGACATTCATGCCATCACTCCTCTGCACCTACATTTTTCTTTGAGCGTCTCTTGATTGTTCAGAAAAGATTGATTCCTCACCTCCGTCCCCTCTCACACACACAAAATCTACCAGGGTGTTTAAGTTCCCCGCGGTCAGACAGTGTTGGCTCTCTCCAGAAAGAGCACACTATTCATCACCAGAGAAAAGGCCTTTCTCGCATCGACGAGAGAGCGCTCTGACTCAGAGCAACACTTTACCCGAGATGTTCTTATACTATAATTATTACATCTTGACACACAGTCTCTCCAAGGATTTATTCTGTACCCATTGTGCAGCTCTGCCAGCCTCTCGGGCTTTCAGGGCAATGCAGTGCACAAATGTGGAGGGTATTTTAGATGTCTCTCTATTGGACACAGACTGTTATCTTATCCGTTTTAAATGCAGTGGCTCTACGTTTGCATGGATGTCATAGCTGCCTATGGAAAACCCACTCTCCTGCTTTGAATGTGAAGGTTTCTGAGTAACTACAAAAGTTTGAACCGTGCCGGGTGGGTCATAACAATATGTGTGGTTAAACTGTACCTTGGGATTTCGGTATAGTATATTCAACTTTGCAAACTAAACTCCTGCGTGTCATAGAGCTTCTCTGTTGTCCAAACGCTATTAAAAACACAGCCACGCTGTTGCACCGTGGGTCACATGTACATGGCTAATGTAATTTAATTTTGAGTCACACATGCTGCTGCCATAAATACTCACCACCGTTTGATTAATGTTAGCAAGAATGCCTTGTTTTAGCCTCTAAAAATGAAAAATACTGTATTGTGTGACTTGAGATTTACATCCTCGGTAGAAAAGAATGGGTTGTGTTGGGCTAGGAGCCACAGACAGTGTAGGGAAATATTAAAACATGGACTAATGCACTGTTGGTTTTTGTCTTTTCATGGACTGGATATGGCAAGCCTGAACTTTTAAGCCCTATGCACAATATGTTTTGGTGGCAAACGTCATTCATTTTTATTCATTTGTCATTGATTTATATTAGTTATAGTTTGTATATCAGAAGTAGAAGTAGTGGTTGTTTTAGTGGTCGCACTTGTAATAGTAGAATAGCTTCTGAAATGTATACAAGTCAATTCATAAGTACAATGGGAATGTGTTCAGTGTTCTGCAATTTTTCTCTACTCTCTGCTCTAAAGAGTTGTTACATGCAGGACATTCAGATGTGCTCGCTCGTCTTCTATCCCCATAGTCTGCAGTGAGAGAGAGAGAGCGAGGGGCAGCGGAGCAGGTGCTGCTGTGCCAGAGCAAAATTATCCTGCGCTTTACTGACGCAGGGAGCCTGTGAGAAGGACTGTGCCTCGTCTCAAGGACAGACGGGCAACCTTGAGACACTCGAGTTGCACTGGTGGATAAAGGAAAAGCAACCACATTCTCGTTAGGCATCAGCACTCTGTACGCAAAAAAAAAAAAGAGAGGGAAAAATGCATCGAAAATCCCTTTTCCACACCCCGATAAACACAAACTGTATCTGGGCACCCAAACTATTTGTGTATGCACGCGAGCCGGAGGCTGACTCACTGCTGAGCCCCAGTTCAAAGTTAACCCAGATTACCTGGAGGAATGCTGATGATAATGATGGTAAGGGGAGCTGGCTCTGGGGACACATGACTTAAAACTGCATTCATTAAGTCTGAAGTTAAGTGTCTAAACACTGTTGGCAGAATCAAACACAGCTTGTGTGCTGTTCCTAGAAGAAAAAGCAAAAAAATAGCTGGGAGCCACGAAAAAAAGCTCAGTTTTGGGTTGGATGTCCCAGTCAACTGTGAGTGTTAGTGTAATGATCTGATTTAGGGTTTTTTTGGTGTTGTTTTTTCGCTGGAGGGGGAAAAAAACCCCCAGGATTTTCTAATCCTGCATACATTTACGTCACATTATCTTGGATATCTTGCCGGTGACCTTTTGACTCGCAGAAGTCTGTCGGGGCTGCCTTCTGGTTCAGTGAGCAGTTGCTTGCAAGGCGGTGGGCATGACGTTCAGAAGTGTGGGGAACATCTAGTACAGCCCGAAGCCTACAGCTACTCAGATCACCGGTCTAATCCTTGTGGGAAAGACCAGGCGCACTGTGCTCACCGGAATCCAGACACGCACAGAGGTGGACCGCAGTTGGTCTGCATTAGTGCGTGCGTATGTTTGTTTGCGGTATCCATCACAAAAAATCTGTATTCATCATTTTCCTCACAGTGGAAACATCTGATATCCCCTGTCTTCAGTTTGCAGCGCTATTGTTTGGAGGAGTGGTGTCAAATATTCGCTGATCTCAGTCCACACCCAACCGTCTCTGTCGCCTTCATACACACACCCAAACACAGGTAGAGTAGCCGCCTCCCTGTTCTTCAGTCGGCAATAACAGTACCGGTTGGGGTCTTGCATGGCTGTTGTATGACATATGTATACATTAATACATGTGTGCAAATGTGTCAAGCTCCAAATCCATGCCTGCGTGTGGAAGCAGATAAAGGCCACAAAGATTTTAATCTTCTGAGCAACTGAACGTCTGCTTGTGGAATAGAATCGCTGAAGAGTTTTCTGAATGCATTCTGCGGCTGAAACCCTGGTGTGTGAAAGGTCGATCCAGTCTTACTGCTACAAGTGACTTGCTTTTGTACTTTAAACCTATATTCAGTACGCTTGGAGGAATTCATCAGAACATTTAAGAGTGATGCAGCTTTTCATGAGCAGTGAGGCAAAGCTCTCTAGATCACATTGTGGCCACATCGGGGAACGACGATGTCCTGTATGTCTGTCTTTCTTTCTTTTCTTTTTTTTTTCAGGTATATCTGATGTAATTCCAACCTGTTGCCATTCTGCTCTCATTTGGCAACTCAATAATGCAGATATCTCGCAGTTTTTTCACCCGAGTTAAAGGAAAAAGAGAGAGTTCTTCCACAAACTGACCCCTGGGATTTTTCTTGGGCAAATCTCATTCTGAATCACATCCTGAGGTTCAGACAAGCTCCCTGGAGCTGTCGAAAGCTCCTGCCTCGCCAACCCTCCTTTCCTCGCTTTCCTTTTCACACCTGTGCGTTTCCCCCGGTGAAACTCCAAATGTTGACAGACATTCGAGTCAGTCCCTACATGACTCTTTGGCTCATATTGCTATCTGCGGCTCACCTGAGATGATAAAAAAACAACATGGAAGACTGATCACGTAAGCGCGTCAGTCAGAGCTACATGCACTGTCGCTTCCAACGGTTCGGGACAACGTCATCAGTCTGCCAACAACAACAAACTTTCCCTGCTGAAAATCTGCTCAGCGGTGAGTTATGCTGGAGGAGCAGTGGTGTTATACCAGGAGACGGCCTGATAATTCACTATTACGAGACTAGAGATTAGTTCCATGAAACACATCTGTCAGGTCACGAGCCAGACTGTTATGATGGTGGGTTATGGTAATCATAATCACGCAGAGGCATTATAGAGCGAGGACATTAGGGTTTGAACATTAAACCAGACTATCGTATATTCATTATTTTTACAGCCACTATTAATGTTGACTGATACGTCAAGGACAAACTGGAGCTAAAGTTATATCATAGTGTGAGAAGCAGACAGGCATTTTATTTCCTTCTTATCATTGCCTCATCAGATCATAAATCATGCTTCTCATAATGGCAGCACCAAAATCTGTTAATACCATTGATGCAGATATTACAAACATATAAATACATGTATTCACAAAACAGATAATGTGTTGCCAGACGGTTCATTGAATGGCAATACTGCACGGTTATTCATAATCATTAATGCCTATGTACATTCACATGAAAAACAAAAATTAAAATAAATATTGCATATAAAATGACAGTTTAGATAGTGAAACTTCGTTGATACACATTCAGTGACCTGATAAGCATGTGACAAATACGTTAAATACACATAAATATCATCATAATCCCTTCATTTACTGTATGACACCTGAGAACTCTGTGGACTGAACTAGATTCTGACAAGTGCACTTTTCATTTGTGGTTCTAAGTAAAGACACAAAATGTTGACCTCCCCGTGCTTTTGGACATCATTTCATACTGGTGTAGTTCCCTTTGGCTGAAGCCGGCACATTATCACACATGGCACTGAAAGAGCACCAAACAAAAAGGCTTATAAAAGCACATATGGCTTCATGTGGGTACATTCATATGAAATGCATCCTACATGCCTACTCTGACTAAGGCTTAAAGAAGGTGAAGAATAAGTTCTTCTCGTGTGTTTAAAAAACTGCATAGCACTGATTAATGAGATGCAAAAACTGACATACACAAAATTGAAAAAACAAAACAAAAAACCCTGATATTGTCACAAAGAACAAGTCAGATTGCTCTAAACGGGAGCTTATTAATATGAACAGTTTGGAAAGATCTTTTTTTTTTTAAAAAGATGGAAGAGAAAAATGTGAGGTACACGAGGCAACAGCATCTGGACAGAAGTCGTGCTGCGGGGCCTGTGAGCTCAGCAGCTGGAGAGGTGTCTCCGGGGCCCGTCCCGTTCGTTATATTTCGGAGTGTCTACTGGAATTTTCTAGCGGCCTGAGGCAAAGTCTCTTTCAAGCTGCTCCTGATAAGTTTTTAACCTGCCTGCTCGGTGAAAAGCTGCAAGGCTAATGGCTCTCGCCGGTCACTGCACGCTACATGTACCTGAGAGATACACAGAGGAATTCTGGTCTCTCCGATGTCTGGCGGCATACACTCGGCGGTTCTTTTAACCTACAACCTTCTCCTCGTGAGCCAGTGATGTGTGTGTGTGTGTGCGTGTGTGTGTGCATCTATTTGTTATGCCTCAGTGTGTTTGTGAATGAATAAACCTCCACCCTGGATCTGAGACAACCCATTGCATGAGCACACACGGACACACACACACACACACAGTGTCTTCCTACTGCCCTGAACTCAAGATCTTCATAACATGTACCAAAATACTTCAGGATGCATATCATCGAACTCACAAGTAATTTCTACTAACTAAAAAAGAAAAGGAATCGTCTTTATACCCAGAGTGACTTCTCCCACATCAAATAAATGTGAAATTACAGTCTGAATATGGCTGCGTTTTATGAACGCTGGTGTTGGTGTCGTGGCAGCGACACCTGGCTTTTCCCTGCTGTGTGTTATTGTCGCAGCTGACCCTGGTACGCCCCCCTTGATGAGAATGTGCTACAGTTCCCAAGCCTGCGCGCTCCTCTCTGCCTATCTGACGGGACACGGATCTGCAGCTGCAGTGAACAGCCGGACGGTGCAGCCCGGACACAATCCGGTGTTTTGGAAACCTGGGTTAGAGCATGATCGGCCGCAAACACAACGCGTCAGAAGTTCACTGGGCTGGGATGGGAAGCGAGCAGGCCGCACCGGCGACTGTAGGCACCAAGTGGACCAAAGGCTGGGTGAATTTGCTCACAGCTTATGAAAGGCCACTTGCTACTGGAAGGATCTCTGGACTGGTGACATTTGACTAAGTTATACATTCAAAGATTTGAAATAAAATAGAAAAAAGTAATTTCAAAAGAGCTGCTTGCTAGAACAAAGTCCAGGATTCTAGACCCTGTGCATGTGTCCAGAAGTCTCGAATTGATCAATAAAAAAAAAGACCCACTGATTAGAAACAACTTGCTGCACATAAACAATAGGAACAATACCACTGTAACATCATTACATCAAACACAACTTATTATATTGGTCCAAAGAGTAACATATGGCTATAACACATGCACTGTGGAGTAACGACAGTACAACAAAGTCCAACTGGCAAATATCCAACATGGAAGGCACATTATGGCAAAAAAACCCCCCAAAAAACAATCAGCTAAATGGCAACTGTTCACTACTGACAACAGAACTTTCAAATTACACATTAGAATACAAAAATAAATGAAGAGTACAATAAATAGAACATTTTTACCCTGCTATGTACAGTACTTACAGCAGATTAATTTACAGTATACACACATGGGTGTAAAAAGAGGTCATGTGGAGGACGGCTTTGAGCTCTAAGTTGACTGTAGCACCAGAGAGGAGGGATGCGTTGACACGACGAGCATCGCACGACGACTGCTGAGATGAATGGGAGTAAATGCTGAGAAAAAAAGATGATGCAAACAACTTTAACACGTAGCCAGTTTCGCTTCAAAAGATCATGAACTTGCACAGAAACAAAGAGACTGGACAAAGGAAAACTTTGTATACAGTGAACAGAAAGGCAGATTGTTGTACATTTTCTTACAATATGAAAAAATTGATATTCAGGTGACAGCTGCCTCCGGGAAAGACCCAATCAGTAATTTTTAACTTTCTTATAGATAACCAAAATTGTCATTTTTTTGTCAACTTAAATTATAAGCCTAATTGCATTCTGATATTTGTAAACATTACTGATGTAAACTATTATCTATGAGCATCAAAAGTATTGATAACATAATTTCTGACACAAATTTAGTTGTTAGGTTGTGTAAACCTGAAAAAGGTGTCGTCATTTTGGAAGTTACAGCTGGTTTCAGTCACGTGTTTTGAATTCGGGTGATGGGGCTAAAGTCCTGCCTCCGTTTGAATCGCGCATTGCAATTGTATATTAAGAATACAACCTTTTCGACAGTGTTAGGTCAATTCCACTGTTACTGGCAGACTGGAGCCAGAGGACGGTGTACATTTGCCACAGTAGCCTCCACAGATTCCTGACACTCTGCTGCCATCCTGTGGACACAAGAGGGAATCACAAGAGTTCCATGAAATGATGCTGTTGTGCCTTACGAGAACATTAGTACGTTTTCTAATGGTGTAGTGGTGATATTGTGAGTTTTCTCTTTGTCCTGTGAAGAAAAAAAGCCCCGACAGTGCAGGACTGGGTTGTGCTGCTTCACGTAGTCGACAACATCACCAGTTATCTGGGCACGTTTGTTTTGCCTTTTTAAAGAGTCACACCAAGACTGACGCTCATCGGGCAGGTTGACATCAGCTGTGAATTGGCTCATCACTCAACAGCAGCAAGCGGTGAAATACAACATTGTTCATCGCCAGCGCTTCACTTGCACAATTTGCATTGCAGCAATAATGGGCAGTTGCACACAAACATCTTGAAAGAAAAAGGAAATTGCACGAGACGGACACCCGGGGAGCTGGATCCCAGGACATGAAAGCGACAGCGCGCACTGAGCGGTTTGTCTGATCTCCTCCGTGGTGCTCTCCGCACCCCACTGTCACAACCTGGCTTTATTTAAACAGTCTGGAGAGCCCAGAGTGGGCTGGCTCCACCTTGCCAAAAAGCACTCTCCAGCCTGATCTCCATTTCAAAAGCAGGGGGTTGAAGCGGGGCGGGCGCCACTTGAGGGTGCAACTGCCCAAAAAAGGTCCCTTCTCAGAAAAGTTTAAGAGGAGGAGAGGAGCTGGGAATACAGAGCTCACTTGGGAGTATGCCCACCAGGAGCTCTGAGGTCGAGAGGTCATGCAGAGAGGAGAAAGAGTGGAGGGAGGGATGGAACAGAAGAGGCAGCAGCAAAAGTTTTCTCAGCGCACACACGGCACGAGGCGCTCGTACCTGTGATTTCCGTACATCAGCCACTGCATAATTGCCCCGTGAGATCCACGAGGTGTCCTCGGCCACCTGTAAACCTGTTCCTGAGAGGTTGATCCTGAATTGACCCTGACACAAGAGGGAACGAGACAGGGGAAGGAAAAAAAAGAGTCCAGATGTATTTAAAGAGGCATTAACAATGACTATGTCAGCGTTTTGATGAAGAGAATATCGAGGGTCTGAATAAACACGAGCGGCAGCAAGAACGGCAAAGCATTACAGGAACGGCAGGAAGCGAATAGGTGGTTTTCAAGGCACCGTGAGAGCAAACTGAGTGGAAATCAACACAAAGCTATAGCAAATAATGAAATTCATTAGAGATAATGCTCTTTAAAAGGGTAGATAAGGAATGCAAACACGGTAAAAAAACATATCATAAATATTGGGCATTGCTTTGAATTCACTATCAAATGTGTGATTGTGTCAATTTCATTTAACTTTATTAGCTTGGTGGAATTAGCAGTGAAGCCCAAAAAGCATACATGTCAAATGGGGGGGGGGGGGGGGGGGGTGTTACACAGTAAGGCCCAGGGCGAAACGAGGATTCGAACCAAGAACCCTTGACTCATGCATAGACAGGACGCCTGTCAACACTGCACCACCGTGTGATAGTGTCGCGTAGGAGAATCAACATACTACAGACGTTAACTGCTTCTAATAGGATGAATGGTTGTCGCGGCGAAAAACATTTTGTAGCAGAAAAAAACACTAATGTGCACAAAAAGAGCTGCACACTATTTAGAGCATACAAGTCTGTTCTAGCATATGTGATCGACAGCTGGTGTCGTCCTCACCTGTGGACAGCGGGCGGCGCTGTAGCAGTCTCCAGCTGTTGCAAACGGCACTTTTCTGCCTTCGCGGGTGACGGCAAACTTCCAGTCTGTAGCTAGGGACATAAAGCAACGCACCAAATCAAGTGTGGTGCGTGGAAATGATTGTCTTGAAGTTTGCTGTCAGGAGACCTTCGATGAACTCGCACAGCTTACACCTGACAATGACGACCCAAGTCGTGTCTCTTAACACTAAACGTGGCCTTCGTTTTTCGGGTCAGTCTAATGGTAATATCAGTGTAATTCCATCTACTTAGAGCAGTTTCACTTAATCCCCTCGAGCCTTGTAATTGTGCGCTGCTCAAATAAACCTCGAAGACATCTTGATCCCATTAACCCTCGAGAGCAAGGACATAATTAAATGGCAAAGGAAGTTCTTATTTGAGAGTAATGTGGAGTTTACATTGGCACAGGATGCTCTGGCGTGTGTGTGTGTGTGTGTGTGTGTGTGTGTGTGTGTGTGTGTGTGTGTGTGTGTGTGAGTCATCTGCTGTCTGTGTGTTGTTCGGGCCACTTACTGATGATGTTCATCTCGCTGATGTCCAGGCGAACTTTGGAGAAGGTGGTGATGCCAGCAGAGGTGTAGTCTCTCCGACAGTCACAGTCTGCCCTTCTGGAGCCATTCGCTGGGCACTGGGTGGGGTCATTGAGCCTGGGACACACACAAACACACACACACACACACACGCACACGCACACACACACAAGATCAACTTCACACTTCCGTGGAATTTCACCATTTTAAACACAAAGCACCGCCAAGAGTGGGGTCTTTCATTTTGAGAGCATTATTTCTTCATTTCACGTTCAGATTCTGTCTGACGCCTTCCCCTCAAAATCCTGCCCCGTCTCTCGAAAAAGCCCGGGCTCTGCTCCAGCTCTAAACGGTTTGTCTGCACTCAGACACACGGCGGCAGCAAAAGAAATGCCCCGTGTGTCAGTCTGAGTCGCTCTCCCCACTCAGGGGGCTTCTGTGCCCTCGCGGAACTTCTGCTCTCAGACTTTTTTTGGACCCTGTCAGAAGTCCCCGACCAATAGGGGGCCAGATATGCCGTTGACCAATGAAATCGCCAACGCCTCATTGTAGGTGTGTTCACTATGCTTGGTACAGCTTGATACTCGCCAAAATGCATGGCCAAGAACTAAAATAAGTATTTTGTTTTAATGGTAGAACTGATTTCTTCAAATTGAATTTGTGAGGTATACATCCAACATGATGTGCTTGGCTTACAAGTGTTAATCACACTTAATTATGCAAACACCGTAGCCTGGCAACATATAAGCAGCCTGACCCTGAGGAAAGTGACGCATGGGACATTTGTGCAGCGACAGTATATCTGCGTGTAGACAAAAATGAGCAGGGCAAATTCACACGTGAGCAGGGGCCAGGGTTTTGAGGGAGAGCACCACAATATCTGAACGTGTAATGAAGAAATAATGCTCCCAAAATGAAAGGCGACGTTCTTGAGTGAACACAGGGAAGAAACTCCATTTACGAGTCACTCGGATTTCCGTGATGAACCGGGCTCTTCTCTTCGTTATCCTGTAAAGCTTTTTTTCGCTTACCTGAAGCCAAAGATCTCGGAAAAATTCTCCCCTTCTCCCATCACCAAGGTGAGGTACTCCTGCGGCGTCTCTGTCTGCATTCCTGCGCAGTATACCTGGGGAGGAAAAGGGTGGAGGAGGAGTGGCAGGGGCAAGAGGTGGGAAAACCAGACCAAGGAGGGGTGGGAGTGGGGAAGCAAGGCGGGGGGGGGGGGGGGGGGGGGGGGGGGGGGGGGGGGGGGGGGCATGTTAGGAAAGGAACCCACAGACGATAGTGTTTGACCTGAGCGGGCTGCTCCTTCACTGTCACTTTAATGGAAGTCCAAGACGGAGGAGAGGAAGGAAGTATGTACTCCTAGTGTTAACCAGCAGCGGCGTGAGCATCGGTGCCGACTTAATGCCAGCAGCCTGACTACTGTCCACAGCAGAAAACAACAGCAAAAATCCCAATTTCAACAAATAACCTCGAGTTGAACATCGGGGTTGTATCAATAAGTAGGCTGATCGTGTTACTTGTCTAGTTGAAGCCCCTCAAGTCCCACAGCTCTCTCCATGGACTCTCTTGTTTCATCTCCTTTTCTGTCGCTCTCCTTCTTCGCCTGATTTTGTTCCTCCATGCCATCAACAGGACTCATTTTTCTCCTGCCAGGTTGACTTGTTTTTGTCAATTCGGCTGTTCCGCCGTCTGTCATCACCCGGGTAGCTGCCTCCTTGTCCCGGTTACGCAACGGGCGACGCAGTTCCTTTGTGCCGTGAATCGTTTTGGCCATTTTTCCACGAAAACTTAATTATACTCCATCATCAAGCGACGGCGGATGTTATTGACGTGCGTTTGCCGTGGTGAAACTACAAATTTCCGAAGATGGACAATAAAAAATGCAGCGTCTCCATCCCGCATTCTTCAGTGTGTATTACCACCGTGTGACATCAGATGACCGCACACACTCTATAAATTATTCATAGGCAACAGTAACTTACATGATGACGTGTGTCACTTCTGGGTCATATTCATACTCATCTACTTCGGGTAGAATCGTTTACGTCCGTGCGTGGCGCGTCACGTTAAATATCGCTGCCGCAATGAATTGTGGGACGCCTATATCTCCTTTCCTTTCGCATAGGAAGCTCCAGTGTACCCTATGCTAAAGGAGATAGGAACGGAAACATTGAAGCTCCTTTCCTATGCATTTAGAGAATCCGAACAGCTCTTACCATGGCTGCTGATGTAAATACTTCCGAGTCACTTCAAGATTTAGGAAACCTCCTAAGCCAATTTGACAATTCGGCTTTGAGTTATGGCTTCATCCGCTGTGCTTTGTGCATTTGTCAGTTTGAGGGTGGAGGTGGCTCAGGAGAACACCGGCGCAGAAGCTTCCAGAGGGAGGAGAGAGACAGACAGAGGAGAGCAGTGCGACAGTCAGGTAATACGATCATGTACCTTGAGTGCTTTTCCTTGAATGTTGAGAAAGTGTTCGCTGTCCGGGAGGGGGCCGTTAATACTCTGGACCTCCTGACAGCTGGAGGGCAAATGGCCTTTAAGACACACAAAAAAAGCGGAAATAAGTACACCAGTGTATTATGTAAAGATCTAACACAGAGCAGGCATTCAGACTGTATACACTCACGCATACACACACACACACACACACACACACACATTTCAGCAGTGAATCCAAGTGTGGCGAATCGCTGCATAGAAAAAGGAAAAGCCTCTTTGATGTCCCATCTGGCCGTAGGGAGGTGAATATACAGGACAATAAATCTTTGATGTTTGCCTAAGATCATAAATATTTCACTAAAGGCCGAATCTCAGGGATGAAGGGATCAAGTCGAGCAATATCTTAACACTGGAATCTGAGATGCATTCAGTTGCGCCCCCCCCCCCCCCCCCGGTAGCCCTGAGCTGCAGTCTTCTCACAGTACTCACAGCTTGGATTTCTGCAGACTTTTCTGGCCTCTGGCTTGGCGTCTGGAGAACACCCATTGCTTTCTTGACCATCTGCGGAGACACACTGCACCGTCCTCTCCATCTCTCCGTCGCCACAGCTCGCCGAACACTGGAGGGGGGGGAGGGGGGGGAGCCACGACGGTGTGAAAATACAACTCGCGGATAAATGTCTGTCTTCCGTCATTTCAGGACTAATTTAGTTTTGAGCCAGGTTGAAGTCAAATAGTGCCATGAATTAAAAGTCAGGCAAACAAGCCCATAAAACCATTATTGAAGATACTGTGCATGAATAAATTCAATTAAACTTGCTATGCATGAATTATAGCAATTGCTGCTTACCTATTTACTACGGTATACTAATTTCAAATTTAGACAATGACAAATGATTGATCAAGAAACTGTCATTTGTCTTATATCACTCACATCGTAACATCATCATTTTTTTGAACCTTTCATTTTTGGAAACTGACACTGAAAATATGCATGCCCCATCTTGAGGAAATATTGATCAATGACTGGGCAACATCTACATACATGGCTTCACTCACCACTCCCCAGGTTCCAACCCTCCACTCCTGTGGGGGCACGCACGGGTCCACATTACAAGGCATGTAGCTCTCAGGAGGGGTCCCGGGGCAGTTGGACAAAGACTGATGGCCGTACTCATAGCTGTCATTCTCCACATGCACCTCGCTGCAGGAGACCAGACGCCGGCGGTAGCCCCGGCCACAGCTGGCCGAGCACTGGAAGGAGGGAATAAATCAGTGGCATTGAATAACAGCGCTGGAACTCCTCCTCAGGAAACCCGGGTGATTTCTGTCATTGCCACGTGACTCGATTCAAAGATGGCCGTTTACCGGAATGGTCCTTTTGATGGGTTCATTTTTACTTTTTCATTGCACGCAAGTTTTTACAGTTAAGACCTCGGAGGGCTTTGGGGGCACTGCATCAGGTACATGGCACAGGGTATCTTTGGCTCTGACCTCAGTCCATTCCCCTTTGATCCAGATGAATTCACAGGCGTGGGTGTTGCAGCCCTCTACGTCTGGAGGTCGGATCTGGTTCACACAGTACATCTCGTGGACCTCCTGCTGGTTGTGGTCAACGCACTGCAAGGCTCGTCGCCTGTGGCCCGCTCCGCATGACTTACTACACTGTAGTGGAAACAACACAGAGACGGTGATTTAAATCATACACCGTGGTGACTGGAGAAACATAACCAAACTCCTACAGTATAGATGGACAACACTTTGTGTGTTGTTGTTTTTTAAAGACTGGTTCTTTTTATTCAAGCGGACCCAGTGATGTATGTGCGTAGTTAGCTGCACTTGAAACACGGAGGCTTCGGTTCGAGCAAAGTGGGGAGTCTTGGAACAGCGAGGATGCAGAGTTTGAAGATTTGTGTCTTCTTGTTAGCAGACGACCTTCACTGCATGGGAGGAAAGCACTGTGTTGGTGAGTAGGAGGACCTGCAGTGAGGACGTGGCCAAAGAGCTGACGAGAGATTACACGACTCCAAACTGTTCACAGTTCAAAGCGTGTCTGATTAGAGTGTCTGGTGTCGACCTCCTCTTGCCACTTCTTCTTTGATCACTGAGATCCAGTTATCTTTGCGTGTTTTTGCTTAGCTTAGCATGAAGGCAGGAAGCAGGGGAAAACAGCCTCGGATGGGACAGTACCAAAGCAAAAAGCTGTTTCAGCATATAACCAACGGCAAAACCACAACTTGTTGCTGCGTCAGAGGCTTGGTGCAGAAGAACCACCTCAGCAGTTTCTACTCTATTCCGTAAATCCGGTCCATGAAACAACTCAACTTCAAGTCTCTGGTGTAACTCGCGCAGTCAACCTTTCAGGAAGGACTTCGGTGAGCCTTCCACTTCAGTGAGCCTTCCGCCCTCTCAACACACTGAACATTGTCAAACAGCGGAAAATACCTGGAACACACATGACTTGTGCTGGGCTGCTGTGCAATAGAGGAGTGAACCCACTTTACATGACTCAAGTTTCAGAATGTTCAGTGATACTCATTGAAGACCGAGCAATGATGAACAAAATTAAAAACAACTTGACCGGTAAATTATGCCCATGGCAACACACTAGACGGCAAAGAAATAAAATATTGATGTACTGTAGAAATTATTTTCTGCCTATGTGCACTGTAAATTCTACCCAGGTGAAGTGCTGTAATCACCTCCAGCTGATAACAGGGACACCAGACAGGCAGCTCCACACACTTCCCCGCACTAATTGGACACTCCCTTCGGAAAAGACACGTCTCGCTGATCAGTGACCCAGATTCAACATCACTCCAGCACAGTGAAGAAGAAGAAAAGTCCTGCTGCAGCTGCCCGTTCTAATAATCCCGACTCTCGACAAGGATCTGTAGCCTCGGGCCTACAGGGAAATGCTGAACATCAGCGGGAATGTGCACGTTGAATGAAGCCTTATGCTCTGTCGTTGTAAGCACTTTCACAATCAAAGCAGATTATAGGTTTTCACAATTCAGAAATGCAAATGAGACTTCTAAGGCCCGCATACATTTGGTTTCTCAATAACATTACATACCATTGACTAAATAAGCAAACAATGAAACATTCGAGAACATAAATCATCCATTGGTATTCATTCTTAGTAAGAGCTTTCAATGAAGGGAAAAAAAACTTGATCTTTTGGGTGTAGTCTGATCAGATTGATGGACAGTGGCCCGGAAACGTGAGTAAACATCCCAACAACTCTCAATGTAGTGTCTATAGTTGCCTAATCCTGATTGGTGCATACATGGAAGCCTATTTTTGCAACCAAGACCTGCCCACTTTAAAATGGACAAATGTTGAGAAGAGGAGCAACATATTCAAAATAACAATAACTACGGACAAATCTCCCCCCGTGTATGCGTGGGTTCTCTCCGGGTTCTCCGGCTTCCTCCCACAGTCCAAAGACATGAAGAATGGGGTTAGGTTAATGGGAGACTCTACATTGACCGTAGGTGTGAATGTGAGAGTGAATGGTTGTTTGTTTCTGTCCAGGGTGTACCCCGCCTCTCGCCCCAATGTTGGCAATGTTGACCCTTAAATTGATAAAGCGGTAGACGATGGATGGACGGATGGACGGAAAAACCTCTAATTTCTTAAAACAAATAACCAAAACAGTTTTAACTCTGGCAGGAAATAATCTGTGCCCATGTCGGACCACATCTCTGGAAAAAAAAAATGCGACTGAAAATTTGGATTTTAGGTTGTTGTTCTTTTTTTTTATTGAACTTTCAACTCGTTGAACTTATCAATTGGACAACAAGGGTCTGGTTTAGGAGAAGAACAATAAACAAAAAACCAAAAAAAAACCACAACACCCAAAAAAACAAAAACCCAGAGGAACAAAGAAAAAAGGCTGATCGATTGGTTTCCATCAGGGGCCCCCTCTCCTCCCTCTTGGTCCCATGACAGCAGCGCCTCCGACCGAGGCATCAACTCACACTGCAGCAGATATGGAACTCATCCCCGCCCGGCACACACACACACACACACGCACACACACACACACACTGTGTCGGCGCACAGGCCACCCCGGGTTCTCTCCTCTCCTCGCCTCATCTTACCGTCTGCCAGCCTCCCTCTCTCCACCGGTGCCGGGCGGGACAGTCGCCCACCCGGCAGCTCTGGCCGGACGCCGGGCGGGCGCGCGCGGAGCAGCCGCTCTCCGGCGCGCCGCGTCGCTCGCCGACCTGGCACAAGACCTCTCGCCGCCGGACGCCGTCGCCGCAGGACGCGGAGCACTGCGTGGAGGACAAGTAAGAGCTCAGGGATTTCTTTTTTTTGGGAACCTTTAACACGAGTTTGATTGCGCTTTACCGCAGTCACAGCCCTGTGATGTCGCAGCCATCGCGACGCACAACGCGCCTGGCCAACTTTATTAGCGTTTTTTTTTAATTTTTATTATATAAATTTATTTATTTATGTGGTGGTTCACTTAATCTGAGGAAATATACTTCACTAGTGAATGTGATGCTGTTGTGTTGACATTGTATTCATTTGACTAACTGCTCACGTTTGTCTCGAGGTGGCCAATGTCGAACGAGATGCTGATATGAGAGTGGGGATGATTATATCATGATTTTGTTTTTGCATAATAGCATCAGGCTTCTTTAACTGGCCTCTCTAGAAATAACTTACAAGGCATGTGCATGAAGGACATGTGCAGCCGAAGTGACTGCAAGCTTCCACGTTCTTTTTTTTTTTTAATCTCACATAGTTGATTATTAAATACAAATATTTAGAAAATAACTTTACAGAAAAGTGAAGCAGTACAAGGCCGGAAGCCGAGAATGTAGACATATATGTATTTTGTTTCCTTGATGTCTTCTCGGTCTGTGTCCAGGCTACAGCAGCGATGTTTTTAATAAAAGTGCGTCGTCTCTGCTGTAATGCAGAACACATTTCCACAGAGAACAGAGCGAACGAGGGAGGGAGGACGAGTCTGTTCTGTTCTGCTGTAAGGCGGAAAGAGCGCGGCGGGAACGGTCACGTGACACGTAAATGCATGCATTCTTTCGAGAAGGGTATATGTCACAGCGACTTATTTGTGTCTTTTCTCTAACAGATGCTGCTGTTGATCGCTGGCGATCGACGCGACGAGCAAATGACATAATAGACGGCCAGATAGATCGCACGTCTACATAGATTTAAAGTGTACATTCTGAAAAAGACAGAAAGTGATAACAACGTTTGTCTATGTTTGTGTGCGTGCATGACCGCGAGTGAGACCGCCACCACACACAGCAACAGCTCATTAAGGAGCAGGAAATGATAAACACATCCAGATGATCAAGCAGCGATGAGATCAGATGACCGGACCGGAGCCTTTCCACCTGAATCCATGCACACGTCGGTCTGTTACAGGTATCAGGACAACATGTCCTTTTAGTGTGTGGCACAATGTAACATGTTTCACCGCCTGTTATCTGCTCTGACATCTTAACAGTTGAGCCACTAGGCGAGCGTGTTGCACCATGGGTAACCATGCTGGGCTTGGCGAAGAGCCTCGTGCGGAGTGTAATTTTCTCCTGGCGAGTGTCCTGCTGCACAGCTGTTCAGAGGAGATGCACATCCTCACTTTTGTAGCTCCGCGTTCAGAGTGAATTCAGAGAAAGAGACAAGGCACCCCCCCCCCCCCCCCCCCCCCCCCCCCCAGACATAACGAGTACATTGAGGGAAAGAAAAAGGGGAATAAGCACAGTACATCCAGCAGCCCAGGTGAAGTTGTGAGTGGCAATGATGACGTGAGTGAACTGGCTCTTCTTTTTTTTTGGGTAGGGCTTTCAAAGACAAGAACAACATGTGGTTTCCATTGTGGAGGCAAAAGATAGAGAGGGGAAAAAAAGTAAAGGGGTGATAGAGGGCGAGAGAGAAAAAGTGATCAGTTGGGGAAAAGAGCAACAGGCAGATGGAGGATAAAAGGGCCAGAGAGGAGGGAAAAGGGTGGAAGAGAACATATAGCGATGACGGGGGGTTGATTTACACTGACCGGAGCTCGCATCAAAGGAAAGCTCACGTCCCTCCCGTTGTCCTTCGTACTGTAGCGCGGTGTCACAGTGTTACAGCACCTCAGACCTCTGTGTGCAGCTGCCCCGTGCAGGCCTGTGCTGCAGCCCAGCAAACCAGCATGTGATGTGTGTAAAAGCACCCTGCCTTAGTTAGTGGTCTGGCATCGTGCATAAATACAGTCAGCTTTCTCTGCAGATGTTTTCACACGTATGCGCGTACTCGCCTGCAAGCTGACAGGCATTAAAGTGGAATGAGAGGAGTGAGAAGAAAAAAAACAGGCGGCGAGTCTGGCAGCGTGAGAACAAAGCGTGCCAGAGGAGTGTTTTAGAGCAAGGTCAGGGAGTCCTACCTCTCCCCAGTTGCCAGTTTTCCACTTGGGGCATCGCCCACCTCGGCAGCGCCTCTGCTTGCTGGGTTTGGGGGACAGGTGCAGGCAGTTTTCCTCCGGCACCGGGCGACCTGAACCGGTCACACAGCTCACCTTACGGGACTTGACACCTCTTCCACAGGACGCTGAGCACTGCAAGATGTCAGAAGAAAGACGGAGTTGCATTGAAAGGTATGCCATGTGTAAAAACTGTAAACCAATAAAATTCATCGTTATTTGAGTTCATGAAGAGCATTAATGGAATTCAACAGGAAAAAAGCTAAATCTGCATTTGCAAAGATGAAAGCGCAGCTGTAATTAAAAACAAGCTTGGTATTTATTGAACAGGGTGATGTTGATTATTTTGTTGTTCTCTTTGTATTTCTTTTGACCCCCCCCCCCAAAAAAAACGAGCTTGCGACCTAGTTCCACGTGGATAGCAAGTCCAATGGCAAAGCGTGTCCAATCGCCCCGGCAGCAGTTTGTTGCACCTCCGGGTTCACTGAGTAACAGAAAGTCTGACCAAATGTGACAGGCAGACACACACACACACACACACAAAGCAGCAGCATTACAGCAGGGAGTGGAGAGGGGCTGGGCCGTGCTTGGATAATCAAAGGGGGCGTTGCATGTGGGGATGGATGGGAAGCGACAGGCTCAGAGTTGAACGAGTACGTGGCCCAGCGTGCGGTGCTGCCCTGGCCAGCACAGTCCCTTGCTGGACAGGAACATGCTGTGACCTCTCACCTCATTCACGGAGGAAGAAGGGTAGGGAGGCTCGTGAAAGGAGGAGCTCATAAAATGCTTAATGCTTCTTTTAACAATCCGGGCACCCTTCACACTCCAGTTTGTCTTGTAATACGCTAGATTCATTGGGATTACTTGTGCTGTCAGCGGATTGTCCATTTAGTCAACCAATAAAGATGAATCCGTTCTGCCTTTTGCCAAAAATAAAGACAATGACTCTTGTGATTCTTGTGTGGATACTGTTGTGCTGAAGCGCAAATGAAAGATGACACTTCCCATGATGAATCATAGCACATAAGTGGTAGACTGGTTTAATGGTTGTAATATGTCACTCACAGTTCTCCTTATGCCGAAATATCAAATACCACCGCTGACACTGTCACAACGGAGACCATATTCTTTCATGCCATTGCCTGAAACGAAGACGACGCGCAGTGTCACCTTTGTTTTAGATGAACTGTGTAGAGCAGCCGGGGAAACTGGACTTTCCAGTAAATGCTCGAAACACTGAAGAAAAGCATTTACACCCTGTCAGACTGTTATTCTGCTCGAATGTCAAGTCATTCCTCAAACGTTTTCTATACCTTTTCACAAGGACTTTCCTGCTGTTTGGATGCCCTCAGAATACCTTGGGAACCAGTGGACCAAATTAAAACAGTTTTATCAGTGCACTAACACGCCCCCATCCCGCCACCACCGCCGCCTCCCACCCTCCCTCCACGCAGGGTTCATTAACTTTGTCCACAGGTTCTCTGGGGTTCGGTAATTATCCATGGCAGTGCACTATTACAAACATCACTGCTGGCACACACTTGACCTTAACATTTCCCACTTCATCACGTAATGAAAAGTAGGCATCATTTTATTTACATCAAAGTATGCTACACGCAGCGTAGACTCTGTGTCAATCACCAGCCTGATCGGTTTGAGCGCGCTTCTACAAAGCAGTGTTCACAGGATTGTTGCACTCTTACGGTCTCAGACGCAAAATGCATGATTCAAATGTATTTAAAGATGTTTTTTTTTAATTAACCCACGCCCTCCACCTAAGTCCACCACTTTCCATTGTCAGCGCAGTTTCTGAGACTCCCACTGAACTCTTTTTTTCTTGTCTTTGTTCTTTTATTCCTGGATCACAGGCAATTTCCCATAAATCTGTCTGTGCTGATGGGATGGAACAGGAAGGGGCCCCTCCCCAGATCAAACGGGACCCTTGACCTGCCAATACACCACTGCATTGTCTTGCTAGAGGCCCCCCTCTTTAGAGTCACTGTCACTGGGCCCCCACATTGGTCAACTGTCATCAACCCGCATTAGACCACAGTCGAGGGGCCTGACAAAAAGGGGCAAAGGGTGCTGCCGACTTCATAGCCAAGCACGCGTCACCAGGCGTCCCAGAAAAAGCCGCCGGGGCAGGCATTAAGAGGGAATGCACACAGTAAATGAGACGGGAGCTATACATTGAGGCATTGTCACACAGGACAAAGATTTACCTTCGGGGAAGGAGCTTTGAACTCCGGACGCTGACGGTAAAAAGCAGGGTTCGCTCAGAGAGGTCAGCAGAGGCCCTGACCGCATAAAATAACAAGGATATTGCTCAGTGATTTGTGCACTTTCATTCAGGAAAAACACCCCATTGAAAAGACTAGAAGGAGGAATGCTTCATAAGCTATTTGCCTAAATCCTTTAGCCAAAGTCAAAGGTAAAAGTAAATGACGAAGGTAATGTTTTCATCCATAGACACACTGTAATGACCATGGAGTTAATCTTGAGTTGAACATTTCAATGTAGGATTGGAATGTTTTTAAAGGTTGGTACTTGCATACGTTGTTTTGTTCCCCTCTTTTTCTTAGCTTGCTGTGACAGTGGCCCATCTCACTGCATGTGATAAAGTGTTTTGTTCAAATAAGAATGAAAAAAGCCTTGGATGGTACCTCTACTTCACTTTAATCGTAACCTTTTCTGGAAATGAACAGAAATCCAACAAATCCATAAAAAAATTAAATACTGACATAACATTAAAATGAAGTAACAATAAATACAAGTAATTACATAAATATACAGAAATCTTCTTGAAACACAGACTAATACTGCCATTTGTGAATAAGAGACATACAATGTACTTATTTCAAGAGCCTGTTGATGTGGTGTTTGTGCTGTACTGCTATTTTAATAAAGAGGTTGACCACAAGGAGTTAAACTGCCAAGACTGAAAAAATGTAATTAATAGTAGGATGTGCCGAGATCTGATTTTACGCCGCCTTACAATCACAAATGTGGAGTAATGTGGGAGTCATTATGCGAGCGACAGCTCTCATTATTAAATGCTGTGTGGTAAAAATGTACTCGCGGCTGTGTTAACAGGCCCTTAAAATAAGATGTGATGTCAGTACAGACATTTATGACCAGGAAGAGTCAACTGGGTGGGCTGCAGCCAAAAGTTGCCCCTAACCACAGATTCCGGATCAGTTTTCACTGTCCTTGAATAGAATGGTAAGCAACAAGGTGGTGATGACACACGCACACACACACACACACCCTGGATATGTGATTAGGGCCATCAACTGCACAGGATAGCCTCAACAACTCATGCTTAATTTTAGCCAGCCAAAATCCCTCCAGTTCAAGGGTGGGAACGATACGGCAGGGGGGCAATCATAGCAGAGACTGAGGTAGACACATTAGGTTGGCTCAGAATAAGAGCTCTGGATACAAAACACCTTTAACTTCCCCTGTGGTCACAGGTGTCTGTGTTCAAAATATGACATTTTAACAGCCCATCCTCATAAAGGTCGGGCACGTTGTTTCATGCACATTCAAAGACAATGCGGCATTATTTCAACAAATCGGTGATAGACTTCGCATTCAGCTGATCAATCTGATCAATCCACTAACTGCTCATGGAAAGAAATAAAACAGTACAGAAAAGGCAGCATCAAAAAAGCAATGTGCCACAATAAACACCTAACCGACCAAAAGTGTGATGGTTCATATATGATATTTATATCTTATATTATCTCCCTTGTTCGGCCAAAGCACCACTGTAGTGTAGGTTATCATAGTTTTAATGGCTAGTTGAGTTGTGTTTTGTTCCAAGTGAGGTATTGTTGAGCATAGCATATTTAGCAACTCCAAGTACTTACTGTACAAAGCAAACATTAACTAACAGTATACAAACACTCATATCAAGCACCTTTGGAGCAGAGAGCTTTAACCTATTGTTTTGGCCACACTAAAAAAAAAACAATCTGGGTCAAAACCCTCTGCCAAACTGGAATACAATGGCTATTAGTTCTAATTACCACAAACTCAGTGAGACACTTTATTTTACAGTGTTAGTACAGCTGCTGTTTATCTGCGTTTACTACTGATACTGGACGTTTCAGGGCCTTTTGTTCTTCCACATCAATGTCGTTCTGGGTTAACACCACTGTTGGTTTCACAACAGAGGGTAAATGCATAGGCTGTAAAATAAAGTGTCTAAATAGGATTAGTAACTTCTCTATAAAACCACATGTGCCTTGAGACAAATTGAATTCTTAATACAATAGCCATTTCTAAGATGTATATAGTACCAAGATGTATAGATAGTACACAGCCCAAATACAGTCCTATGTAAGCTGGCGCTTTCAGTGATCCTGACAGAACACCAAACTATATTGTGTAGCACCACATTTTTGTAGATTATGGGCCATTCTTTGGATAATAAAAGAACAAGGCATCATACTGTATATTCCTGATATACAAAAACATTCATCAGTATTTGCATATGAACAACGATTGGCTAAATGTGCGAATACAAAGAGCTAAGACACAAAATAAATCACTTTTTAAAGTTAATGCTATATACAAAAGGTAAAAAGGAAAAAAAATATCTTAATAAATTATCTTTAAAACAATATTTTACAAAACTAACTTTGATTGTGATACAAAGTGATCCTGAATTTTTCAAAAACTAGTACACGGCTCATCAACAGTTTTATGGTAACTAGGACTGACAAAAAAAAGTTCTTATGGTCACAGCTGTCACTGGAGCATTTTGTAATGTACTTTTTTTGGCATATTGCAGGAGAGTGTATCTTTGCCATTTAAGTGCAACAGAAATGATCTTAAAAAATGTCTTGAGGAAACATTGACCAATCACAGGCACCAGAGAGGGAGCAGGAAGTGGAGGGGGTTAAAAGTAGAAGTAGAGCGGGAGGGTCGTTTCTCCAGTGCAAAAGCACTATAGTCATCCTGCCCCTTTAAGACCGTTTGTGAAAGAGTAAGACTACAGGTATTTGAAAAAAAATGTGAGGTTGAAAAACAAGATATAGAATATTTTTTATGAGCGTACCGAGCTCCATGGGTCTGTGCTCCATTGGGGGCTAGACGGGCATGGCTGAGTATTGCACTGCTCACGATCTGGTGGCTTGTCATGGATCTCGCAGCTCAGATCATTGAAACGCTCGCCGTTTGGACGCTGACACACCACCAGCCTCGTCTTTATCCCACCTCCACATGGCTTGGTGCACTGAAGACAGCAGGAGAGGGGAGAGGTTGTGTTTTACATATGGGTACGGGGAAAGGGTTTTTGTAATGTGAAGGAATAACTACTTTTCTCTAAAGTAAATTTGGAAATATAAATACACTTCCAAAATAATTTTTGGGTGAAGCATAGAGAAGTACTGATTCTTAGACTACATCCATACCTCTACATTTTCATCAACATCAGAAGTTATCTCCGTCCACACTAACACCTCAAAAAGCATATCATGTGACCATTCACGTACACTGTCCGTGTGTTACTACTCTGGTTGCTTAGTTACAGAAAGTACTAAAAACGAGAAACAACAATGGTGAAAAAGGGATTTATTTTCTTGGATCAGGAAGTGTACGTCTCTGTCCATACTACAACGCAGCCCCGGAGTTTTCAAAATGAAACGGGCAAGCAGCGTTTCCAAACTTCAGTTTTAGCCAGTGGAAAACTCCGGAGTAGTGTGGACGGAAGGCGTAAACGTAGCATTGTAAAACTAAAAGGTAGCAGTGTGGATGCAGCCTGGTGTGATTTCAAATTCATTTTCAAACACCTGCGCTGAGTTGCTTCTGCATCAACGTAAATATTCAAACACAAATGTGCTATCCCCAGTGCTTACAGTTTCCCCTCTAAGCTAAACAAGTATCCGTCTAGGACACTTGGTGAGCTGAGATAGCGAGGCTCCATGGTGAGCAGTAATCTCTCGTGCAGTAAAGTGGGGTCTGTCTTACCTCTCCCCAGTTGCCATAGATCCACTGAGGACATGGTCCTGACTCGCAGGATCGCTGCTCACTGGGCCGACTGCGATCCTCACAGCTGTTGGCAGGGTAGCCGTTCTCATCCTGGCAAACCACCACACGCCGCTGGAAACCTCCTGCACATGTGCTGGAGCACTGTTGATAGAGAGAGAAGAGTGTGCACGGTCAAAGAGATGCTTCTCTCTCTCTCACACACACACACACACACACACACACACACACACACACACATACACACACACAGCGTATTGGTATAGATGAGTCCTCAGAGGGACATATCCTAGTATTATTTACATTTCATTTAGACAAATAAAGACACTAATGCAAAACTCCCAGCTGCAGCCCAGTCTTTTATGTCTATCAATGATAGTTGAAATGCACACAGTACACACTTTTGAGGAGCAAATCTGAAGAACACAGTGTATATTGTGTGCACACTACACAGACAAGCAAGAGATATCTAAGGTCAAATAAGTGACAATGTTTGCTGATATATAAAATACATATCCTCAGGACAGAGGAAGGAAGAGTCACCAGAAATAGCTGTGATTACTTCCCAGAATTATTTAAAACTCAAAGTTATTTTTGGATTGACACGATCACGTTCATACGCGTTTTTCTTTGTCTTTTTAAAGAAGCTGAACAATTCAGAGAAAGAGATCCATGGGAGGCTGAGGCCAGAGGCCTTTGGGTCACAATATCCCACTGTGTTCCATCACAAAGGCCAAGGCCAATGTATTAAAAAGAGTACGTGGAACTGGGCCTAACTTCATGAACTTGAGGAGGTGTACATCAGGTCACAAAACGCACCATAGGAAGAAAATAACTGGCTCAAACTATTTTAAGAAACTGTAGGACATTTTACATTAACGGTTGAGCACAGAGAATACTTGGTTTCTTGAGGACAGATTCAGTCTGTTGGGACACCTAAAAGGAATAGAACAGCATTTTGGGAACTATGCTTGATTTACTATCTTGCTTTGAGCGGAAGGAAGCACTGCTCTTCTCTGCACTACTCTCACGTCTGTTCAGTAAATATGAAGCTACATTCAGAAGTTGGTTAGCTTAGCTTAGCACAAAGGCAGGAAATGGGGCAAAGAGCAAACCAGGCTCTAAAGGTCACTAAATCCATGTATACAGGCGTCTAAAGCTCAGTAACTCAAGTTATCTCATGTTTGTTTAATCTGTTACCAAATTTAGAGATATGAAAGTGGTATCAATCTTCCAATATCACCTTTGCCAAGAATACGTTTTTTTCCCTAGTATATATTTTCATATAAATCAATCGGTTCAATAAAGACATGTTGTTCAAAGCAGTCCGAAATAAAACTGACATGGTGCCGTTGAACTGACTTGAAGTATTTTGTCAATGGAACGAGCATTACAATTATTTCAGTCATTTCAATGCTGCCTCAGCTCAGCTGTGGTCTCAATCCCCCGCTTGCATGTTTGCACTTGAGATTTAGCACAGAATTTCAAATGTCAGGCCCCCCGCAGAAAAGGTCGCTGACCACTATGATGTGACGCGGCTGTGTGCACAGTAAGATGCCTCACCGCGCCCCAGGGTCCAGTCCGCCATTGGTGGGATTGGCTACGGGGCAGTTGCAGGTTGTTCCTGGTGCTGGTGTTTGGTGAGGACGGCAGAGGTCGGGACTCACTGGAGCGGGACGGGCATTGAGACATAGCGCAGTCCTGCGCGGTGGTAGGACGATCATCTGGGTCACACTCACTCGCATTCACTTCTTGGTCGCTGATGACGCACAGTACCTGCCGTGTCGTCTTCCCCTGGCCACAGGTAACCGAGCACTGAAAACACACGCAAACGCACACACAAACACAGAATTCAGTCGAAGGAGCATTTCTTTTTTTACACAAAAAGATTGATGACACACCAATGAAGGGATGCAGGTTGACTACCAGTGCCAAAGTTGACCTGCTTTCAAAAGCTGCAGGACCAGCGACGTTCTGTGTCTCAACAAAGACATTGGGGCATTTAGAGCTAAGAAGAACTACTTTTTTTCATAGAGGTGTTCATACCATTCATATGGTGCAGCATCTTGCTGCATAAGCCTGTGCAAATTAGTGAATGTGAGGTATTATTCGTGACTGAGTTCAGACACTGAGGCTGGAAAGGTGCACAGGTTCACTTAGCTCCGACGCTAATAAAAATCAGCAAATCATTGTGGAAAACCCTTCAGCGGCAGCTTAAATTTTTTTTTTCAGGAATCGCTTTCCCCGTTAAATTGTATCGGCCGTCACTAATTAAACTCTGCCGTCCGTTTGTGTGCTGTCTGCACACCATTGCCAGCACTTGTCAACAGACAGTTTTGTGTTGTTTGTGAGGGCAGAACCTCTGCGAGTCGCAGAACCTCTGCGAGTCGCAGACTGCGACGCAGATGTACAACCACAAGTGAACCGAGTGTTTCTTCGGTTACAACATATCCGACAGAGTGAGACGTCTTCTTTCATGATTCCCCAATCATGTCACATCACTGTCAGGGTTGGCATTCTCCCAGCTGAACTTTCATTCATATTAAAGGAATCAGATCTGACTCACTTGAAACAGAAATAATCAAAAACCAAGCCTGTGCTTTTTCTATTCAAATAAAGTCATTTTGTGTGTCACATCTTACTCATCTTACTCACTCTTTATGAATGAAAAACATATTATTTTATACATTATACTCGTGCCCCATATATTTTAATATACTCTTTTTTCAACTGAGTCCAAGAAACATGGACTCCTTGTGGTCCAAGTGTTTTTCTGAAGGGCCTTACAAAAGAAACTCATCCCCAATTCGGTGACGTGTTTGCTATTGTCTCAGATGTGGAGGCGCTGACCACATTTCCAGCTGTCTGACACCAGATTGAGAAACTTGAACCCCACGGTTTGTTGGGGGCCAGAAACAGAGTCGACCAGCGGAGCTTTGTTAACCATATTTAGATGGAATTTGATGGCACTTAACTTGCAATGCTCTTCTCTTCAGAAAAACAATGAAGAGTCAACATCCTAACCAAAGTCCAAGACCAACGGAAAGCTAAATTTGACTTGGTGTGAAGCTCATTCCATTGAAACATGGATTGCTGCAAATTGCCATGGCTTTGGTACTGGCTGACGATGCATTATCTTCTCAAAAGCCCCTCATACAGTTTCCTTGAGAAAAATAATAACACAAGACATATCTTACATCAAGCGTGAGTGGTGTCTCACGCAGCTCCTCCCTAGCAGAGTCCACTCTCTAGCTTGCATAAGGTGATCTATTATACTTATGCAACAGCCGTCTTCTCTTAAACCTCGCCAGGGATTACACTGTCCAGAGGTTTACAGTGCGCTGTCAAAATGTTATGGATTTCATAGGACCATAGATACAGTAAGACGGCTTTACATACATAAAGCTGGTGTATATGAGTTGGCACCAAAGGAAGCTGTTGGATAACATACTGTCGGCTGCACAGACCCTGACAACAATCACAAACTCTGTCATACTCAAGTGTTCTGACCATAGACTGTATATGGTTCTGACACTGCAAGACAAAGCTATTTTGCTCTGGGTTGGTAAGTTTGTGTGTGTGTGTGTGTGTGTGTGTGTGTGTGTGTGTGCGCGCGCATGTGTTTGTGCCTGGGATAGGCCTCTGAAATCTGTTTTAGCCTTGGGATGAACCATTTCCTCTGCGAGGGTCAATGAGTGTCTTTGGCTTGCTGGTGTGGGTGTGCATGCATATGTGTTTGTGTGTGTGCACGTGTGTGCGTGGTGACCAGACCTGCAGTCTAACTGTACTGTATCACCAGGATTGTGATGAGAAACATCTGTAAACAAGACTGGAGCCCCTCACTACAGCCCCTTGCATCTCCCAGCTGCAGAGTGGCTCACTTCAGTTCTCTCTCTTTCTCTCTCTCTCTCTCTCTCTCCCTCTCTCATTTCATTTGTAGAGGACCATGATGTTCTCTGGTAAACCTTAATAAACATTGTGTTTTAAAAATCCCCAAAAAATCTCTCTCTCTCTCTCTCTCTCTCTCTCTCGCACACGCACCCAAGCACGCACGCAGGCAGGCACGCACGTACACACACTTTGGTCTTTCTAAAGTTATGAGAACACTCCTTGCGACACTACTTTAACCTGAATCCTAAAACCAATTCTTAACCTTCACACAGCCCATTAAAGTAGCGAGGACCGAAATGTCGAATATACGATAGACATTTGCCTTCCAGCTGCAACCCTGTCTCCACATCCCTGCTCCCTGCTGCCAAGGTGAAAAATCTTGTAAAGTATACTGAAATTAAACTTGCAGGAAGAAAAACATCTGGATGGCACGGTTGATGACACAATTTAGGTTAATCAACAGTGCTGTCCGTCAGTGTAACAAGATGCAGATCTGAGGGGAAATACTTAATTGTTCAACAGGAAAACTCTTCTCCAGATTTCCACTGATTTGAATCTGTATATACACATTGTCATTTGGAGATGACGCATGACAACTGGGTCAGATACAACTGAATAAATGATAGCAAATGGTTTTTTCTTACCACTGTCCATTCCAGCACTTTCCACTGTCCGCAGGCCACTGCTGAGCACACCTCTCTGGCAGGGGGTTTTGGTAGGTGGGCACAAGCCGACTCCTCTGCCACACCGCCCTGGTTGTCACGGCAGCTCACATAGCGCATCCGCGTACCTTTGCCGCAGCTAGCCGTACACTGGTGTGCAGACGAGACAGGTTAAGAGGCTGGAAACCAACAAGAAGGGGAAATGGATTGAGGATATGTCAGCACAACCAACCTGAGTCCAGGAACCAAACCGCCACTGGGTTTTGTGGGCCTGGTGGGAGGGGACTTTTGTCCCTGGGGGAACAGGGTGGCTGCTGGGACACTGAGCCAGTTCACAGTCCTGTGGAAGGAAGGACACAAACACCCTTTCATGCAGTGATTAACAAAGTGAATATACTGTAACAACATCTGTCCCTGACCACAAAATACCATGAATATCAGAGATAGCTCCTCTGACATGGGACCGTCATTAACAACTTAAACTTTATTCCTTCAGCTCTACATTTGAGAGCGGTTGTGTTTCCCATCAACCCTTTCCCCCCACCTTACCAAAACAACATTAACAGGGTCCGCCCCGTCAGTTCAAACTATGGATTGTGGCAGTAAGCCACTCAGCATAAAGGCCTGATCCCTGTCATAACAGGTCACAGTGGAGTGGTATTCAGGGCTCCAATGCCCATGCTGGCGTGGTTGTAAACTCCACCCCTAATCCACCCCCTTGTCCCTCACCTTCCGCCCTTTCCTCTTTTTCCCCTCATGCCCTCTGGTGCCCTCTGACCCCCAGTCTCTAGGAATGAGGGCCTGAATCAGGTCACACAGGATCTGAGCAGGCTCCACATTCCACACTCTGCCACCCAATAGCAACAAATAGGCCCTGTGGCAGTGCGTGAAGTAGCTCTATACTCGCTTCATGTCAGTCACATTTTAAATGCATGAACTAATAATATACCACAGATTTTCTAATGATCACGTGAGTTTGAGCGCTGAAGCGTTCATACTGCAGCTTTTAAGGCTGTAGTTGTACAAATTAGACAATAGACCTAAACAGTGTTCACTGTTCAGCCTATGAGAGGAAGTATTGAGCAAAGCATCTCTTGCCTCCACCTCTCTTCTCCTTGTACTGAGAAAGAACTCCATCCAACCATCCATCCGTCCACCGCTCCCTCCTTTTCTAAGCATTGCCTGGTGGCTGTCGGCAGTGGGACAGGAGGCCTGTTGGCCCACTTCATGGCTGACTGGTTAGGATCACAACAAGGTGGGGCGACTGCTTCAGGGTCACTGGCTCTGTCGGCCCAGGCACCGGAATTAAGAGCCGCTTCGACTAGAGGGGGGCCTCATCCTGAGTCTGCGTGCTCAGCCCTCTAAAATGGGTCTGCGCCCCAAGCTGATCAAACAAAACTAGAATTCAGCTCAAAATAGGTTTCTTTGTTTTTTCTGTGCCTGTACACAAACAGATTTCGACGACAAACATAATCACACATCACATTTCACAGTCTGCGCTACCAGTAAGTGGACGAGAATAGACCTCATTTGAAATTGTAGCATGACATTTCAACTAACCTGCTCTGTATATTAGTAATATTAATAACATCTGTTACTCTATACTTGTATATGTGTAATGACAATAAAGTTGAATCTCATCTCATCTCATCTCATCTCATCTGTTGAATGTGACTTTTGTGTTTTTTTTCCCTGAATTATGATTTCTATAATTTCAAGGTCTGTAGACACATGTTCAAGAACAGCTGTCACAACCAAAGGATGCTTTGAAATGAGGGTACCCAAACAAAGAGTAAATACTTCTTTAAGTTTTCTCTGAAGAATAACCCTGCAGATAGTTGTGTGTCCCTATGTGAGTATGGTGAGGCCGGTACAACCTCCCCCTCTGTCTTTCCCTCCCGAGCAGACTGGATCAGACGGCAACGCTTTATTGAGTCCAGGTGGAAACGCAATGTGTGCTTATCTCTGTCTGTTTTGAGTGTCAGTGTGCGTAAACATGGATTCTCTCTTCTTTTCTCACAGTATGAATCAGTTTGACTCTCAGCTATGGAACAACTGTTGCTGTTACTGCGATGAGGAGATTGAGAGACAGTGGGAAGTTAAGAGAAGTAAAACAAAGATACTAGAGAGAGGGAGAAAAGAGAGGAAGAAGGAAGCAAGATAACCATACCTGGGTGTCAGTGGGTCGGGTGGCAGCATTACATTCAGTGTCATCCATGACAGCACCATAAGAGCCGACCACACACTTCACAGCTCTCATTTGGTAGCCTGGCCCACACGAGGTAGTACACTGGGTTCAAAGAGGGGAAAAAACTGAGTGGTGGGGAAACATAAGCAACAGTGAGCAAAAGACCAAACAGAGAAGAAATACAAGTAAGGAAAGCAAAAAACAGACCAACAGACCCAAACACACACGAATTAAAAAACTGTAAACCAGGTTTTTCAAATATAAAAAAGGGTATTTCAAGTCCTACATAAGTTTCAACCAGATAAATAAAGAACAAAAATCAAAAGTCAACTTCCTGAGGAACCATAGCTCATATATATAGCATTGTCCTTTCCAGAGGGTACTACCCCGCGTTCTCTTCTGCCTCGTTGCCTCCAGGGAAACAAGGTCAAACTTGTGTGGCGGCAACTTCAACAACCATTTGAACATGCTTCATTAAGCGACTTCAAATATACCTTAACATGCACACATCCTCTGATGTGGGTGGGGGCACAAAAATGTCAGGCACCATCTACTGTATGCATTCACCTATACAAAGCTTTGTACAAGGGCACGCCTACCCAGATCATCCTTGGCTTTTGTATATTTAACTTTGCAGTTTGTGCTCAGCGAAAAGGTGCAGTCATAAATGAGAACATTGGCTTAATATACCATCTGGCCATCAGCTGTAACACCACATCAGCACCAACCCGACAAATCTTGCTGGAACAGTTTTTGAAAGCGTTGCATGTGATAAAGGTGCGACTCACCTGTCCCCAGGGTCCAACCTGCCAAGAGGCACACTCTTGCTGCTGGCACGTCTGCACTGACTCAGGTTTAGATGAGCCACAGAAGCGATCGTCTAGACGGTCCTCACCAAACTGACACCACGTCTGACGGTGCTTGTAACCTTTACCGCATGTCACGAGGCACTGATAGATAAATATTGCAGGTTAGATATGTACACAGTATGAAACATGAACACCCTGCTTGTTATCAGCCCTTGAAATACAAGTCTACGACAGAGAGACATCCCTCGATGTGTTAAGCAGGATATGCAGAATTCAAAACAAAGGGTGATTTTAAGAGACCACAAAACTGACTGTGTGCTTCTTTTTTGTTTGAGTCTAGTCCGCACAGTATGCATACAGTTAAGTGTCAGTAGCTGCACCACATGGGAGATTTAAAATATTCCTGGAATGCAGTCCAAAGCTTCTTGCTCTACAATGTGTAATCTGTGCAACAGTTAGTACAGTCCTACCCTGCAATCACCAATTTCCCAACACTCACTGTAGTGGAAGGAGGAGAATAACTCTCCCAAAGCTGAGACATGCACGGTCAACACTGGGACTTTACGTTTGACCCAGATCATTGCTGGCTCAAAACTACAGTATTCACACCAGGGTCTGTTTCTACGTTACGTAACGTTACTACGTTATCCCAGCTACACAAACACCAGTGTAAGGAAATGTTTCTTTAACATTTCAATGTAAAGATTCATCTCCTCAGCCCGTCCATCTCCTTTGTAAGGATCACTAAATATATACACTGTACAGTCGATATCAGACTGCTCTTCCTTTAAGGGCAAATAGACTACAACGAGAACCGCACTGACCTCAGACCAGTCCCCAGTCTTCCATTGTGGACAGAGAAAGTCATTGCAGGGTTGGACGGTCAGCTTGTCCCTCTGACTGCATTTGCTCTCATCGCCGCCAGCCTCAGCTGCCTTTCGACACACTGCCCCTCGTCGGCGTGTTCCCCCACCACAGCTCTTGGAGCACTGCGTCAGAATAAATGTGAACGTCAGCAGTCGTTAGCACATTTACACAACCCATGATGAACTTTGACAAACACTCTCACACGAATCCCATACTTCTTACAACTATCTTACCTCTGACCAAGATGAGTACTCCCAGCCACCGGGGTTACAGTCTCCATGGCAACCTTCCTTGTCATCAGGTTTGCGCTGACCACTGCAGTAGCGGTCATCAACTTTCTGGATCTTGCCATCTGTACGGCTGATTTTGGCACAGTATATTTCTAGGGTCCGATATCCCAGACCGCACTGCGCTGTGCACTCACTCTTGCGGGCCACATGCCACCTGTGTGAAGGGGGATTGGGTAAATGGCCAAGTGAAGAAAGAGTCGTTGATTGGTCCACACAGGCACTAAAGGCTGGTTATTTTTGGTTATACAAACCTGAGTTCACATTCAGCATTGCAGGGCTCAGTGATGACAGCTGGTCTGGCTGTACCGTGACACCTCTGGTCTGACACCACCACCCGGTCCGACTCTCTGCTGCAGAGAATCTTCCGTTTTCGCTCTCCTATGAGACACAGTGATGCAGGTTTAGATAGTCTGTGAATTTAGTGACTTTGTTTGTTGTTGTTCGGTAAGAAATTTACAGGGAGCTCACAGAAATTATTGACAAGAGTTGTAATCTATGGCTTCATAAGTTAATCTTGAAATGAAACTGCTCTACCTTCCATTGCCTGACCCGAGCATTTGTATGCTGCTGCAAGTACTTATCTTGCGCAGCTTGCTCGAGCACAATATAGATCATCACAGCTTCGCTGTGAATACCAGCAGCTATGTGTGTGTGCTTCACCTTGGCTCTTGTGCTGACAACCCTGCACTAAATCACAATGCACCTTCTGTGCAGCAGGGTAGAGAGAGATTTAAACGTCACGTGGCTCCAAGAAATGGATTCGCTATCGGTACCTCATGTTACTAAGTTTTGCAGCTCAGCCCTGCGAGAGCTTAGTGTGTCCCAGACTGGCAGAAAAGCCAAATAAATCAGAGAATCAAAGGTGCTGAGGGAATCACATAGTTCGCCTTTCATCCTGCTGTGTGAACTCACTGGTTTCTCTTTGGAATTTACTGTTGGTCGCTCAAGCAGGGCAGTGTCAAAAAGTGGAGGAAGAGCTTCTCAAACAACGCGTTTGAGTCATAACACATGGCAGGTTTTTGAGTTTACCTGCAATCCGCCTCTGCACACCCACACACTCCGACATATCCATGCTCATGCCAAAGAAGGTAATCTGCCCCAGCCCACTATGAAGTTGAGCTTTAATCACTTGTTCCAAACCTATAGGTCTAGCAGAGGCTTGTCAAGTTTAGCCAAAAAATCTACTCTCCTCTATGCCTCTTGCTCAGCAGTTCCCAAGTTTCCTCTCTCCGTTTCATCTCATCCCTACACTCACCACTCCATTCATCACGCCCATCGTCTCACCCTGCCAACCCCTTGTGCCTCCCCCTCACCTTGGCACAGGCGGCTGCACTCCTGCCAGGGCCCATAGGCATCCCAGAAGAACTGCTGAGGTTTGTCCTCTATAGGGACATTAAAGGAGTACCTGACATCTGGGTTGTACAGGTTCCCCACAGACAGCACCTGCGGAAAATGCATGCAACGTGGTATGTTTTATAATACAGAACCTTTCAAGGGTTTTACTCATGCTACAGCATCTAAACAAGTGGAGCTTTGCATTTTCTGCATGGCACACTAAGCTTTCATGACAGTTTACCTGGACAGTGATCTCCTCTTCGATACGCTCAGTACAGTTGATCCTCTCGATGACATGGTCAGAGCCACTGTACTCGATGACGGCATTTCCCACTTTGATTTCCCTTTTGAACATGCTGACCACAAACTCTCCATTAAGCAGGAACTCTCCACGGCTATTTGATATGGCTGCAAGGAGACAGAAAACAACAGTCACCCGCTGTGGTTGGTCCCACTGAAACTGAGCATTACGATGAGTCAGATTCAATCGTAAGATCAAACTGCTGTTGCTTGATTGGTACAAAACTTGAAACTGCAAAAAAAAAAAAAAAAGTGAAGAGTTTTGTGAACAAAAACATAAAAAAAGGATAGATGACTTTGGCATGTGACAGTGCAGCTGAGCAACGCTGTGGCTAAAATTGTCAGACATACAGTAAGGCACGTGCAGAGACCAGCAGTCAAGCCGGTATTGGGGTCGAATAATCCTCTGTTCCCGCAGAAGTCCCATCCAGGGGCATCCCGTTCTGTTTAACAGCCCGTCCGCTGCACTCCTTCACCCTAATGCGATTAAGGAGCTAATTTCCTGCCTTTACTTTCCTCGCCATTTCACACATTACACTGATATGCTGTGTACAGTGGCCCTCGTTCCTGCAAGTGTCCCCAGGTTGGGCCCCTAATGACTCGACTGTATGCATTTGTCCATACACAAATACATGCAAATGTATACTGTACACACAGGAAAGGATGACAACCGAAAACCACACTCAGAAATTTGCAGGGTGATATATATTTAAGCTCACGGGAGAACAAACACGCATAGAGGATGAAATAAAATGACAATTAGAAGACATGCAGACACATACTGTAAGTTGACCTTTGTGGAATGGAGCCCATATCAACTAATTGACCTTGCTGGAACGGCTCCCACAGGCCAAGTTCTGGCACATGAACATGTGAGCATACACACTGAAGGCCTACTTCTCCCTTTACACTAAATTCTGAACGCTGTCATCCAGGCAGGCGGAGATCAAAGATGCAGCTTGGAGTAGTGTTTTCAACGGCACATTGCAAAGTATGAACAGCTGTTACTCTTTAAAACAAAATGTTGGATGTCTTACCGAGGTAGTTGTCATCCTCTGGTTTCCCTGAGTAGCTGTGTTGACGCACATCTATATTTGTAGCACCGCTGGGTATTCGCACTACTTCATTATAGCCTGCAAATGGGATGTGTAGTTTGTTTAAATCATTAATGTACCACGCTCTGTGCCTAGCCAACACGAGAGCTCCACTGCCAGTGTTTACTCTGACGACCAAACACAGATAAAAATGTGTTGAGGCAATAAAACATTTGCCTGAGAGTGAAGTGAGGGCAGGATTAAAGGAACTGTAGCTCACCATAGCGAACAATGTTGAAGGTGCCTGCCACCGTTTTGCAGGAAGAGTTGTCACCTCCGCAAACGCCACATTTGTCCCTCCTGGCTTTAGAGTTCAATACATGGTCACAGCCCGCTTGCTGTTCGGTAAAGAGGTAGAAGGGGAAGGGGTCAATAAAATAAAAAAGTGGAGGAGAAGTTTGAAAAGCAAGAAAAGAGGATTGGATAGAGGATAATGGTGAGAGAGAAAAATGACGATAGACTTGTGTGACATTGAACAAAGATGCCATACACTACAAAGAAACATTTTCAAAGACACTAACTCTAGTTTCAAAAGAGTTTAATACTGCAATATTAACATGTCACATAAATTGTTCCACTTGGCCCTTTCTTATTTATTTCTTGATGAAATACTGATTATCAAGACAAAATCAAACCCACTGACCCTTGAAATAGTTTCATAAGAACTTATTGAGTTACACCCATCTGAAATAAATTTTCTTCACAAAAAAACAAAAGAAAACAAACACAAGAAATGGCATAGGCTGTTCCCTCACATAATTGGCTGTAGCAAGAGACCTTTTTTATTTTCTATCAAGAATGAAGAGCTTAGCCTTAGTGCAACAGCACAGATCCAAATCTGCATGCGAAGGCCAGAAGGGAAACGTATTGAACCACAATCTAACCGAAACACTGTGTGTGGTTCAGAGTGTACACAGAGCAACCCGCTGCTTCTTTCAAGATGCATGCTGATGTGCAGGGTATGTTAGTAATCAAGCTTTCAGACTAAAAACCTTTCTGTCATGGGGGTAAGGGACATAAACACATTCTGGTTTAGAAAAAAGGATCGAATTGCTTGTTGAAAATATTGGATGTTAGGATGCAGAAATGACCATATCCACTCTAAAGGTGTCGCTAAGCGAGAACATTGTGAAGTTAAAGCTCACCCTGCACAGGCCCTGGACACAGATGTCATTGGTATCAGGTCCACACGGCGTGCCATCAATGACCCTGTCCCTGAGCTGATAGTAGGCCGTGCTGCCTGCCACCCTGCAGAACAGCTTACACCTGTCCTTCATCAAGACTGAAAGAGGAGGCAAGGGAGAGACAAACACTTCATACCAACAGAAACCAATGCAAAGCTTCTAGCTATTGATCATTAGTGAATTGGGAGGGAGGGCTGGAAGAAAGAGCTAGCACAATGCCAGTGACTCACTTCCGCTGTACTTGGGCACCCAGCGAACATTTGGAGGTAGACCGTTGATGTTGAAGTGCCTGCCATCAAAAGCGGCACATTGCTCCTCCCTGAAGTCCTTCTTCTGCTTGGAGCAGGGCTCAGAGTTACAGGAACGAAACTTCATCCGGCGACCAACGCAATACATTCCTCCATTCCTGGGCCTGGGAGTGAAATCAAAGAAGTGAATGGATGAACGTTGATCTAATTTAATGTTTTTAAGTGCCGTCTATTATGCTTCTGGGGGTCCCCCCCCCCCCCCCCCATTTAGCGTTTTGAAACTGTTTTGTGCATGTAAAAGGTCCGCCAAGTTACCAATGTCAAAGTCTCCAGCGAAGGGAGATCTTCTCTCCCACCGAAATGACTAACATTCCTGTTTTTTTTCTTCTTCTGTAAACTCTCTACATCACCAAGTAACAGATTACATGCCCGCGTACAAGCTAGTGTGGCTCGAATTGGTCCAACAGAAACATAGACTATACGTAAAGACTTTTGGTGAGATTCCAACACTTGTCTTAAATTTCAGTGCGCTCCCTGTCAATTTCTGACCAAAGAACAACAAACAATGGAAGAAAAGTCACGAAATTCACTGACGATCTAAACTTGCATCATTATGTCTCACAAAAGAGTGGGCCAGCTGACCAATCAGGGGCTTTTACACGGAGGGTGAAGCGTCGGCAGCGTACAGTTTGAAAAATGTGTATTTTGAACATTACAACATGTAAACAAATTCTGGTAGACCCCCACAATAAAAGAATGAACCTGTAAATGGCCAAAAGATAGACACTTTAGTAAAACAAATGTTCCTCTACGAATGGAAATTCATTTTAATTATGCCCCATTCTTCGATCTGTCCTATAAACAGGAATGAAAGGCAACATTCAAGATAACTCCTGGATCTCTGTATTTATCAGAAAAAATCCCGTAAGACCTTCCCCCTGAGAGCCAGTCTCGATGAACACAAGCTATGGAAAGAATTCCCTCCAGGAAGATTGATCTATGGAAGACTGACTTTGGCAGCTAAGATGGAGACAAGGTCCACTAGGCATGCATAACTACAAAGAGAGGGACTGCTCACACAGGTCGGTTGCATTCGCGCACAGCGATCTTGATGCCCCCGCCACATGTCCGCGAACAGGTACCGAATGGGCTCCAAACTCCCCAGGCCCCCTCCACAGGTGTGGCGTCCTGCTCTTTGGCTATACACAGGCCATGTTTGCAGTGCTGCAATGGGGGAGAAAAAGGAAAAAGGAGAGAAGACAGAAGAATGGGAGCAGAGGGAAAGATGGAGGTAAGTAAAAGCAAAAAAAAAGGACAGCATAAAACAGAAAAAGGTTGTTTTTTTAAAAGGCACGGATCAGGGGGAGTGAACGCATGAAATCTTATCCGTAAAAACTGGCAACACATCTATCTGCGCTCCCATGCTTTGATGCTAATCTGGGAGAAATTATACAGCGGAGCAAATGGAAAAAAGAGAAACGGAAAAAGACATTTCATGGCTGTGTCGTGTTTGGAGACAGGAAGACGTCACACACAAGATCAATAAATATATCTCAGCTCATAACAGGAGGATAATCTTACACTGTTCAACAAACAGACTCCAGATTAAGTGTTTTTAGCATGCTGCACTCTGGCTTGGCATGGGTTGGTGTAAACACGAAAAGGCTTGAACATGTGTGTTTCTTTGTTGCTTTCATGTCCTCTCAGTCTTAGTGGCAGGAAACAAGGGGTTAGTGGAAAAGTCCTCATTAAAAGCTACACTAAGACAGTCACCTCAAAAGCGAATATCACTCACAACCTCACGCCACACGTCACTGGCAAATTGCTTCTTGGCAAATTTTTGGAAACTTCTCTTTTGTCATTTTGTCATTTCTTTGCATTAAAACGCCTGTGAACAATTTTATTGTCATGAGTCAGTGCAAAAGCTGAAAGATCAAAACAAGTAACTGCAGTGAGGACGGTCAGCTCACATTACCGAACCATATGAGTATTAAACCATAATGTAATGGATAAAATGTGGCCTTCCCGTGGAGTGTTAAAACACTTCACACGTTTTTCCCTTTAGACTTTTCATGCCAAACTTCTCTAATAAAACGCAATTCAATTCCAAACTTTCTTGCTTCATTTTTTTATTGTCAAAACTCCATTTCTTTCTTCATTTACTTCCCCCCCCAATGCTCCTACAAACAACCTCTGTCTTAGCATCTGTCTTCATTTCCATATGGCACTCACCTTCCCAGGGGAGCAGTCAGTGCCGTCTGCCCACGGCATGTGCTGGGTCCTGCATCCCTGCTGGGCACCCTCTGGACTGGTGCACCACAGCCTCCGACACTGAGTCTGACACACACACACACACACACACACACACACACACACACACACACACACACACACACACACAGATATAAATCAAATGTTAAAACTGAAATTTCAGAAAAAACTCCTGAATTCAAGATAAAAAAAATACAATAACTTCATGGTATAATGTTATGATTCAAGCTTGATTCCATGTTTCCATCAAGGAGTTAACAGAAATTACAAAACAACGTCTTACATTTTCATTTCATTCATTTTTATTTGCTTACATCTCAGAGAGAACTATAAGTATGTCGTTAAACACAGCAATTGACTTGGAGGGCTTCAAATTCAGCTGATAACACAACAGGCTTCCCCCCACAGACCCACATGTGCAACACGTTCAGCTTCAGCACACTGGCTCCACTCACCATATAAGGGCACACCTGCGTTCCCGGCCCAAATATCAATTCACACTGTTTATTGACATTGTATATCCGTCCAGGCAGCTGCTGCGAGAGACCGTACGGCCGAGAAACCGGCTCGTCGAGTAAGCATTCACCATATCCTGTGCTATTAAGGAATACAAATAAGACGACTTAAAAGAAAAAAAAGAGAAAAACAAGAGACACAGACAGGAAACACACTCAGTACAGCCGGAGACGTCATTCTTCTGTACATATCTATACTGTACAGACTGCTCTGTTCATATTCAGTCAGCTACAGTACAACTGTCAGCCTCAACAATAAAATGGGTTTACTGTTGTGGCTGATCTGTGTGTATGAAGCTATTGGTCTAGATGTAGAGTTGGGCTACACAGGGAGAACGTTGGATAGTTGCCAGACACTCTCTCATATATCGTTTTTCCTAGAGCAGTTGTTCCCTGATTTGTCTCAATGGATGGATGAGCCTTTGGGAGAAGCGAGGCTAGAGGCTGCAACAGCCCAGAGAAGTTATGAGTTTATTTGTGCTTCTACAAAAAGTGGAGCAACTGCATTCAGTACACACTCTGTATGTCTTTGTGTTTATGGAAACATACTTGTGATATCTCTATGATGGCTATAAAATACAGCCCTCTTGAAAAGGACATTTGGCCAAAGGTCAAATGGCTTTAAAGGTCAAGGTTACTTGATCTTACTACTTGACATGATATATCTTATTTGGGGCTGTTCCTCACTCCTCATGCACGTAGGGAACAATACTGAAGAAAAGAGTATGACATACTCGAGGAACTCTGTGATGTACTTCCTGCTACACTTGGACCACATCCAAGGGTTTGTGTTGTAGTTAAGCGTGGGAGCCATCACATGTTGCTGAATCTTAACCCCATCCTCCTTACACTTGTTGCTGTCGTCATGAGGCATGTTGAACCTGGCAGAGAGAACAGAAAAATATGCTCAGGTACCGATCATAATATTACATTAACAGAGAAGAAAAAAATGCTTTCATCTGCTTTTCGTCATACTAATTCTTTTGGTTGTAGTTTTAGCCACAGCTGTAAAAAAAAAAAGTGAGTATTACGGTGATCTGCAATACTGACTTGTTTCGGGCAGGATTTTCACATTTTTAATATGTTATGTTATGTAATTTGCTTGAACATTGTTTTAAATCTAGACATTTCCACATGATATAAAATCATATGAATACTGGGCAATGGACACAGCAGAACATTTTAGACATAACAAGCAAGCATTCAAGCTCCTGCAGGGTGAACAAATAGGATCCTGGCAGGTGATGCACCACACTGCCCACAGCCCTCGCTCCAAATGCTCAGCCCCCCACCTGACAGGTTCCGTATAACACTGGACTATAAGCAGTCGCCAAGCATTATGTCATCACTTGATGTGGAGAAACATGGAATTCAACAGTCCCACCTTTTGTCTAGTGGTTAGAAAGGGCATTTGTTAGAAACGATGAGGGCTGTTAAGGTCTGTAACAGTCTCCACTATCGCAGGCTAAACCCCTCAGCTCCGGCTGGACCCGGGGCTTTGGATAATGCTGAGTTTGCTGAAAGTCAGTGGTCAACTGCCAGAGGTTTTACTCCTTTATTTCTTATTCTTAAAGACTTTTTTTCCGTCTCTTTTCCCTCTCAAAATGAAACGCAGGCAACACATCTAGGGAGAGATTCCATCAGTTACAATCACAAGCGTCAGACGTTATTGAGAAGAGGAGGGATGCACGAGGCGGTCTGTGCAAGGTTCCTGAAACTGCTGGGAAGGCATTTGCAGATTCCTAGAAAGACTTGGGAAGATCTATGAAGGTCTCACCGAAGCCAAAACGCTCACTGAGGAGGGCTGATGACAGTACTTGAGGTAAACAGTCAGTGGAGACAAGCTGTACTTACACATGGCCAAGTTCATGGGCAATAGTGAACGCAGTGCTGAGTCCGTTGTCCTCGCTGATGCTGCAGCTCCTGTACGGATCACACACTGTGCCCAGCTCTGCAAGTCCTAGAAAGGTTAACAGGCTCACTTCAGTTTTCCTCACCGTCATTTTCTTTTTCACCAGTTCAACATATACAATTTTATTTGGTTATTTCTTAAAAAGTTAACATCACTTACCTAAGGTGTCACACTTATCCCTTGCTCTGCAGATGTCCTGTCTGTGGTGAAGACATTTTTCAGGTTTATCTTTCAACAGTAGATCCGTCCATCAGGCATCGAATTTGATGCAACAGATTCTCAGAATTTAAATAGTAGTCAAAGAGTTATTTGGTTCACTGGGTGGATTAACTCGACCTGATTAATCGGTATACACTGTATTTCGGTTTTGTTCCTGCACCTGGTGATGAGGATGGCAGTGTCGTGATGGGAATGGTGGTTGTCATCCAGGATGTTCTGGCTCTGCTGCCAAATGCAGAAGTTCTTTAAAGTGGTCTGTGCATTAAAGGAAATGACTGGACCCTCCTGTAAAACAAACAAACAAACAAACAAAAGTAATTATTGGTGTCATTCATTTGATAAGTATGTACACAAGTATGTATCACATACTTGTTAGTAACTATGAAGATTAGAGCCAATGTAGTTTTCTTACCAGCTCGTTGTTTATTATGACTAACTTTACAATCACAATGTTAATCAGGTTGCCAATGCTGGGGTCCTTATAGATGGAAGACACCTGAATAAAGGGAACAAAAACACAACCTCAGAGCTCTGAATGAAAACATTTTGAAGATAAGACTAGTTTTATTATGGAACACTATTTGCATGAACCTTACCCAGCTGAAATAAGACAGTAAGTTTGTCTGACTCTATCATGGACTCCCTTCCTGCACTTTAAAGCAAGTGCTGGGATATTTGGTTGATTGGAGGATCAAGTTGATAATGGCCTAAGCCCCTGCAGAGAAGGCAGCCTTTGCCAAGAACAGAATATAGGTCATCCCAGCCTCCCTCCGCGGCTTTTCGGCTCCAGACGCCTCCACAAGCTGGTATTTGAAGTGGCCGTGAGTATGCCGTCTATGTGACATACCTGAGCTTATTTTTTAACATTCATCAAACTGTCAGACAGGCTCCCCCCCCTTAAGCTGCCCTCTCGTCCCCCTTTGCCGTTTGAAAGTGGTGTTTACCCCTGCCCTAGGCTGCCCTTTCCCTCCAATGGCCCGCCTCCACAGGCTGCCAAACCAACATGCAGCACGGACAGCAAAGCAGAGCAGGTAAATACGTTCAGCGCACCAGTGTGCATGTACCACAGGCACTCCCCGCTCATGCGTGAGCAGGAACAGGCACACACTTGGAAGCGCACCTCAATCTCCCCGCCAACCACCTCCCCCGGCCAAACGATCTCTACTGGCAGCCAGTAAGCCGTCCCGGAGAGCCGAACTTACTATGGACATTAACGTGAGTATGTAGTGCTGCAAGTTGCTGCCATGATGCTCCACCATCTTGCTGTCGGCCACCAGCATGACTTCAACAAAGCGCGGGTAGGAGAGGAAGCGTTTTGATCTCCTGTGAGGTCCTGAGTCACCGCTGCTGTCGTTTGATGGTCCAGCGCCAGCACTGCCGCTCTCTGAACTGAGCAAAGCATCGCCGACCAGGCTGGAACTCAGTGACTGCACGTCACTGAATATACCAGCGCTGACCACAGGGGCTGCATTGGACACAGTGGTCACGCCAGCCGCTGGCCTTCCCTTCCGCTTGAGCCTCTTCTGTCTGTGTTTGTGTCCTAGAGAGAGAGAGAGAAGCCAGAAGGAATTGGGGCATGTGTAAATATACAAAGATGCAGGATTGATGGGAAATACATTGACTCAGAACAAAATACGCGGTATAAATCCATGTTTGCAACGAGGACGTGTTTACAATTGAGCTATGGTTGCGGCCTGTGTCGTCAAATATGGAGATGAATGAGGTGCGTTGGCTGCCTGGAAGTGGGTGTTGTTAATATATGTTGTTGCCTCTTTTTGTCTCTTTTGTTTATTGTTGCTCAAAGAGTGGGTTGATACATGAACAAGGCCCGGAGTGCCTTTTATCTCTCTCCCCTCTCCTGAAAAGAGGGCAGAGAAGGGGGCAAAGAGTTCAGGCTAGGTAAACCTGGCACCCAGCCATAAAATAAATGGAGCACACATACCAAAAGAAAGCAGTCCAAAAACTGGCTTCTCAACACGGAGGGGAATTAAGTCTGATTTTAATCATAACATTTCAAAAGAACAGCTGAATGTCACTTTTTTGTTTGTTTATTTCCCCCAAAGCACACGCAGATCACCCTTTTTTGGACCACCGGCAGAGCACCAATGTTTTCTTAGTTTTTATTATTTAAGAGTTTCAAGTTGGCATCACTTTGCCATTATACAATTTACACTGCATGTTCAAGGCAGTGGGTCTACCCGGCGGTCTTATCACAGAGGCAGAGGAAGTACAAGAGTCAACAGGAAGTTCAGCCAGTAAACTGAGATGGGATGATACAAGGGTGAACTTCCAAAATGATTTTTTCCTGTGTGAGAGTTGGAAGGCTTCCTCAATACTCGGCAGCAGTTGCAGCCGCTGGGCTGTGCAGACTGTGACAGGATATATGGGCCAAGATAGTTTCACACCAATGTTTCACTTTGAGGCGTGGAAACATTTCTATTTGTGGCCTACTATGTACAAATCATAGAGTGCTGTTTTATTACCATATCACAATGGATGGTAAATAACAGTTGCACGGTTCATTTTTCATACGACCTAATCTAATATCACTTTTGCTTGGAAGATGTATTCATTGTTATTAGTCTCAGTTTTATTATAATTGTGTAGAGTCATTTTCTTCTTTTTATGCTTTGTCTTTCAAAATCTCCCTCAATATCAGACACACTGAAAGGTTTTGCTTGTTTTAATCAGATTACCTACAATTGATCCTACAGAACAACGGTACAATTACTAAATAATAGCTCAATAAGGGCAGCTACTATTACGTAATCTGCTCCTGTTAAGACTGATAGTGGAGACTTTGGGGTGATGCAATGATTATGCCAACTTATGTCTGTGGGAACTAAGTTGAAGGTCACCTGATGCATGTACACCTACAGACAAAGCAAATTCTCTACTCACAATCTGCAAGTCTCCCATGAAAACACAAATGCACTCACACACACGTGAACCAGACATATATATAGTATATGATTTCTGACTCATAGCCCCTGGGAGGTCCATTTTGAGAAGCAGCATTGTGCTTGTCAGGTAGAAAGTGTGTTGACTGAAGCAGATATTCCCTACAGCACTGGATGTGTTTGCGTTTGCACGCTCGTGTGTAGAGGCATCAATGTTACACGTGCATGTTTGTGTATATTTGTAACCACCCTCTCTGTGTAAACTGCATGCGTGCATCGGGTAATACCTGAAGTGTCACAAGCTGAGTTCTCCCCAGATGTGGTTTTTTTAGGTGCACTCTTCTTGTAAACAATATGAGGTTTTGTGTGTTCCTCTTCATAGTGTTCTCCTTGATAGCTGTGTAGGGGCTCCACAAAATACTCCCCATCTGGAGACCTGAAGGTGCCAAGCTGGATAACAGGGAGAGAGAAAAAAAAACGCACTGCACTTAGTCTTCATCCATCCATCTATTTTCTGTAAATGCTTATTCCTTTTTAGGACTCAACATAAGCAAACATGGAGAGAACTTGCAAAACTGACAAAGACAGGACCAGGGGGAATATACAATTCAAAGATAAACTGTTTTGTTGTTTGTTTTTTAAATCAGTGAGCTGCCAACTGCACTCCAATGAGTATATATGTACTATATGTTAAAAAAAATATATTTACAGCAAACAACAGTGGAATGTGACTCATTCACGACTCATTAGAAACAACCCGAGGGCTTTCATAAAAAGAAGGTGAAATAGGTGAATTTGCATGCATGTGAGAATAGTCGCAAATCAGAAAGAAAGGGATAAAAGTGTGTACTGTACTGTGACGCCTATCAGGTAAAGCAATGTGCGTGTCCCGTGCAAGCATGCAGAAAGCCTTATTATATATATTCAACGTGGCGTGCTTGGTGTGAATGGTTAATTTGGAGATCTTTGACGTTACAGATGAGGCATATGCCAAGCCGAGCACATGGGCCTTGGTGCTCATCGGCATTGGCAGCTGACGTGAGTCATATCTACAATCCCTGCTGATGAAGCGTGACAAAACACGATTAGAAAACGTTACATTTGGCTACATGTGCAAAGACCTGTCACATTATCTTAGGTTGTACGGAAAGAAAATGCAACTGAGGCCACCGGCACCACCGCCTGCTCGACAATAACTGTGCCCATGGATGTCAGTTCAACTCCCAAAAGCAAAGCTGTCACGCAGTTGCATTAAATCTTTCATCTTCGTGACACATGGACCCTTTACTCTTAACTGTCTCCCCACTGCGGCTGCCGTGTATGATCTCGGAGTGCACTTTTGTCCTGCTCCAACACTGAGGCCTCATCCGGGCCTGGGATAGGGGCCAACTCGTGATGACGTCAGTACCACCCGTACTCGCGCTGTACTTACTACGTCAAGACGTCACCGACTACGAGAGACCGGTGTGAGGCACCGGAGTGAGATGTGGACTGTTCATCAGACTTGACTGTAGCCAATGGACTTCTCGCAACTTGATACAGTCGTTCGCTTTTTAAATAGCTGTAGTCTCTCAAAACCACTGGATCCCCCCCACATGTAATAAGTCATGCAGTCTACAGTATTTGTCTTTAATTGTTTTTGAAGACTCCACTATGTCCGAAATTGTAACCTTTCTTGTTAACATTCCAAGTCCAATCTGCTGAGAAACGTGTTTTGAGGCGCAGTATGGGACTAGGTTGGATATTTGCACGATCGACTAAAACCAGGCAAGTTTGTGGGAAAGCTTGAAAAACAGAAACAATAATAGTGGCAGGAGGGCGATGGTAAGGCAGCTTTTCGAGCCTTGTATAAGCAGTAATGCCCCCTGAATACCCCTGGCGGAAAAGTAAAGCAGCCGGTCGTACAGTCATCGCGCAGTCCGACCGTGCGTAAAAACTCACCAGTCCGGCGCACAAGCTGATGACCGCGGCGTGCTCTGCTTGTGCATTTACGTGTCCTTTATAGAAGCAGTGCCTTAACTCCGTGTCCTCCTCCTCCTCCTCCTCCTCCCCATCTGTTGCAAAATCCGTTACGTTGTCCCCTCCGGGTACTCCAAGTATTGTCACAGTGTAGAAAGGTGCGATAAATCCCGAATCCAGCGTGAGGTTGAGGTGATAGTTCTGTCCGAAAGCAGATATCCTGTAGTGGATATCTGACGAGGCCCAGTGATCCGTGCTGTTGCCGGTGCCCTCGTCCAGACTTCGCCTTTTCCTCTTGAAGTGTTCACTGGTTGGAAACTTGTCACCGGCTTCATTCACTCGCACCGGCGTAACAATCTCGTACGCGCCGACCTCCTCTTTCCCTGGTGAATGGAGGCAGAACAATCACATCAATAATGCGATTAAGTGGCAGTCCAGTGGGATTAGTGCACATTACATTCGCGATGGGTTTAATCGACAGATCATGATTTAGACAGCAGCGTCTCCTTTCCTGGGGAAATAAAAACAGTTGGAACAGCATTGCAAGGGAATTACAGTCGGTGAATTTTGGGTATCTGGAAAGCTGCAAGTAATGCGCCTGGCTGAACTCGCAACTCATTCATTCTGTGCCTCCCCCCCCCCCCCCCCCCCCCCCGCGTTGGAAAAGAGCTCCGTGAGAGGGAAAACATGCGGGGGGCTGTCAGAGCGACATACCCATACATACCTGTGCTTGAATTCAAAAGCAATCTCCCCGTAGACGCGCTTACATTCAACAAATCAGGGAATAGTAGGAACCCCAAGCCCCAGAAGAGCACATGCATGATTGTCCACGTTCAGAGGAGTGCGGCAGCCTGCAGTCCTGTGGTAATACTGTATTCCTCCGGTCACTCCGGGCTTCGAGCCTCCGGTCCGCCTGCCTCATCCAACTTTATTGTCCCCGACTCTTGGGTAGATGGTCTCTGGGCGGTGAAGCACACTGCTGGGACATGAGCGCTTCGCGCAGTCCCTGGCATACTGCTGCTCAAACAGTTCACTGCGATGTGCTCCGCCGTGCGCCAGCTCTCTCCCCAGCTAGGGGCGGGCTCAACCAGGCCAGACAGAGTACACTGGTACTACAGTGAAGCCACTCCCGTTATATACTGTGGGGACGAGGATGGTCACACAGGCATGTCCACTGTGGATGATGTGGTATGATGTGTTACTATGGCCACACTCGGTGGCTCCAGAGAAGGAACTCCATGCATGTGGTTGACATGCTCGTCTACTTTCAACAACTTTGTTGGAAACTTTCAGAGGCAGTTTGGTGACCGTGGCAGCGAGGTGGGGCCCACATGCCTGCCCTGGGCCCAAGCAAGATAACCTGGGCAAAGCTGCATTCAGAAGTGCATGGGATCACAGTGACAAAATGCAAAGTGGCAAGCAGCAGAGTCACATACAGTAGTGATGTGAGGTCTTTAGTAGGTGCTGTAAAAGGTATTTTGTGGGAATGATGGTTTTACGAGCATGAGTCTCCTCAGCAGGACAATGCTGTTATGGGGAGGATCAAAGGGTGGGCTATCCAGTCTACCCCCAAAAGATAGACAGACACACACACACACACACACACACACACACAGAGTGAGAGAGAGAGAGCAACAGACAGAATACACTGTTAACAATGTTAACTTTTTAAGATATATTCCAACTAGGCACATCCGGTACAGTATATCGATAACTCTTCTCATATTAGCTCACTGCAAATACGGTGGTTGAATCAGAGTGTGTGTCAGCCGATAAGTATTAAGAAAGTGTAACATACACCTGCCAGGTTGGAGCTACTTGAGAAAATAATGTGGCCATTGCATTATCTGTCCACTAGAGAGCACTGAAAAATTCATGTGCCAACTGAAAAAATTCCAGCTTTGTATGCACTGTAGTAAGTTATCAAACACATTCATTAAAATTTACAAGATCTAGTTTTGTGTTATGTGAAAAATAACTGAAAATTTGATTTTTCAAACACTCAAGTATCAATATCGGTATCAGCAGTATTATATCCAGCAGTGCACAAATATGAATATGATTTAGCGAACTGTTCACTGACAAGGCTGCTGAGCGATTAACTAAGGCTTTTTCACAAATGAATGGCTGTGAAAGCTGTGGGAGAATGTCACATACACATGAGAGGTGGTTTGATTTCAATAATTTCATAAATGACTGAGCTATTGAAAATGCGAAGAGTCAAATATGCATATTAAAGCAAAAATCTCACTGATATGGATGCTATGGGATTTCTTTTGGCTTTTTTCACAAACTAACAGCTGTGAAAGGTGTGAAAGGATGCCACTGACATATAAGAGGGTGTTTGTTGTTAACAAATTCATAAGAGACTGATCTATTGAAAATGCAATCCTTGAAATATGCATATTAAAGCAAAATGCTCACTGATATGGATGCCATGGGATTTTTTTGTGGCTTTTTTCACAAAGTAAGAGCTGTGGAAGGTGTGAGAGGATGCCACTGACATATAGGAGGCGGTTTTATGTCAATAAATTCATAAATGACTGAGCTAGTGAAAATGCTACCCTTTAAATATGCATATTTAAGCAAAATGCTTACTAATATGGATGCTTTGGAATTTTCCACAAACTAACAGTTGTGAAAGGTGTGAGAGGATGTCAACAGCATATAAAAGGTGGTTTGATGTCAATAGATTAAAAAATGAGTGAGCTATTGAAAATGCAAACCTTGAAATGTGCTTATTAAGGCAAATCGCTCATTGATATGGATGCTTTGGAATTCTGTTTGGCTTTTTTTACAAACTAACACCTGTGAAAGATGTAACAGACATATAAGAGGTGGTTTGATGTCATAAGTCAAAAATTAGTGAGCTATTGAAAATACAAACCTTGAAATGTGCTTATTAAGGCAAATCGCTCATTGATATGGATGCTTTGGAATTTGGTTTGGCTTTTTTCACAAACTAACACCTGTGAAAGATGTGACAGGATGTAACAGACATATAAGAGGTGGTTTTATGTCAATAAATTCAAAATGACTTAGCTATTGAAAATGCTAACCTTAAATTATGCATATTAAAGCAAAATGCTCACTGATAAGGATGCTCAGAGATTTTGAACCCTGACTGAGTGAAAGGAGCTTATTGACAACGTCCTCTCTTCTCACAGGGTGATCAAAGATCTTATGCATCTCATCTGTAAAAGACTGCAGAGAATGAAGGAGTGTTGATTTACCGTTACTTATGTCTAGAGCCCAGGCTGCTGCTCTATCACTCAGTATGCTCATAAAAAAAGCCACTTTAGCTCAATCAGTAGCATAGGTTAAAGGTTGTTGATCAAATATGAAAACACTGGTGCAAGAACTGACTACATGACCCTAAATCTCCTGAATACCTGACAGGTGTGGGGATGAAGGGCTCACAGGGATGGCTGGGCTGATTGTCCACAAACACTGGAGCTGGAGCGCCGTCGGCCGGCGAAAGTGTGCTCAGGCGTGCTGAGACTTGGTCCATACGGCCACCGAGCTTGGCTACACTGGTGGTAAGCACGGGAAACATTTCCATCCACTTTATGCATGGCTTGCCCATGTTGCTATACAAATGCACCTTGGGAAACTAAACTTTCCTGAGCCTCTCATTCTCTGCGGTGTCCATGCTGGCCAGATAATTCTGTTGGTTCGAGTCTGGACCCCAAACAGTGTACTGGCACATGTAAGTATGACAAACGTGTTTAATGGTCCAAAAATCCACAAAAACAGAAGCCAGTTGTGGAAGCAGAGCGTGGGCTGATTCTCTGGTATAGGATCTTGGCTTAAAGATAAGCACTTGGAAAAAAAACAAAGACGCAGCGAGGCACACAGCGATGGTCTGGACACAAAAAAAAGAAAAGAATCACAGATGAGTTATCACAGAAAAAACTTCACAGGAAGAAAACTACAGCCAACACTGTAACACACTGTGACATCGGTCCAGACCGAGTGAGACTCTTAACTCTGGCTGAGTAGTGAAGGGGAAACCAGGCTTTTATAGTAGGGTTGATGAGTGGAATCGGTTTGAGGTGTGCCTCGTCTGCTGCCCTGGAGAAACCAGCCACGCCCCCTGCCAACAAGCTGCAGGGGAGACAGAAAAAGAAGGGGGGAAAGAATAAAACAGAACACAACAAACTACAAAACAGAATCACCAAAGCTAAGGATTGTTCGACAAACTAACAGCTGTGAGGGGATGTGACATGAGAGGTGGCTTGATGTCAATAACTTCATAAATCAGGGAGCTTTTAAGAATGCAAACCTTGAAATATGCATATTAAAGGGGACTTCACCCAGGCCTAATCAAGGGTGACAAGTTATAGGCATTTCTCAGTACTGTTTGTCAGTCAATTCCTCTTTGTTTTTTTATACTTAACACATTCTTATCTGACTATCAGCAGTTTTCAAACTGTCTTTTTATGCCAGCCATCTTCTAATATAACACTTCATGACCACTTAATCGAAGACTCAGTCAAACTCACTTCTGCCTTCGCATTACACACATGAGAAATCTCCACTGGATGGCAGATAAACATGCAATATAAGCCAACATAAAACGGATGTAGGTTAAACTCGACCAACTGAACATTTTTAACACAGGCACATTGGAGATGAATTTGGAGAAAATGTTTTGCCTAGCAAACACTTGCTTAAGCCATTTTTTTTGTTCATGTAAGGGTCGTTCACTCTCTCACCATTACACAGATTAGCTGAGTGTCTCTGTGAGAGCTGGCCACGCCCCCTGCACAGCGGCTCCGACACAGAGACTCAGGATTGGGAATAGCGAGGATTCATCATAGATGAATGAATGAAGGTCGGAGCTTATTAATACTAAGGTCTTTCATAATAATTTAGCCCCCGGCCGTTTAATCGCAGGTTTCTGTTCCCACCTTTTACATAGGTGGACCCCAATCTCCTTTCGTTAACTAATAATTCAATAAAATGCATGTAGGGTTAGGGCTGCACGATGGTGTAGTGGTTAGCACTTTCGCCTCATAGCAAGAAGGTTTTGGGTTCAAACCAACCAGGGCCTTTCTTTGTGGGGTTTGCATCTTCTCCCCGTGTATGCATGGGTTCTCTCATGGTTCTCCGGCCTCCTCCCACAGTCCAAAGACATGCAGAATGGGGTTAGGTTAATTGGAGACTCTAAATTGACCGTAGGTGTGAATGGTTGTTTGTCTCTGGATGTGGCCCTGCGATAGGCTGGCAACCTGTCCAGGGTGTACCCCGCCTCTCACCCAATGTTAGCTGGGATTAGCTACAGCCCCCCCCAGTAGGGATGAATAATACGTTTTCAAAACTGACTTGAAAACTGAAAAAAAATCTGTCACTGATCAATGAAGGAATCCATTTTCAAATTTCTGTCCTGAGCCATATATTCATGTGACAACTCCATGTCATCACATAACTTAAGGTAGGGACACACCAACACGTCGTCAAACAACCCACTTCGACAAAGACTGCCCGCTGTGTCTGCTCTCGTCGCATTTGTCACGCCCCCTGCACATCAGGCAAATAAATTGTACCCGGAACACATGCTTTTCATAGTTCCTTTTCTCTTCTCCTGCTCTGATTTGCTAAATCTGAACAGCCAATCAGAGTGATCCCTTTTCCCTGAACTCCCCATAAAATATTTTTACAGCAAAGGGGTCACATGCAAGTAAAACCAGTAAGGAGAAATTGCCCCATGGCATGGTGTTTTGATGTGCAGCAACTACAACTTTGAGAGAACCATTTAGCCTTTAATCTGTTGTTATAGTGGCTGCGTAGTTGTTATAGGCACCCCTCATTTCAAACTAAGAATAAATACTTATAATAACTACGATAAGTTTCTTAATGAATGGCTGTTTGTGGCAATGGAAAGCTGCATCTCCACCTTAAACTGCTGATGTTTCTCAATGGAGCGGTCTGTACAGCTGTGGGAGTGTGTCTGTGTGTGTTCCCACTGAATGGTCATTGAGGTCATCAGAGTCACCCTTCCTGAGTTGTGCACAGGCAGCATCGTTCAGAGCAGCTATCAGTAGAGTAAACTTCACTTCCCCTTCAGATCAGATCATAGGCCAATAGGAAGCGGAAAGCTTGAATGAAGTAGACAAGTCTGGCCTGGGATTTCAAAGAGATACACTTTAATTGTGGAGCTTTCAAAAATCTTGCTTAGCATGGTCTATCCCTCGGCCCCCACCCAAACATGCTTTCGTGGACCAGTGAACTTGACTTCATTACGAGGCAACATCCATGTGCTGTGAGTTGAAAAGTGTTGTAATTTATAATGTGCAGACCATTTAGCCACTTGAAGCCAACTGTGTTGTGGTGTGGAAACATACAGTAATGCTCGACTGAGAAAGGAAGTGACCTTTTAATCAATTGACTCACCATGTCGCCTACGCTGCAACTTTATTGTGCCACGTCATGGCTTCGATAATCTTGTACAATCCGTGTGAATTCATTGGCTAAATATAATTTCGAAATAGTACAATAGAATAATATTTCCGTTTCTTTTGCAAAACTCTTTGAGTTGTGCGTTTTTGTGTATAATACTTGCCACTGCAATACGTGAGTCATGCAGTAAATGTTTCCCTGGTAAATAAAATATGATTCCTGTGGCTGCAAACTTATTACTTCTTTCAGCATGGGACCATTTGATCTAACAGCAGTGAATGGGTAAACATCCAGAGACGCATTGGCTCTGAGACCTGCGGGCACACACGTAATACAACACACCAGCACAGATGGGCACACATGTTCAAACATCAAGCTTTGTCACATGCCCTTTCTCTTTTCATTGGCGAAGTAAACAGCAGGTGCTGAGAGCTTTACCAATGACGCAGGGTGTGAGATTCTGCAAATTGGCTTTTAGGTCCTGGGCAAGTTTATGTTGGGTGAGAAACTGAGTAAAACAACGTTCAATGTCTGAAGTGCAATTAGGGCCTTGGCGGATTTTTTAAAAGACCAGAAGATAGGGGTCTGGACTCTGCCCAACTAGTACAGCAGCTGTTAGCAGCTCCCTCCAAAACCTGAAGGCTTCCCAGATTCTCTGGCTCTCGGTGGAATGACAACAATAGACTTCATGCCAGTGATCAAATTAATCAGGTCCTAGACTGAAGAGAGGAAAAGGTCAAGAAAGGTGAAGCGTAGTGTAGCCTGGATGGCAAAGTGACATAATATATGCCAAACACTATAGGCGACCCAAACTCTTTGGTCCTCTAAATTGCAAAAAGCTCTCAGTGCTTCCACTAATTCCTTTGTTTACAGAGGAGTTGGCTAAGTGAGGCATTCTCCCTTCACTAAGCCATTGTCGAACGGCATATACATTATTTCATGACATGATTACGTGGAGTACACTTGGTGAAGGGCAGGGGCTGCAACTGGTGGGGATGAGGGGGGGATTGTTGGGGGCAAGGATATCTGTGGCATTAGGGGTTTAATCCACGACCTATTCAATCTCAGCCTCAAGGGGAAGTGGGTGAAAAACAAAACTTCGACAGATAACCACCAGACAGGTTCAGGTTCTGTTTCTATACCAAGGGTAGTGTAGGGTGACTCACATATGAGAACCCACATGTCAATCCAAAACACAGTGAGGTTGTCTCTTTGAACATATATAAACTTGAGTCATAACATGTGAAATTAAAACAAAAGGGGTAAATGAAAAAAAAATTGACATTTATTGTGGAAAAAGACAGTATGATAGTCCCCTCACAACCCAGCATAGACTACTGAGGAACACTAAAGCTGAGATCTGTGTTGACCGTACCAACGCTTTAGTAACAGAGCCGGGAGCGTCACATCCTCAATCCCTCAGGTCACTGTAGTGTAAGACCTGCTTCTGTTCTGCTCTATCCGCCCTTTGTCATATTGGGAATAGTTTAGTGTTCTAAGTCAAGGACTGTCAGGGCTTGTAGAGTAGGCTGGCCCAGCTCCTGCTGGCAGAGACACAGCAGTGTGCACCGGGAACCCAGACGGATGTGTGGGTGAAATCTACAGTATAACACAAAAACGGTTTGAATGAGAACAGTACAAAGTGTCTTCTTTATCTTGTGTTGTTCAATAACAAATCATCAATCATCAGCTGGGCGATATAATTGAGATGTGTGCTTGTTCTAGAGGCCAGGAGGTTTAACTCATATTGAGGAGACCAATGCTGTGCAGGGCCACCAGTAGTTGCCAGGCCAGTCTGGATTTTGATTTGATGAGCCTGACTGCCATGACATGTGGTCCGACTCTGACTCGGGAGTTTGGGAGAAGAAACTGAGGCAAAGCGTCAGATTTTTCACTTTATCAGCTGGTTGCAATTAAAGAAAGTTATATTATAAATCAACACCGTGGATTGTTGTTGTTATTTTTTATTCTGTGTGGAAATTTGTTTTCAAGACATAACAACAAGCCCTCCTATTTTTTGGAGCAATGTCAGTAATAGCTATACTGTAACATTAAAAAAAACAAGTTAAAATAGAGGTATCAGGTCTTAGCAAGTTGCTTTTTATGTTGGATTCATGCTCTTGTTCATCCCTGATATATATTTGTGCTGAAAATATTGTTGTGACAAATGTGTCAAACACTTTTTGCTGTTCATGAGCCTTTGGCCATTAAAAGCCATACTGTGCGTCTTCTCCTGTGTACATTCTGTTTAGGAACGGATGGCTTCAGAGTCGCAGGAAATATCCCATGTCAGATGGCTCGGATTCTTTGAGATTACATCCCCAGGAAATAGTCATAACTCAGTCAAATACAGACGTAAGGACACCGGTCTATGGAGGAAATTGGGTGAGGTAGACAGGATTGCTCAGTTGTAAGGTTTTAGGGAAGAAACATGAGAAGTTACTCATACAATTATAGCCATATTAAAAGTCAACAAACTTTCTTATCAACGTTCCTCCTTGAGGTCAATATTACTCTACAATAAAACATTATGTCAGTGTAGACCACAGAAATATAAGCCTGCATTTGTGTCCTTTTTGATATTGCTTGTGTATCTCTGCTGGCAGTGCAGTTTAAGAAAAATGTCCAGGGTCTGTCAGTAAGTTTCATGCTCGATGCTTCTAACTACACAAGCCTGCAGACACACGTGGGAAGGCGAGGAAACCAAAGAAGTCTACTTTGCTCACACTTGCTGTACGCTGCTCTTTCTGTCATGTTTTTCACATTTACTCCCACTTGGCTCACCCTGAGATTCGTTTTCAATCCAGTTTAAGCAATGGCCTCCCACAGCTGAGGTCACATCATCACACATTAGTGTAGGGTTTGTTCTCACCTTAGTAGAGTCACCCATGGGACTCAAATTCTCTGTCACACCTTTGGTCAAATGTTTGGATGGTAATTTAACCAGAGTCGCAGTGTTGTTATAAAATACATCTTGTTTTTACAGTGATGGACTAGAGTATGATCCAATCCAGACATTTTGAAATGGTGTGATTTGCCATTTGACACACACACACACACACACACAGATTTGGAGGCACAGAGGAGTCAAAGTAATATCATAAGTGAACATAAATGGTGGAGACACTCTTCACACCCCTCTCTTGCGGAACCTCATTGTTTATCGCATCCTTTCAGGTCGTGGTTTAAAAAAATAGCTGTACAATAATGTTTTAATATTAGAGGAATGCCAAACTGGCACAAAAACAATGCTAAAAGTAATAGGCTGCATGCGATTCTACTGAGCAAGAGGAGGGCGAAAGCTGCATAGCTGCCTGTGTAGGAGGAGCAGGGCTCTGTTTTTGACATTAGTCAGTAAAAGAGAATATTCATAAGCAATGTACATACCCATCTGAAAATATTACCACCGTATGAAAGTTGGAGTTTTGACCCCTCTGAAGACACACAATCCCCCTTTTCACCAAGTAGCGGTCAAATGATGGCTGGCTTTTTATCAGTGTGGAATGGCAAGACAGGCAGCACAATGTCTCACCAAGAGACGGAAACATCTGGATGGGGCTGCTGGCAAAGCATGAGCGGTGAATTTGAGCCTACACAGTGTCATGCAAATTTAATGAGCAGTTTCGCTGATACAAACCAATTAGCAGAAGCATTTTGGATCATAGCACTTCCATAAATCCATAAGCTGTGAGAGTTGGAATGTTGACAAATGCCAGTTCACGAGGAAGATAAAAAATAATTTTGCTGAACAAAAGATGAAGATTCTGCGTTTGAAGTTTAACACAACACAAGGTTCTGTTGGCTGCCGTTGCCTAACTGCCGGAGGGCCTGAGTGGTTAATCAGGAGGCCTGGAAAGTTTTCCGGTGGGCCAGGATGGTTGTTGCCGGGCAAAGGGCCGGTGACAGGGAGGTAAAACACAATAACCTTATGAAATAGATGATAACACAAAAGCTTTTAGAAGTATGCTAAGTCTGCTTGGATGCAAGCATCGCATGACTTCTGAACTCGGAGGCATGATGACGTAGCTCATTTAGATTACACCACAGATTTCATGTGAACGGATGCAAGTGCGGAAGAGATTAAAAAGACAAAATGGGGAACGGAGGGAGAAGAGGTGGGGGGAGCTGAAAAAAGGTCAGAACTCAAATGAAAAGCTTTACAAGCTCACGCACTTGTTTAAACCAAGCTCGTGGCCTTGTGAAGTCACATTACAAGCGCCAGAAGTTGATGGTGATCTGCCAGCCATTTACAGTTGCACATAACATACACAATACAAATGAGCGCTTTGTAAAATGCAAAACGGTATGTTGTTAATCTACTTCCGTGTGAGACACTTTGTTGTTGAGCCGCAGCCGCCAGTTGACGGCTTTTCCGCTGGTGGTGAAGAAGAGACAAGCGCCCACTTTCATAAGGAAGGAAGAGTTTGACAGTTTGATTTTTCAAATTTGATCCAGTGTTTTAGACACCAACGACTGCACTGCTCAGGTTTTCATTATGTGACACTCCTGACTGACAGCTCGTCCACTGCACGCCCACCTACACCTACAACCACGCACGGACGGACCAGCTGTCAGTCACGCTGCATCCACGCGCCTATGTAAACGGTGCTTTATCGTCTATTTTACTCTAAATGGGAGCATCCTTTACAAAATGAACATCATGCTGTATTTGAGAAGACTTTAAACTAGAGATTGAGACTCCAGACTCCCCTGGAAAATGTTTACTGACGTCATAAATCAAGTGAGATGTAGGGCCATTTTCTCATAGACTTCTGTAGAAGCAGACTTGTTTTTGCAACCAGGAAGTCGCCATCTGCTGGTGATTCCAGAGAATAACGGCTTCAGGCATTTCCGCACTGGCTTCATTTTCTGTAACCGGTGACTACGTCCATTTTCATATACTGTCTATGTTGGACATATATCTGCAAGAACATGCAGGTAGGTCCAACAAAAGAAATGCAACATGTGTAACCATTTTGGGCTTATTAACTCAGCCAGCAACTTTTAATTTCTATTATTTCGGTGCCTTCTTTGAGTCTGGTATCCATCTTTCATAATATATTAATGATTCGCTCAGTAGATTTTTCCAAACTAGGCGCTAATTGACGGAGATTTTTATCTGAAACAGCTTTAGTACATCAACCATTAATGGCAGTTTAACATTGTTCCGTAATTGTAATACTGATTGGCAGTAAAAAAAACGAATAATAAAAATGAATACTTCCATTCACTCGTCCATTCATTATGGAAGAAGGTGAGTCAGTAGTGCACACGGAGCGTGTTCCTTTCTCCTTCATGACGCTCTCTGCTCTGCTCTCTCCTGTGCTTGCTCGCAGTCTGTTGGACATCCTGCTGACACTATTTTAGCCCCTTTCACAAGGGTGTGCTGACCGCAGCCTGCCTTTGTAGTTTGTATACTAAATGCACAGCAGAGAAGGATCCCTCCTGGGCCTGCGGTTTCCTGAAACAAGCCATCTGCAACTGCTCCGCTCTCGCCGTGGCCTTGGGAAAGATGACAGGCACAAATAAAGTGGATTCATATACTGTATAGACCTCAACCAAGAATTCATTCATTTTGTCGTCCTGCTGTGGACAGAATTACTTCGACCCGTAAAACCTTTTTTTATGGGTTCCACTCATGGCAATTAAAGTCTGTCGAGGTCTATTTTTTTCAAACGGCTGAGACAAATGGATGATCAAAATCCACTCTCAGGTTTCACATTCTTGCTCTCCTTTTCCTCTTTCCTTTTCTTATTCTTAAAATGCTCTCTGTCCATGTAACCCCGGGACCCATCTTTAGTGTCTGCATGTCCGGGAGTCACAGGAGTTGGTGCTGAGGGAAAGCGATGAGTTTTAAACCGCCGGGAAGCTTCCGGAACAAAGCGATCACTTTACATATGATTCACTGATGCGCCGCAGGACAATAGCCAGCAAGGCCGTTCCTAATCTTCACTACAGATACTGAGTGTGTTCTGGGAAGTTTCAGTCTGTGATGAGAAGGAAACAGGAAAGAATGACAGTGGAAGGAAGGGAGAGAGTAGAAGAGCGGAAATCCTATTTGGCAGGACAAGTGCCATTTTGCTCCAGAAATTTCAGATGCAATGAAAAGTGATTTAGAAACTTTCGAGGCTGCAAAAACAGATATAATAATTTGCTTATGACTGATGTGGTATCATACAGAGACATGACATTGTTCAGCATTAAGCACCACAATTCTGACTGTTTAGTGTGATAAACTATAGACCCCCACAAAGAATGGCATAAACTGTACCCTCATACTGCTGTGGACTTTGTAAACAAACCCATAATTGTGGAGTTTACGGAGGCATCACTGTCATTCACTGCCCTGCAAGTGCATGGTGAATCAAAATGTTACACGGCACACTTTGAGTATAAAACACTGCAATGACGGTTCAAACCAGTAAACTCTCCAGTCCATTCATAAAAAGTCAGTCTCTTCTGGTGAGAGCAGCCAGCTGTTGACTGACAATTAACAGACGCCGGTGAACAATACGAACTGACAGATCAGCTCAAAACAACAATGACACTTCTTGAACGTGCCTGCAGACCTCCTGTCTCACTTTATCAAAATCACAACCCATTTCAATTGTCCCTTGGATCCAGCAGCTTTACTATTCAATCATTAAAAAACCACAGTGTCATCACAACCACAGTTTACAGTATGAACCTCGAATCCAATATGACCAACCCTGTCATTTTGTCGCGCTCAAACTGAGAATTTCTTCAGAATCACAACTGAACACTTCAAGCTCATGGAAAGGGCTGCATCCAACAGAACCGCACGACGCCGCAGCCAAATTCCTTCGGCATTGTTGAAATCAGGGCGCATTACAATAAAGCCAGTATATAACTGTATCATATTAAAATTTCAGAGGCATAAACTTGTCATCCCTTGTTCCATAGTTGGATTTACAAAAAGGCCCATTCATAAAAAAAAAAAGCACTATCTTTTATTATTTCTGATTTGCTTGCCAAGCCAGGGGGGTCTGGAAGAGGCTTGAGCTGCTGGTGGAGACACTGCTATTGTGCATCAGTGTCAACATACACTTTGAGACTAACTGGACCGTATCCTAAAAAGACCTCACAACATACAGCTTATAAATATCCGTCGACGATTGGTACAAAACAATGAATTTCACAAAATACGCACTCACATCAAGAGCGGCAGCACGGTCTGCTGCAGCTTTCCCCACAGACCTCATGCACCCCGCAGAGCCCGAGTGGCTACACATGGACTGGGCCATCAAATGAACAACAGATGCACCCAATTACATCCTGTCCATCTCATTCGTTTAAAGCTTTTAACCTTAATGAGTCCTGATAAGGCAGCCGTTGAGTGCCCTGCAGGGTAAAGGGCAGTTATGAACCAACCCAACACCCTCACGCTAAGATTATTCAACAAGAGTCAGTTCAGTCAGATGTGATGGATTTATTCTTTTGTTTTTCTTCGTGTCATGTTGTTGTCTCTCAGTTTGCTGAGAAAAACTGGCTATTGTCCTCCGAGGGAAGGACAGAGCAACACCTGTGTCGTGACGCTGGTGTTGCCACAGATTTTGGTCTAATTACAGATTTCAAATGTTCATTTAAGTGCTCCTTTTACAGATTTGTCTTGACATTGCTGATTGAATGGCTCTTGGATTTCCATTGAATAGCCAAATGTTTTTAAAAGGGTCCCCCTTGGAAGCATTTCACTGTGGTCGTCATTGTGGAAGTACTAACAAAATAATTCAACAATATCCCATTAATGCTTTTACATTTTTTTTTCTTTCTTTGACCATTAAATGCACAAATGTTTTCTTGCCTGTGCCTTTTTTTTCAGAGATCTAACAAGTATGAAAGTCAATCGTTATGTTGACGCAGGGAAATATGAGAAAATGAGCATTTGCAGATGAAACCACACATTTGATGCTTGTGTTATTGTGTGTCCTTAAATGCCATGAAGTGAAGCATAAGTATTTTCCATGCAGGCGCTGTGTGAGGCTGCAGACACTGACATCAGTCTCCTTTTCTTTCACTGTCTGGTTGTAATAAAGCTGCAGAGATTAAGTCAGCAGTGCCCTCTGAACCTGTGGCATCTGTTTTAGATGCTGAGATAAGCTCGGTAATGCTCTGCCGGCTTTAATGACATTAACAATACAGTATATGACACATATCAGTCTCGGTGAGTTTTCATGACAGATTTACCAAACAGAAGAGTTGGCAGAGGTAAAGACAAATCACCATTTCATTTCACTGTAACAATAATGGAACATTAAGACCGTTTCATGTTGTAGCTGTAAAGAGATTTACAAAGTCAATTTCACTTTGCGCATGTCCTTCATCATGTCACTCCATCCTGCTGGATCTTGTCAGCATGAGAGCTTTGGTGGGCAGCTACTTCCAGTGTTTATAAGAAGGTCTGCCTGACCCTGATATGGGCTGGATGTGGCAGCCCAGGGGAGCAGGGACAGGCACCCTCCCATCCTGCCTGCTGAATGGAAATCAAATGGGAGATTACATCTTCAAACAGCCAAGTATCATACTACTACGTACTCAAATCTTAAAGCCAAAGACACTCTGTATACTCACCATATCCTTTCACAGGAATCATCCATCCCCCCACCCCCCATGATCCCCGCCCCCTTGCAGGAGTGACGGCACTGCTGGTGGACAAATCGTTTCCAGCTCAGGTCACATTTGGGATTTTTAATCTGAGGGAAGTCCAGATGTGCTCGAGCTAAAAAAAAGAAAAGAAAAAACACACGCAAGCGGCGTCTCGTATATTCGTGAGCATCGTTGCTTGTCGATGCAATGTCTTATTCTCTGCGAGCAGAGAAAGGGTGTGCAAACCTTAGACAGAAAAGTGCACACGGAGCAAGATGTACGGTACAACTTGGAAAACTGAACTAACATGTGTCACTTCAATCTTACCAGCAGGTTGCACACTGTTATGTCAGAGAATTTCAGTTAGCGAGAGGTTTTCTGAGATAAATGGTAAATGGACTGTGTTTATGAAGCACTTAGCTTTACAGAACACGTCTCATTCAAACGGCGCTGCCATTTGCCACGTTTTTTTTCACATTCATACACTGCCAGGAGTGCCACCAGAGGCAATTTATGGTTAAGTGTCTCGCCCAAGCACTGGTGGAAGCTGAGATCGAACCTCCGACCTTCGGGTTGGTGGACAACCGACTCAACCTCCTGTGCCACAGTGTCTCCATCCAAAATGCCGATGATCTTTTAAAAAATACTGTTGCACAAAATACCTCACCTACCATCACTAAAAATATGATTTGCTGTGCGTGTGCGCGTGTGTATGTGCGTGTGTGAGAAGATATCAGTGTTCCAATGGCAGTGTTTCTAAGAAAGCGCTGAGAGGACCTGGCATGAGCTCATAAGTGGAGAAGAGCTGAGCCATATGGTGCGTCACTTTAAAACAAGACATCATGGGAACAGCCAGTTGAGAACTGAGAGTTCCCAGAGGAAAACAACAGACTGTGCCACTGCAGAGGAATGTGAATGTCCATGTTTGCACACCCCTTATATAACAGATGTATGCGCATAAACACTGCAGAAGGGACTATTATTTGAGGAGTTAGTTAATTAGTATGTATGGCGTGTGTATATACTGTGTGTGAATGCATGGTAACTGGAACTGTAAGATTGAATGATTGGGTATGACATGTAAACATTATTATCCTTACAGGCTTTGTCGTGTATATCATTTCAGCGATGTGGGTGACTGGGTTGAATGTATGCTTTTAATGCACTTGCATACTGTATTACGGTTTATCTTAATACAGTACAGCATATATATATATATAAATATATATATATATATATATATATATATATATATATATATATATATATATATACAAATTTGGAAACTTTTACCTGCAAAATGATCAAGAAAAATAATTCATGCACCTTTTCAGATAGAGAAGCAGGATATTCTCTTCAGCATACGCACCTGCTATTGAGTAATGGACTATATTATTCTCATCTTAAGGCAAACTCATAGCGATTAAAAATCTCTTTTTCAAGAGAGGCCTGAGAACAGTTTTTCACTTACAGCAACAAAAGATAAAACAAATTACAGACAGCAAGCGTACACAACAGACAAAAATACAAGAATGGAAAACTAAAGGCAGTTGCAAGATTCAGTAAAGTGTTCTAATAATAACTGTTTGAATTCTCCAAGTGAAATGAGACTATTCGGTTTGAAGTGGGTTTGTAATTCATTCCATTTAAAAGCTGCATAATAGTTGAAACCAGTTTTTCCAAGATTAGTGTGAATGCTGGGAATGTCCAAAGTGAAATAGTTGGCGGATCTTGTTCTGTTGTTACTGGTTTTAACAGAAATGGGTGATGTAAGATAATCTGGCAGTTGTAACAGTAAAGCTTCATATATAAATAACATGATGTGAATATTTCTTCTTGATTCTAGTGCTGTCCAACCAACACTGCGATAGAGAGAGGGGGGTCAACTTAAGCGCTGTGAAGATGGCGGCCATCACATCTGTTGACGCTGATCGAGTCCAGAGAAAGAATCCATTTCAGGGGACCTGCGAATTCTTCTGCAGAGTGAAGCAGCGAGTGGTTTCCATCTTTAAAGGTCAATAACAAAAAAGCATTAGAACAACCCTCTGATAAATGTTCTCTCTTTCCACTGAGGCAGGATGTGACCTTATTGTTTGGTAAAGAAATACATAAATTGTGTTCGATAAAATAGCAGAATAAAAAAATGATTATTATATTTACTAATTATTTTGGCAATTACAAACGCTCGCAAACTCAGTTATGCATGAATTCATTTATGTCAATTAATGTCAATGCAGGGTGGAACATTTACTATTTTTACATTTCAAAATGCAGTAACAAAGTGTTTAAAAAGTAGTATTAAAAAAAGGGTTCACCTGTCTTCGATCCTCAGGCGGTGAGTTCCATACCTGGTGGCCTCAGACAGTAAAGGCCCGGTCACCTTTAGTGATAAGCCGAGGTTTTGGAACCATTAGTGTGACAGATGATCTCGTTCAGGCTCACAGGGATTTGGCGGATCACAGGTATCGGCAGCAGCCTGAACCTTTAAAGCTGTAACAAACAGGCACTTTTAAAATCAATTTTTAAAGGGGCCGGAGAGATCGGTGTGATGTGGTCACTTTTCTTAAAATGTAATAAAAGCCTGGCAGCAGTGTTTCTGTGTGAGCTGTGTTGCAGTAGGCCAGTCTGAAGGAGAAGCGTGAATGACGAAAAAGCATGGATGACCTTTTCCTGATCTGCAGATTAAATGAATGATCTGATCTTGGCTAAATATCACAGTTGTACAAAGCATGAGGGCATAACTTCGGTCAACTGACTTTCAAAGGACCACTCTGTGTCAAAGAAAAACATCAAGTGATGTAAGAAGTATCTCTCTGGTGCGGCGCTAGACCCGTGCAGGCAGAGACGGCAGGACCATTCTCAAAGGGCCCTTCTGCTAAAGTCATTTCTGAATTCACAACTGTGCAATAGCCGCTATATTCTATCTATAAACAAACATAAAAAGTCATTTATTGAGCCGAGCAAGAAAGTGTCCTAAGAAAACTTACAGTGAGGCCACAATGTCAGACTAACACTGGGAAAAGAAAATTGATCACCAACCTAAAAAAAAGAATTACTTAAATTGATGTCACACAGATGAAACAAGGTTTTTCAAATCAAAGTTGTCAATTGTCTTAACTTGTAACTTTTCAAAGTCTAACACTAACATAGGACCCATCATATTTTGTTAAAAAAAAGTTTGTGCAAACCTCTTCCAACTAATATACAACACAAAGATTTACTGAGCAGTTACAGAACTTATTTACTGTGGACTTTGAGATGTATTTTGAGCATGAACATAGATGGTGGCACGGTGCTTGTTTATCTGAAACTGTTTATATGCAACTGCCTTCTTGTCTTCCACTGCGTTTCAATCTTTGAGTGCATACTGAGCCCTAAAGTTAGGGTGAGTGTACATATGTAAATACAATAAATAAGATCAGTTGACAACGAGGTAGGAAAAAGGAAGGACGGGGAGCAGGAGGCAATTAAAGGAAGTGGGAGGGAGACGAGGGAAAAGAAAAGAAAATAATCTCGTCCCACTGGCCTTCGGAAATAATACTGGATATGTGGGATATGGTGGCTCCAATAGGGGATTCTCAAATGTCATCCATTTCTCTACACCAACAACTGAGGAAACAGGACTGTGTGGGACATTTGTACCAGGTGATATTTTGAAAAATTACTTACTTCAATTTTAAAAAATTCATCGGATGAAAAGCCTCTCTTGGCTTTAAAAAAGCAGCCTCAATTCTTTGAAAATGTCAGTAAAATGTTGTCATGCTGTTGGGACATCCTGAGTTGCTTGTCCGCCATCATGACACACGACATGTTAAAACAAACAAGCAGTTGTTTGCAGCACACCCGATGCTCAGTTTTGATGCCCCGTCTGTCAGGTTGGGTTATTATTTGACTGATACTGTGTAGTCAGATCCCGACATTAACGAGAAGCATGATGTTGCTATGGCGACACACAATAATGTAGGGCAGATGTCGAGGTGGGCAGTGGGACATACAAAGTGTCGGACTTTAACGTGTCCACAGCTGGTTTCTCTTGACCATGACTACAATGTCCTTAACCTTCATCAGGTATGTGTATTTATCTAACCAAACTGTAAGAATAAAGCTGGCGTATGAATGAGTGAATATTCATATCGTCTTACGTCAGACAACTTATTCTGCTGTTCCGGCATGTTGTTGTTTTAGGTTAGAGACTTTCAATTCCATCACAACTGTTGGCCTTTAGTGCCAAGTGGAATGTGGCATTCACAGGCCAAATCCTTAAAATTGATGATCAAGGCTCGAGGGCCAACTTTGTTTGGAGGATGCACGAAAACAGGCTTGCATGCACTGCTCATGAACACTCACACACAGACACACACATTGTGGACATTAGCTTCCAGCCCCTTTGCCAATAATGCTGTGGTTTCTGCATTGTTATCAATAGGTCCTTGGGAAGTTATGAAATAGACTAAATAGTCTAGCCCTGTTTGATATACACTCGTTCTCCTTTTCCTGTTTTCGCCTCCATTTGATGTGTCTAGTCACCGGTCTCATGGCCAGGTGGACGATCGGACCACCTCCCAATGTTCATATCTGCATCTGCTTTCCTGCAACTCCCGCACACAGACTGATATTCGATGATACATTCTGGCCATGATACATGCTGACGTGGAACAACAGGCAGGATCAAAAGAATCAGAAATCACAAAACTTGGAATGAGCCCAGTTGAAATCCACTGATCACTTTGAAAGGAAGATGAAAGACAAGCGTTCTAGGGGCGGTACAGTGGAACCACGGCGACCTTGTTAGTTATCGCCTGGTATCAATCAACCAGTCCATGTTATAGACTTGTTCCATTTCTCCAAACCCAAGATGGTTTGTTTGAGATATGCAAGACCTTCCACAGAACTTTATGCGTTTACAGCCTCAAAATGAGCATGGGCTGCTGTTCTGTCATTATCCTTCTTTTTTTAAACATAAATTCCAACTTCCATCTCAAAAACTTCAATACATTTGTGAACATGGGACAGTTTAGCCTGTGTGCAGTGCGCTGTTGTTTGTAAGTATTTCCCAAACCGCTAAAAGGGCTCAAATGGAGATTCTCAACATTCTTTTCTAAATCTGTTTGTCATGGGCTTGTTGACTGATTAACAAAGACATATAAAACCTTTTTAAAGCAAGCAAACAGGATTTCACCCTTTTATCTTGTGAGGAGAGCCATTGGTGCAACCGCCCACACGGGATGGGTGAATGAGTTTGTGCTGAACTCCGTTGGGGGTTTTTTTCCGCCCACTTTGGGACAGCTGCATCTATTTTTTTGTAATTAGGATGTTTTAATTTGGCTCATACTTTCATGTCGGGTGGAAGCATGGCCGCGGCGGAGCCCCGCTCTGTGAGAGCGCAGAGGAGACAAGGGATTTAAACAGTGCCAGAAGAACTGCGGTTGGCAAAACCACAAACCGCTGACGCATTTTATCTGTCTGCAACACTCTGCGAGTGCATCCGCGACGAACCTTTCCTTTTGCCATTGTGCAGTAATCATAGTCATGGCACCTTTTTTTCCCCCCAAAAAAACTTCACTTGCCTCGGTGAGCCGTGCGAACGAACATGCCTGAACCGGAGTGAGCCGGTCGTTGAGCAATTGAATAAACGGATGTGCAATGGGTAACGATATGACGACCTGGAGCGGGGCCCTCGTGTGGAGGATGTATTGCTAATTCTTCCTTCCTGGCTTTACTCGGGGCTGCGGCATTGTGTCGGAGCAGTTTTCATCAGCAGCTTTTACTACCGTAGGTGGAGGTATGTGACACATGCCTAACAGAAGGCTAAGGTCAGCCATGTTGGCACTGGCCCCATTGCAAGGGGGAAAAAAGCTTGACCGTCATACCAGCCACAGGCAACCCTCCTGGTTCCAATGCACTCTCGGGCATACAAGTGAGATAAGTGGGCACTCTGTGTGCGCTTGTCAATTCCCAGAAATGTCATGTTTCCTTCACAAGGCCACAGAGAGAAGATAAGGATTCGACATCTTTGACCATGGTGACCACACACCACATTTTGTCATACCAATGGATAATAACTGCATCACATTCGATAACTGTAGAGGAAACCTGAATGAACGTACAGTGAAACTGCCATGGCTTGCTGTCAAAACACCCAACAGCGTGGATGTGACCACAGAAATCCAGAGAAAAGGAAAAACCAATCCTCAAATTAACTGCAACACGACGCAACAGTAGAGTATATAGAAGATGTTTGTCACTGGACTGTGATTGTTGGCAAAGAGCAGAGACACTCAACCACATCTTCACAGGTTCAGTTACACAGAGTGGTGAGGATTTCTTTTTTCAAATTGGGCAATACTGCAGTTTTCAACGGTTCACCACTGCCAATTACATTTGCTGTGTAGTAGCACCAGAAACGTGCAGGAGCTGTAGGTTGTTATTGTTTTAATAATCTGAAGGCCACTTCGCACCATTACCTCAGTTCATGTCAGGGATATCTACGTCTGAAGTGTGCAAAACCTCATCCTGCCGGCCTGCTGACAACTTGTCCGAAATAATCAGCAACAAGGGGAGAAAGACGTGTTCCTTGAGGAAAAGCTGGACCGATAATTACAAAGGGAAAACACACACACACACAGATGGAGATGGGAAGCGCAAGTAGTAAGAGCAGCTTTATTTACGGCTCTGTTGGAGGAGGGATGACCTCACAGACCAGCTGCATCTCGTAGGGAGCATTGGAACAGGAGTAAAAGGGAGGAGGGAGAAAGAGAGGAGTCAGATCAGAGATCATTTCTCATTCCCCAGACTCAGCTTCAAAGTCCTGCAAACACAGCAGGGAGGTAGAGCCACGAACATGGCCGCCAAACTAACACACACACACACACACACACACACGCACGCGGGAGCAGACGCAAACATGTTGAACATGCAGACGCAGCTTGGGGTCACTGACAGAAACAAGCTGGAGCCCGTCTGTGAAAAGAGCTCTCTGGGGTTAAGAGGCGAAGAGAGCCGAGGAACATGGGTGCGTCTCTATTTGGAAGCAGTCCCTGCTTTTCAAAAATTGAACAGGACAGAACCAGATGACAGGCGCCGGCCGGCAGCTCGGGTCCGAGCGCGACCATTTTCATCGGTGGCTCGCGGGGCACAGGGGGCCGGGCCGTGGAGCTGCCCCGTGTCAGCCCCGTAACAGAGCAGACCCTGGCCGGGGTGTGAACAGGATGTCTTATCAAGAGCAGGAACATGACAGAAACAACACATGACACTGTGACACATATTGTACGCACATATCATGTACTGCTTTGTAAATAATATATATATATGAGTTTGAAAAGTGGCTCTGTGGACCCGATCCATCGCCATGACAGCTTTTCATTACAAAACCTGAAAGTAAAAAAAAAAAAATCGCCACAGGTTTTCAACACCGGCAGGGAGCACGACAGTCCTCCTTTTCCCTCGGCCCCAGTGTTATATTCCCACAGTAGGTTGTTGCTATTTCACATTCCTCAAAGGTATTGTCCCATTTTTGTGCCGAGGTATACACCAGAGGTTTTACCAGTAAGTGGTGTAATGAGCAGGGCTTGACAGAGGAGAATTAATGCCCGCAGAGTCTCTCTGTTGGGGACAGACGAGGGGCCAATGCAGAGGCCCTTTGTCCCCGCCAGCAGGTCCCAAATCACCATCCAAACACCGAGGCCAGCAACCAAGTTCCAAGCATCGTCCGGAGTGTTGGGCCAGCACAAGAGTCCTGCGGCACAACAGATTTGTACCCTCACAAAGCCTGGGTTTAAATCCTCAGATTAGCCATTTGTAAAATCTGGATCTCATCACAAAACACTTCCCTCCGAACCCCAGTGTGGAGTGGGAGCCATAACAGCTAAGCCGACCTCAAGCCTTCGCCAATAACACTGGGTACGACCACGACGACGTGGGAAGTTTGGTCGGGTTATTTGAAATCTGCAACTCACATAAATGGACCGACAGAGGAAGCGGGGTTGCAAACAGGAATTAGGAGCAATAATCATGAAAACAGACCAAAAAAATTCAAGCCGTTGAGCCCAAACATTCAAATTTACACTCATAGGAGCTAATAGCGGCTCACTAGTGCATCTATCCTCCACTCTCAGACATTGTTTCCACACAGATCCAAGCGTCCACCCACAAAGATGAAAGATAGTTCCTCTAAACAGCTTCACTGCCAGGGTGGGAGGCTAAACGAGAGCCTGGTGGCGTGGCAGAGGACTGGAGGGGCAGATGAAAAGCTCTGTAGGCTGATAAGGAAGCCGGGCAGACTGGATGATGAGAAACCAGAAACCTGACCTGTAATGGGGAACTGAAATGGCGATTTACTGGGTCTGCCTGCGTGCTCCTGGCTGTGGTTGACTCGAGTGACAAGGCCACCTAGGGAGAGGGAAGGAGAGGGACAGAACCAGAGGAGGGGGATATAAGTTGGGGTACGATGGAGCTGCAGAGAGAGAGACAGAGAGAGATCGGTCAGTTTGACGAAGCAGTATGGATTGTGAACACTGTAACTTCACCGCAACCTCACACATCACTGGAGAGGCTTCCCTTTTGCTCAAACTGACGAGCAGTATCAATTTTGATCCTGGAGATATCACAGCGGAAACATTAGGGGAAGGCAGAGAAGGACGAGGAGGAGACGAAGAAAAGAGAGAAAGAGCGAGAGATGAAAAAAGGAATCCTGCCACATCTTCCCTGCAAATTCACCCAGGTCTCACCCTGATCACGTCTCTACCTCCCCTACCTCCTTCCCCCCTCTGTGTCCCTGTCTTCAATCTCACAGGGCCTCAGATCCCCCTGCCTGCACACACACACACACACACACACACACACACACAACCTCCCACGCAACCCCATACGACTTGTGCTCCTGGCCCCATTGTACCAAGCTGATAGCGTGAACATCCAGGGAATGTGCCTTCTTCAAAACACTCTCTCTTCTAATTAAAAGGAAAGCGGGGAGGTGGTCTCTGATTCCCCCTCTTTCCCTCCTCGCAGCTCTACCACCAGGGTTTGTGGAGGAAGAGGAGATGAGGAAGAGGAACTGAAAGAATGGTGCTGGTAAACTGTGGGATCAGCCGCCATGAGACGGACCAGGAGCAGCTGTGGAAAAGTCTTTTGTGAAGACTACTGTTCACATTTGAATGAGCTGCAACTAGAAAGTGTAAAGCACATAAATATTACTTTGTTTTTTTTATTATTTTTTAAAAATCTCAACAGAATTATTATTCTACGCGACACTTTTATATGCATTTCAAACTCGTGTGCGTTTTGTGTGTGTGTGTGTGTGTGTGTGTGTGAGGAGGAAGCTGAGTCAGCGTGGAGCGGCTTATTTGACCACTGTCGGTATGATGGAAGCGTTCAAACACTCAAGGCCCCAAAACTGCTCTGATGGCTGATGATGATAATCCCCGGTGACCTCCATGTCTGACATCATCACTGTCAGACAGAGGTCGGGGGGGGGGGGGTGTGTGTGTGTGTGTGTGTGTGTGTGTGTGTGTGTGTGTGTGTCTGTGTGTGTGCGTCATAGGTCCTCATTGTATGCGTTAAATAAAGTGAAGTACATATTCATGCATCTAGAATGACTCATGCTCCATTGTAAAGTTTCACTGTTGGTGCAAAGTTAAGTGAGGTGTTTTTGCATACATTCCAAAAAAAAGCTATGCTGCCTCATAAGTGATAATTTTACAAGATGGCAAAATGCAGAGAATTACAGGTAAAATGTATCCACTTTAGGAATGGAACGTCAAGATGTAAAAACTACGATAGAATGGCCATACGTTAGGTTTATTTGTACAAAATAAGGCATGTGTAACACACTGATTGAAGACACTTTCCATCCAGGTGCCAGATTAATATGCTGAAAATACAACCAGTAAATATGATCCAATTGTTTTTAAGGGTTGCATGCGTTTATATGTCTAGTATCACTACACTGTGATTGATTGATTGATGAAATGTTGATTTCGAATATGTAAATAATGAACATTATATGTGGGTTATGTATAAAATAAAGAAATGATTGCTTTTTATCGTTATGAAATTATCCTTATGACTACATTATTTTACCTGCTCTGTCCTATATTATAACACATGCAGTTTTTTACCTGTTGAAATACCTTTGAATGAGCCATACAACCCATAAAACACAGTATATCACCTGCCAAAAAGGTCAGAAATCAGTTTCTGGAGGACGATCACTTTTTGGCACCACACCGGTCACTCACATGATAAAGCAGCTACCGCCATCTACTGGGGATCGCCCCACAAATACTGATGGCGAAATCAGGTGCATTTCCCCTGTTTACAAAAGTCATCTGGCACCTGGATGGAAAGTGTCTTCATTCAGTGTGTTACACATGCCTTATTTTGTACAAATTAACATATCATGTAGGTTTTACATCTTGAGGTTTCATTCCGAGACATTATACTTGTAATTCTCTGTATTTTGCCATCTTGTAAAAGAATCACTTATGATGCAGCTTAGCTTTTTTTTGAATGTATGCAGAGGCACTTCACTTTATGAGGACAATTATAAAACATTCTGAATACATTATAATAATAACCCTACGAATGCTGTCATAATGCACTAAAGATATGGGCTTCATAGAAAGTGTTACCCAAATTTTATTTAGCAGGTTTCATCATTCGTCTTTTGCGTGAGAGATTAAATGGAAATTTCTACAATTACATTAAAACCCTGAATACAAATTCATAACTTTATCACCTTTAGATACAAAAAAAATCAACCATTTACATTTTAAAAGAAGTAAGACAATAGAAGGAATTACCTCTAACTGATGGTCTGAGTCAAACCACAAATAAAACATAATGAAATGTCCCACAAGTACAACAGTGGCTCTGACAAAAACATAAACCAACTTCCATAAATGCAGTGACGTCACACTGATGCTGGACTTGTACCAGAGGCACAAAAACCAGAGCAGAGTAGTAAACTCCACGATCCAGCAAACGTCACAGCACTTGTGCTCCTGAGAGCGTTCACAGGCCTGGTACGTCAGCAGGCTGAAGTATGAGCGGGAAACCTTTGGGCAGACGCACCCGTGGCCTGCACGCATGAGGACTCACTCTGTGAGACATGCAATACCGGGAAGGGTCACGGAGATTATTTGTACAGAACTGAATGCTTTGTGTACATGCAGGCACACACACATACACACACACACACACACACACACACACACACACACACACATACACATACACACACACACACACACACACACACACACACACACACACACACACACACAGGTGTGAATACAACAAAACAATGCAATAAGCATCTGAGTGCCACGCTTTTACGTGTACAAAATCATAAACTGTGAGTTGAATATCCTAGAGAGTATTTGAAGCATTTCACCTTCCACACGAGAATACTCTGTGAGAAAAAGACAGAGAAAAGCAAATGAGAAGCTGATTGTCCGTGTGATTTCTTATTTTTTCCCCCTGCACAGCATGCAAAGCAGTGGAACATCTCTCCCAGGAGAGATTCCAGTCAGACTGCGGAGAGGCGGGTCAGCAGGGGTCATGGAGCATGCCCAGTGCCATTTTCCCACAGAACTGTGATTTGCGCCCTTGGTCCGGCTGTGCGACCAACTCTTGCTACGTACTGTGTGACGCTGCCCACGGAGGCGTCACTTCCTTGAGATACTCTACACAGCCGGTCAGCCTTGCCCCTTCGTCTCAGCCGAGGCCCCAGCTCAGCTCTTTTATGACACATATTTGACCTCGGTTGACCTTAAGAATAAGGTCAAAAGAGGGAATTCATGAAAGATTCTCTTTGGTGTCAGGAGCTATAAATTACACTCTGTTCAATTTTCTGGGTTTCGTGGCTCCATGGGTCCTTCCAGGATGTATGTCCGTGTCTGACTTCATGGGGAAGTCCACATTCATTCAACACAACCCATCCGGTCGCTCCAGGTACGAGGCGGACCGTGTTCTGTCCAGCCACAGCCCCGTCCTGTCCCGTGAATCACGCAGCCACTACCCCTGCATTGTCCAGCACGGGGTGGGGTGCAGGTGGTGGTGGGGTGGAGGGGAAGGGGTGTCACCTTTCCCTCCTGGGGCGGCTCACACACGCACGCACGCACGCACGCACACACACACACACACACACACACACACACACTTTCACAGTCTCCATTCATCCCTTCAGTGCTTAGACGTCACATCCTGCACGCACACACGCGCTTACTCATACTTACCCGCAGAGGATGCAAAACAGAATTCATGGAAGGAACACAGATTTTCGCTGGCACGCACGCACACACACACACACACACACACACACACACACACCTGGTTCAACACTTGACACACACTGACTCTTGTCCAATGCTTACAGTATGCCTCAGCCCTGACTATGTCATCACTTGTAAAGTTGTATCGCTCAAGACGTCATCATCATTCAAAGTTTTTTGGCTCTGGATTCCAACTAGTAAACAGAAGCAGGGGACGCTGCTGTTTGTTCTTCCTGTCTCTTTACGTGTACTTTTTAATATTTCCCAACTGAAAGAGATCAGTCAGGATTTATGGTCAAAGCTGCCCCCCCCCCCCCCCCCCCCCACTCCTTTTCCAGTTATCCTCTGCTCCTTTAACACTCGTCATTCTTCCTGTGGAGACATTAACACACTGGCACAGGAACAGATCCGGGCTTATCTTCACATACACTATACAGTAACATGGTTTTACTGATGAGTCATATTTTAGCGCCCTAAGAGGCCTCGAATATGAAATGTATTCTTTCTCCAACTTCATCGCTGCGTGCTTCATTACTGTGCCTCGACAACAACACCACAAGGACACACCATGTAAGGTTAGTAGTGAGTAGACCACAGAGAGAATTCTGCAGGAGACTACGGTAATAAAACGGGCTCCCAATAACGATAAACGTGTCAGTGAATTTGGACTTATACACGGGTCGCTCATGCATGTGGCCCGAGGGCTCCTCCGGTGGGCTAAGTATAGATGATGATGGTTCTGCGTGAAATTCAACTCCAAGAGAGCTGGAGAAACCTGAGAGGTCAAATGGCTATTGACTGACTTTTTTCCCTCCTTCGCTCATAGCTATCAGACGCATAGTATGAAATACCACACGTTACTAATTCAAGGACACTCCAACCGATTGTGTTCTGAGGAACAACTGGGCTCACAAATCCCAGTGATTGAGGATACTGTCAGTGGCTGCAGAGACAGGAAAGGAAGGGGAGATTAATGAGGAATGTCAGGTCTCTGCAATGTCTTACCTCTAAACCTTACTGACTTCATCCACAATAAAAACCTTTTTGTCTTTGGAATTGAAGCTGAATTGATTCATTTTGTTCATCCCCGCCACCCATTCCAAACCATACATGTATTTCCGACTGCTGGGATCATTTGTGGCCTCCAACTTCCCAACAAGCCAAACAGGACATATACGCTTGACATGTTATGGCCGTCAAGAAGCTGATATTGTCCATTATTCACTGTTCCTCCAGCTTTCTGCTTCTTCATCGGCTCCTGGGGAAATAAACCCACTCATTTCGAGCTGCCAAAAGCTGCTGTGCTCAGCAGCCAGTTGCTAACTTGGTCTGTCCGCCATGTGGTTGCCGGGGTCGGAGGCACACGGCCGCTCCGTCAGCGCTCGTTTTCCGGAAACAGCTGCTGGGTACTGACAAGCCATAACAGTGAGCTCGGAGCTGAGGTGAACTGCAGGGGGATTAATTCACATATTGAAATATTGATTCGTTCATCTTTGAATGTTAAAAATACAGTTACCGAACCTGTTTGCAAATTAAAAGTATAGCTGAGCTCAAGTGAAGGTGGCGGACCACCACAGGCCTGCATCAACATCTCAAGACGTGTAGTGCAATGTGGGATGGTTTAGTCACACTTGTTAGCGAATTCCAGTTTTCCAGTCAGCTTTTTGAAAAATCAGATCCAATTTCCAAATGTATCCTAACTGATTAAGATCTGATCCCGGATAATAATTGTTTCTATTCAGAGAGTTAAAGCTGCACAAATCTATATTTTCATATTAAACTGCATATAATGTGAACATTGCTGCTCAGATTGAAAAGGCCAGAAAATAGTGGTGCACGTTGCAGCTAAACAGCCAGATGTTTGACTAGAGGCCCAAACAGAGCTAAAGGGAGAGTGGACATTACACATAAATTCATCAGGCGGAAACAAATGTGAATTCAATGAATGCCAATGTTTTTCTTCTGCGTCTGTTAAATGCTAATGTTTTGCTGCCCTCAAGTGGACGATAACGCAGCTCAGACAGATTTAAAGAGATAAATACGACACACACAATATCATATGTGACATTTAGAGGACTCCATCCTTCTTATTTTTTATGAAATCAAGTATGCATAAATGAAGTGCTCCAGGTGCAGCCAGTCTACTCACAGAGGTCAGGATGAAGCCCGGGTTTTCAGGAATGACTGCCTTCGCATGCCCACTCCAAAGGAGCCGCTCCGCACCAGGTGCACCCAGCAGGAAGTCCCCAGCTGCCGCAGTCGACCCAAAGTGCGTCCGTCTTTGTTCGGAGAGGTCGAGCGGTGTCGGTGTCTGTTAAAATGTAGGAAGACGCCTGAAAGCGGAGAGCACGGCGAGTGTCAGCCTCGGGACTGTTTGGTTCCACTACGAGACTCATGCTGAAAACAACAGCCCAGGCTTGCTGACAATAATCAGGCCGCACACACAAAAAATACCCCAAAAATCTATTGTTTGCAGAAATGTTTATTCCCTGTTCATTGATTTCTGCTACAGGCCAGCGGCAGGGTCAACATGCAGGTGTACACTGTATCTGAATTGTGTTTTTCTTGGCTGTCTGGAGGTGGAGGTCGACTCTGTGTGTGTGCGGCCCGCTCTGCCAACGCAATTCACGCCGGGTACACTAGACGATGTCGGGGCCCCGCCTGTGTGTGCCGAAGCCACTCGGCCTTGTGTTTCCCTGACTCCGTACTCTGTTGTGCACATCGCAGCGCAAGCGCCATTTGGATGTACGCTCTCTAACCGAAGTGTCTCCACACAAATCTTTTGTCCTTAATTATAGTTTGTGCTGTCTGCTCATTTCAAAGTGCCATAGGAAAACACTTAACCCGCACAGGGGCTCAGCGTGTTTTCTCCGCCCCATGCAGGTTCTCTTTTCAACTCCCCCGTGCCGTAGATCAACTGGTGCTTGGATGTAGTGACGCAAAAGGAGCTATGGAAAATGCACCGCGCAGTGGTCGGACAACATCTCAACTCGAAAGCCAACCGCGTGTTTGTGTGCGAGCGTGTTTGTCGGACAGGCGTACAGTGTATATCGGGAGGCGTTTGTGAGTCATGCTTTTCCATGATGTAAACACTGAATCAGCCCACGCAGGGCCTCCCATCTTCTCCCAACACACTAAATCACGTGTCAGTCTCACAGGCCTCACAAGACCTTTGGCATGAGGTGTATGTGTGTTTGGAAGTGCACAGGGTTCCCTTCAACAGCAAAAGAAAACGGAAACCAAGTGTGCTCAACTCGGCTGATATGGGAAGCCCGCTCGTCTCGAGTCAATCCCTCAAAAGTCCAGTGCTGACGCAGTGTTTCAAGTTGGAGCGTGAGATTAAAAAAAGTCTCCAGCTTGGAAAGAAGCATTTTTCACATTTGGATAAGTACGTTGAATTCATTCTCACAGTGACAAGTATACACGTCTTTGTGTGAAAGCGCTTACACCGCTTCATCCGAGCGGCAGCAGAGCGCGTTCACCACAACGCAGGCGACCCCGAGCCAGCGTGTTGCTGCGTGACATCAGCTCAGGCCCCGCGAGACTGAATCAATACGATGAACAAAGAAACTTCAGACCGTCGTCTCCCTCTGACCCTGAATATGACACACACACACGCACACACACAGATTCCCTCGGCGACATCGATCCGTCTCCCTGTGACCTAGTCCTCGGCCCCGGTGGGTGAACGAGTGACGGCCAGGCAGGAAACTCGCCGCGTTATGACGGAAACGCAGGTTGCCCTGATTCCTGAGCATCAGCCACACTGGAGCTCGTGAGTTATGGCCTCGGCAGGCGAGAGTGTGTCGGCCACAGGAAGTGGTCTGTTGAGCGTGTGACCCGTCTGCTCTCACAGCTTCGAGGCAGTCGACCTCTGTCCACGGTGAATGATGCACGGTGCCAGGGGAGCGCGTGGCGTCTGTAACTAGCCACGAGATGACGCTGGGGGACACACATAGGCTGATATTTTTTCCATTAACTCGTGGCTGCTGACACACAATGTAATAAGTGATGGCTCTTTTTTTACGGTATATAAAGTTTCCATTCTTTCTTTTAGAACAACCGCAGTATCCAATCTCACACGCCAATTATGGAATTTTCTGTTTTGGCTTTATATTTCCGAAAGAACCTGGAGCTTAGAGTCAAACAGGTACTGACAGTACACCTCCATGGTCAATACTGAATCATGCTGGGCACCCTTGTTCAGGCCAAGTTCCAAAAAAACATGGCAAACGTAGAATCAATGTCCAAGGCCCCTTTCATCACGTGAATAAAAACAACACCAGAACAATGATTTTCATATTTTCAACCAAATGAATTTGTCCATAGTGTGTGATAAACACACGCTCCTTGAACGATGCAACAAAAGAAGATTGAGAGGAGCTAATTGGGAGGTGTGAATGATGTCACTGCTGTTGCTCTCAACAGCTCTCTCAGCTATATGATGGAAACACTGGCAACATTTCTCAGGCCACGGGGAGTAAACGACGGTGACACGCGGCGCTCACATTATCGAAAAATAACATATCACTCACAGAGACGGAGTCTATAATGAGGAAAAGAGGGAAAATGATGAATTCAATTCATATTCAGTATTGTAATTTGATCCACGTCCATCTGTCAAATTCTGCTTGGCAGAGTGAAGAGGCTCCTTGTCGTAACTTGTACTAAGTCATCAGTGTTTAAGACGATATTGATGACATGTATTTTACTCTCTGTCAAATATCGAAGCTGCTCCTTCATATGAATTTCCAGTAATTCCTGTATCCGACACTCTGCGGTGTAGCATGACATTCTTTATGTTGTCGTTGTTATTCTCCTGCTGGAGGTGCAGCAGGAGTATTCTGGGAGTTCAGGACGAAACCTCCCCTCCTCGGCCCCTTCGCTCAGTGAAAAAGAGAACCAGCACTCACCCCGCTCAGGGTGACAGCGATGAACCCTCTTCAGCCGAGTCGTCTGCATCGGCCTGGTCAAACTCTCTTCGCTGCTTTGGCCAATCAGAGTCGCTCTTGCGGTCGTGGGGGCCCAATTACGGAGGCATCGGTCCACGGCAAGAGCTCTTTTTAACTGAGAGGGCAGTGAATCAGGGAGACGGCTTCTGTACACGCCAACATCCCATCGCCAAGACGCCCAGTGGCCACGTGGCCGACGGGGACAGCGTCTCTCAGAACCAGTGGACCAGATACTTTGTTACATCTCTGAGCAGCCCTCCTCCTCCTCCTCCTCCTCCTCCAGCAGCAGCAGCAGTAGCAGTGAATGTCTCCTGCTTACAGCCACCATCCATTCCTCGAACTCAAATTTTGAATCAAAAGGCTGACAAAGTGACATTCAGCAAGTTAAAAGTTAGAACAGCAGAATGTCGGCACAATTTGTAATATCTTGGAGGAGTGTTGTGAAGGAAATATATTAACCAATCAGCATCCCCCTCCTTTCCAGTTTAACGAGCAATCGAAGTCTGTTGCACACACAGTGCATTCTTGCAGTACTTATCTGCTCTATAGCGTCCATCCCAACAATCAACGAGTCCTGCATGATACCATGACGCACATCTGTGAAATATGAATGTGTGTCGAGCGAGTGGTCTAATTTGTGAACACTCTTTCTCTTGCAAGTTTGACAGTGGAAACATTAACATTTGTGTAAATTTCATCTCCTTTGTCGAATATGAAAGTGTGTGATGCAGGTGGTGCGTTTGAAAAATATGTTTGAGTGTGTGTGTGTGTGTGTGTGTGTGTGTTTGCGGCTCATTTAGCCTTGAGAAGTAGCCTCATGCAAAAGGAGCTTCCTCTGTTGCACTTGTAAATTCAGTCCACATGATTTGAGTGCCTTTTTTTCCCCCCAAGGACCACAACTCTACTGTGTCTATGAATTTCTATAACCCTCTGAACCAATAAATCAAATTCAGGAAAAAAGTATAACTTGGCTTAAACTTTTTTGGCCAATGTTTGTGAGCGTATTACTCCGCAGGGCTCGATGCAGGACGGGGATGATTGGCTGCACACTGTACATCATCTGATGTCTCTCCTCTCTTTTCCAAATTACTCACCCAGTTAGGAACATCTCGGCGCTCCTTTTGTACGTTGCCAAAGAAACTCTCTCCTCCCCCCCACCTCGACTCCTTTGAAGCAACTTCAGAGCATCAATATTTAACCTGATATTGTCAAATCTAAAAAAAAGAAAAGAAAAAGAAAAGATGATGTAAGGAAGGCTGAGCTTTGAAGCGTGTCTATCCGCAGACCAATGCTCAACACATGACTGATTTCCTCTGTTGAGTTTGACGACAACACACTCATGGCCATCACCCACTACGCCCTTGATAACTAAAGGAAACAATGGGACAGGACAGTCGCCTGATGGACAGATTTACATCCCATTTGGGTTTTTTTGTGTTTTTTATGGCTGCAATCTGTAACATATTACAACGAAAGACTTGAATCAAACAAATCATCCGAAGGGGCCTGGATAGTATCTTCTTCTTCTTCTCAGAATAACCGTGGCCGAGCGGCGCCTCGCACAAACTTTGGAAATGAATCATTCAACAGCGCAAAGCGGACGTCCCCGCATGCATTCCTCGCGACAGCATGACTATTTCATCGGCTCGGTCCGACACAGCATTCAGGAGGCCAGTGGACGATTATTCTGAGGTGTACCAATTGGCATCTGCCCAAGTGCACCGTGCGCAGGGTGCAGGGTTTAGGTTCGAGGTTGGTCGGAAGAGGAACACTCGAATCTGCACGCCACACCCACCACAATGGGGAGGTTGCAGGCGCACTCTTCAGCAAGGCCGGGGGGGGGCGACAGCACTGGGACAGGCAAAAGGTCAGCGGGGGTGACCTCTCTAAAGGGGCGTCGTCCACTGTGGAGACATAAACCCTTCTCCAATGGAGTCACCTGTGAAACTTCTGCATCAGCTGTAGGTTTTGCTCCCCGCAAAATTTACCGAGCTCTGTCGCCGCTGCGTCTGGCCCGCCGGTGAACGAAGCGTGGTCTACAGGGAGCTCAGGGGTCGGCTGCAGCAACACGTGGGCCTGGTCACGTCCCTCTGCTCACACCGGCCACTTTGACGTGTCACAGTGGAACAGCCCCGCTGCAGGTCAGCGCATGTCAGTACGCCGCCGCGCTGAACAAATGGAGGCCACAGTGATCATACCTGGACACGTCGACATCAGTGGTAGCATCGCTGGCCATGTCAATTTTGGTCGTTTAGCTCAAAGACATTGAGGAGAACAAGCGAAATGCCCTAACTTTCCAGGTCCCCTCAGTTCTGCGAAGCGGTTTAACGTCTTTCTGCTCTTTGTTTTTGCTCAGTGTGTACCACTTACCATCAATGACATTTCCAATCACTCTGGGTGATAAAGAAATCTGACAAACCAACTGTACCTGGCTGGCAACAAATGGCAGACGGGCAAAGTTTGCCACCAGCTTGTGAGTGGAGCATTTCAGCAGCTGAACAGCCTCAACTTTCTCCGTCGGAGGCCAAAGGAACACAATACTCCGAAGTCTGAAACTAAAGCAGCAAAAATGGAATTTAGCCATCATTTAATCATGCCTACGGTCTGTACATCACATGCAAATGAATATGCTCATTCCGAACCATCAGTAGTGTGATTTAAAACTAATTTTGTACTCTGATTTCGGCCCATTTTTTTCTAATGTATGGCTTATCAAAGTCCAAGATACACAAATCAGCCACAGCATTAAAACCAGTCAGCCTACAGTATGTGGTTTAATGTCGTGGCTGATTTTTGTAAGTGCGAACAAGAGTAAAGGTGAGATGTCAGGGGCTGTTTTAATGAAAGGAAACTTCAGTCGAGTTCAAAACTACCGGCTGTTCGGGCTAACGAAACAAGTCCCGCTGGAGCTTTTTTAGGAGGTGACATCATAAATTCATTTCAGGAATTTAACGAAAAATCTGGATGCTCCAGAAAAGGAAAGAAAAGCTGCCGATTGATTCGCGTGACGACATCCAGAGGCCGAAGCCATTTTTTATGGCTTCCACAAACCCTCCACCAAAATAGCCCCTGGTGATACATGTACACATCATTTCCTATTGATCACTGCTATTGTGCTATTGAAATGCCCTTGTTGAACAATATATTCCTCCACCACACCGCCCTTCCTGGGAAGGCCCATTTCCATGCACAGTTGGGCATGAGACAGATACAGTATTAGGACCAGGAGCCGCCACATGACAGCAGCAGGAAAACCACGACAGGCATGTAACTTTAGAGGAAGATGAGCCTCCTGTGAGAAAAGTGACTTAAATGTTCTTTTTTCATTGCTCTCTTGAGCGGAAGCATCTTGAAATTTTGAGCACACTGCCAAAAATAGCTGCGGACTCTTGTTTTCTTTTCATTTTCTTTTCTCTCCAGCAGCCTTGTTTATGCATCTACAACTAGTGTCGGCTCCAGCCGGCTCGAGGAAAGAGCCCCGTTGCGTTGGTGTTTCCATGGCAACGGGGGAGCAGAAGGTCTCCAAGGTCGCAACGGGAGAACCGGGTGCCGAGCTGATGGTGAATGGAAGGTTGACGCGGTGGGCGCTTGTGGTCTTGTTGTTATTGGAGATTTCATTACCGCCTCACCCGGCTGCCTGACACTGACGTGATAAATTGTCACCAGGCACGGGGCTGTTAATCATTTCTGGGGGTCGCACAAGCAATAAAACATGGAGCTCCTTTCCTGCATTTGATGATGGGAGGGAGTGGAGGATATGTCCCGATAAAGAGCGGGAGAGAGGTTCCGCGGGAGGCGAGGAGAGTGTTTCGCTGCTGGAAAAGTGGATTGCATCCATTATTTAGGTGCTGCTTCCCTTCTCCGTGAGCGCGGGGTGAGAGAAAGGAGAAGGGTTTGCAGGATGTAAACATCTCCTCTAAGTCCCTGTGCAGACTGCAAGTGGATACGGCTCTTCTTATATAGGTAACATACAGCCTAAATATAGCAAGAAAAAACATTCCACATTCAAAATTACATACAAATGCCATATAATCTGGGATACATACACTGTATGGGTTGTTAAGATTTAGATTTACAATAAAAACTCTTTCTGTGCAACTGAACAGTGTGTGTTCCTCGTATCAACAGGAGGCCCGGTTCATGTGAAAGCACTTTCAGATCATTGCATCAAACGCAGTGCAATGCATCGAGGCCCCTTTGAATGGTGGAGAAAGTGGGCCAAAAATGTGGGCTCTGATATGTTACTGTTTGATGCGCGACGCTTCGTATTTCCTCCTATGAGCTGCACAGATTGCGTCCCCAGGGTAATCTTGCATGCACACGTTTGAACATAGGGTATTAAGTACCTCGGCGTGTGCCGTAGCACAGACTGGGAAAAAAGACTTCACATGATGCAAGCTCCGAAAAAGCTCCGCTGTCCTCTGTATGTTGGGCACGTGGACATGTATGTGTTCAATGTAAAAAGGCGCAGGAAGGCCAATCCCAGCTAACATTGGACGAGAGGTTCACCCTGGACAGGTCGCCAGCCTATCGCAGGGCCACATACAGAGACGGACAACCATTCAATCTCACCTTCACACCTACGGTCAGTTTAGAGTCTCCCATTAACCTAACCCCATTCTGCATGTCATTGGACTGTGGGAGGAAGCCGGAGAACCCGGAGAGAACCCACGCATACACGGGGAGAACATGCAAACTCCACACAGAAAGGCCCTGGTTGGTTTGAACCGGGACTCGAACCCAGAACCTTCTTGCCACTACACCACCGTGCGGCCCCGCGGGAAGGCCGCTGCAGTTATGTAAAGCTAAACAGCCTTAGCGAGCGTAGACTTGTATGCCATCTTGGATATTCAAGTTTCAGTATCTTAAAACTGAATGTCAGTAAATGTTATGAAAATAGTGGGGCGTTGAAATCATGAGAACGCAGTCTATCCCGGAGCGCATTTTACAGTACCTCAGGCTCTGACTCTTCTCTTTGTAAATCATCACCATCAAGCAAATGCCAGAGCATTTTTTCCGCAGCAGTAAATCCCTGCTGGCCTCCAGGAGTGACCCTCCAGGAGTGACCCCCCAGGAGTGACCCCCCCCGGCATCATCATCCTCCAACCTACCGCTGTAACCGTGGTGAAATAAGGAGACCATTTCACTGCCGCCTGTTCTCAGTCAAATTGAAAGATGTGTCAGTGCAACGAGGAGAGCAGCAAGGCTCCTTGAGGAGGAGAGAGGATTGGAACTGGGAGGGTGAGGCATGTAGAGAACAGCAGAAAGACTGTCCTTTCCAGGCTTTGATGTTGTGGAGAGGATGGACACTCTTTGCTTTACTTTTCTTCAAAGGATGCGATGAACCCACATACATCGGGGAGGCGGCTGATAATGTCAGCCTCCTCACTTTTCTTCCGTCTTTTGTTTGTCCAAGAGATGAGAGCTCGGCACTCGGCAGACTCACAGGACACGCTCGCTCCCTTGTCGTGATGCTCAAAGTGTTCTGAGCCTCGAATGATTTACATTTTACACCCAAGGATGCCGCAAGCAAAGAGACTGAGCCGCACGCACGTTTGTTCATTTGTTGAATATATTATTTTATTTTAACATCATCCTCATAGTTCAACTTTTATTTTCCCCTTCATTCATTTAAAATGATCACCTCTGAATGTACACATACTGCAAACTGTCAAAAATATACAAACAAATGCAGGCTTGTGCTATATTCTGGTCAAATGTCTAAAAAACAGTGGCACTGGGGGGAGAGAGAGAGAGAGAGAGAGAGAGAGAGAGAGAGAGAGAGAGAGAGAGAGAGAGAGAGAGAGAGAGAGACATTGAAACCGGTAAAGACATGCACAGCATCATTGTGAGCACCGGTTACAGTGATCCAGGTGCGCCGTACTTCCATGGGATCCTCGTGGAAAAGTACATTTCATCATCTGACAGTGCGTCACAAAGCGCCTGCCACATATCAAATCAAAAACAAAATGTCGCTCGTTAATGGAACTCTTAGGCACATCATTGTTTTTTATGGTTTTACATTTTCTGTAAAAGTCAGAGTTACTGTAAATGTAGAATGCTCAACCAAAAACAAGGGAGAAAATAATAAAGGAAAATAAAACATACAATTAAAGTAAAAGGAAAAAAAAAACAGCTTTCAAAAATCATTTTGGAATCACTGTTTTGTTTGTAACTCAACATTGTTACATAATGTGTGTGTGCGTGTGTGTGTGTGTGTGTGTGTGTGTACATAGCTGGGTGCATTTCTGTAGAACCAAGTGGTAATGCGAGCAAGTACTTGAGGTGTATTGTGGGTCGTTGCTGTGATTGGCTGACAGCCGTCCAATCAGATGCTCAGGTCTCTGGGGTTGTCCTTGTAGGTCTTCTTGGGCTCGGGGAGCGTGGGCTTGGACGAGCTACTGGTGTTGGTCTTGAGCGTGCTGTAGTACTCTCTCACCTTAGCCGCTACGAAAATGTCATCATCCTCTTCATCCTCCGAGTCGTCTCTTCTGGAGGTCCTGACGGGGGACACGTCTCGTCCCAGGCTGCTGGATCTGTACTGCGGCTCGGGGGTACTGCCTTGGCTGGCGTAGCGCCCGTTCCTCTCCGCCCTCTCCGGCGAGCGCCCCCTCAGCAGCGAGCTGTACCTCTTGTAGCCTGAATCTGACTCGGGGGTGCGCACTCTGGGCAGGGTGGTGTCTCCATAGGTGTCCCTCTGGCCCCTGGATGCCACGTCCCTCAGCAGGCTGTTCCCCAGCAGGCTGTCCCCCCTGTACGCTCTATCCATGGAGGAGGCTCTCTTCATCAGGCTGTCCTCCCCGTACAGGCGCTCCTCCCTGCGCAGCGGCGGAAACGTGGCCTCACTGTTCAGGCGGCCCAGGGCCGGGGGCTCACGGAGGATGCTGTCCTCGAAAGGGAAGCTGAGTTCAGGGGTCTTGGGTCTCGGCTCCTTCAATACGGCCGCGTCCCTGTTTGGCATCTCATTGCTGCGGCCCTGTCTCTCTGGCGAGGCGTACCGGCGGTAGGGGTCTAGGGAGTTGGTGTGGCGTCTGGTGGGGGAGTGTTGCCGAGAGCGGTGGGGGGACCTGTGGCGGCGGGGCGAGCGGTGAGGCGAGCGGTGAGGCGAGCGGTAGGGAGAGCGGTAGGGAGAGCGGTGGCGGTGTCCTTGGTGTCTTTCAGGGGAGCGTCCGTGGCGGTGTCCCCTGTGACGGCTATCCAGAGTGTTCTCTGCACTGCGAGACCTTCCATGCTTCCTGTCTGGTGAACGGTGGCGACTACGGTGGTGTCCGCTGGACTGGGGGTGGTGGCCGTCACTTCCCTTGCCATCCTTCTTTTTGAACAGCTTCAATGCGCCCTTCGTCGTGGATTTTTTCTCCTTGCGCCTTCCAGTGCTGGTTTTCTTGTGAGGGGAGCTGTGGCGATGTTTGGAATGGTGGTGCCTGCCGGCGCGGTTAGAGTTGTGGTTCGGCTCCTTCTTGCTCCGGGATGGTTGTTGGGGTCCTGGTGGGTAGCTTAACTCCGATGGCGCATTGGTCGAGGGCATGGTGCTCACTTCCGCAGCGTTTTGTAACCCTGAGGCTGGGTAGGCGGTGCTGCTGTCGTTAGGGCTGCCGTCTGCAACACAATGTGACACACAAACGAGGTCAGGGGGATCGAACGAACGGGTCAACTCAGAAAGCTCCTTTCTGCTTTCACATGAACCATGCTGAAACGCTCCGGTATGAAGCCGAGAAGCCATTCTGATGTTAATGCCAGCAAAGATGGCTAGTTGTTAGATGGCACAGCAACAGCCAATGATTAAACATTAATGTAGCTGACACATGAGAAAAAAACGGCAGCGGGACATTTGTGAAGCAGCCATGGCTCGAAGAGACTCAACAAACCTGTTCCCCGGTCTACCTGGGGTCACCTCCCTGGAGCGGAGCGGGACATGGCCGTTCGGGCGGCTGGACTGGAGGCCGCTTACAGTCAACGTGCTGCATGTTGGTGATGTTGCTTGATCGTACCGACTAGCCATGCTCTTTCATGCACTGTCATGGTGGCTTAGACTCTTCGTAAATGTTTACAGAGATAAAAACAAAAAAACCCGGCTCACGATGGGATCAAGAGCTGTTGCCTTATATAGCAGGAGCACTGTACGGTTTAGGTGACATTTTACTCTGCTCAAAAACTCAAATGTTTTAGGAGCAACTACTTAAGCAGCCACCGCAGTGGCTTTTTAATATCTCATTCTTACAATCAAACCGTACCCCGTCTACATTTGAAGGTAAGTCTAGAAACTGCAGAGCAACAACTTCAATAGAAAACTCAGTTATAGCAAATGGAAGTTCTCTCGTGCTCTAAAGTATCATAAAAACTGTATCTGAACAAATTAATACGAACAAACGAGCACTGCATTTCACCTCTGGACTCCGTTGTCCAGAGGTGAAATCCAAGACATACAATGTGCATGAAGAATCCATTATAACGGCTGCGGCGACACTGGCAGTGCAGTGTGGGTGAATGGATTTGAATGCATGGAGTAGAGCACGGGCACAGGTGATCTGAGGCCACACCACACACATCAGGATGGAGAAAGAAGGAGAGAGAGAACCAGAGGAAGAGGGAGGAAGAGCCAGACGACAGGGAGGGACAGTTACAAACCGTGGTCTGATTTTGGAGGACAGAGGCCTCCCCCATCTTGTCATTTCTCATACATGCAGTGAGATGGGGAGCGACCATCCCTGAAGGAAGACAAGAGCCCAGTGCAATATGGGAAGAGAGGAGATACACAAAAACAGAAGAAAAGAGAAGAGCACAGTAGTTTAGATCGCCTGGAACCAACTCGAAGGAAGAAAAGGAGAATTATTGTGTTGATTTTTCAATGGAAAAAAAAGAGTGTTTATTTGATCATTGAGTCATTGAGAATAGAGAGACAGTCCAGGAAATTACCCAAACCCTTCAGTGGAAAACACCAGTTACAGAGAAAGGTCCTACACACACGCACACGCACACACACACACACACACACACACACCTAAGCATGTGGACACAGAAGCAGCAGCAACCCAAAAACCGAAAGTAAAGACAGTGAGACTTGCACATTCACAACAACAGTATATGGAAGCAGTTTTACATTTGCCGAAAGAAAAGAAAAAAAGGAAATACTGGCAAGACTGTCAACGGTTGTTGCAACTAAAAAGTACAAACAATGATCCCAAATATACAACTTTACATGATGTCGTATCGGTTAGGGCTGACCCGTATTCCTTGAAGCCTCGGCCGTAAATCAGTATCCAAATGCTGTGTGTTTATACATGTGCGTTACTACAAAGATGCCAAATAACAGTAATTAACATGAGTTATTCTTGGACATGGGCATTTTTGATCTTAGTAATAGTTTGGTGTTACCAGCACTGGGACAGTGACACCATGTGATAGGTTTTTGAACGCGAGCAAGTCGAGCGTGTCAGATATGAAACTGGTGAATCTCCAACGAGTTTGGCAAATCAACTGAAAAGAGTAAGGAGCCTCTTGGCCCCCAAGAATCTCCGAAGCCCTACAGCGGTATTCGGGACAGCCCTAGTGTCGGTGCAGGTACAAGACGGCACATTCTTAGCCCAAAGAAAAAAAACACTGATGAACTTTTCAAGACAACAAAATGTATCTCCACTCAAAACAAGTAAAAAAAAAAAAAATAAGAGAAAGAAAAAACAACATTTATGATGACTTGTGACTATCAATCGAAACTGGTCAGTACGATAAAAAAACAAAAAACATTCCATAAATATTATGGAAAATAGACAATAGAAGGAGAAAAAAAAATACAATTTACACTTTTGACAAGTTCATGCAGTAATAGACTTTTATCCATTAATATGTGGCTTTGATTCATGGCTCTGTACACGGAACAAAAATACTTGTAAAAATGCCTCTATTCTTTTCATCACTGTACAAAATGTCTGTATAATGGGAGTGGCTCTTTTTCTTTTTGAATGGGGATGGGTGGAGTTCTAATCGTCACAGCTTTTCAATGACATTAACAGTGGGTGCAAATAAAATCCATGGATCAGTGAGTAATGTCAAGCACAGTAAAGTGAGATTTTACCTTTGAAATGGCAAACAAAAACAAAAAAAAGCAACAAACTGCCTTTTCTTCTCAATACGGTCTCACATAAAACCCTAAATGAGTTCAGTAGCTTACATTCACCTTCAATAAATATTATAAATATTTCCTAACCAAAGCTGTAAGATATGCCATTTCATCATGGGTTGCAACAGAGGAAATGTTCTCTTCCTCTCAGCGTTCAAACTAGTGTTTAAAGAGGAGTTGGAGCCCATCAATATTACTTCTTACCCATGAGCAACATTGATCTTTCATTCTGGTCATTCAAACTCTGTAAACAGTTTCTACTTTCATGTAGCGCTGAAATCAGACCCACCACCTTTCTGTAAAGTCCCAGCGGTGTGCTTTTGCTCGTCGGCCAGAAGGTGAGGAGTGACAGCGGGAAGACACGGAAACTGAGAGCAGGTGAAGGCAGGGCAGGGCAAGTGCACCCACAGCAACAACCTCCACCCCTGCCCCCCACACACACACAAAAAAAAATCCCAGAGCCCAGGAGTGACCTCCACCAGAAAGAGACCCAAGAGCATCTAAACCCGTCTACCCTCCCTGGTGGGTTTGTCCCAGGGATGAGTGAAGGGTCCTAGGAGGGCAATTTAGTTCTTGCCCCTGTTTCCCCTTCAACCCCACCACCGTCCACTGGGCGTCCCCTCGCTCAGGGCGTGAAGATGGGGGAGAAGGGAATGTTTTCGTAGATTGACCCACCATATTCAGGCACCGAGCCGTCACCCCTCTTGAGCACCAGATGGACGCGTCGGCCTCCACTCTTGATGAGCTCGATGGCTCGCGCGTGTTTCATGCCCTTCGTGCTCTCGCCATTGATCTCCAGGATTTCATCGCCGACCTAAGAAGCGGGGTGGGGGGGAAGGGGGGGGAAGAAAAGGCGCGAGGCAGAGAAGCAAGAGAGTCGGAGTGACAGGTGAAAATGGAAGGGAGGGAAAAGGGAGAGGCCGTGGAGCGAGACCGAATGTGGGAGACAGGTGACAGTGGGGAAGAGAGTAGACCGCAAGATGAGCGGCACAGAGGTTCAAAGGGACACGATGAGGGAGGGAGGGAGAGAGGACAGATTGAGTCGAGGTTAAAAATCAAATCTTCTCAAAGATTTAACACAACAGCAACTTCTTTTTTTTCCTCCCCCTAAATGAAACATTTCCAGAGAGGGCACATTGCATCGGAAAGCAGCAAATGTGACGCTGAGAGAGGAAAATGAGGGAGATGGGGGAGAAAAAAAAATCAGGAGCCAGAATGATAAAACACCTTTTGCCTCCTGATTTTTTTTGCCTCAATGCCTCAAGTTATCCGTCAGTGGCGTCCGCACCGAGGGAATTCCTCTCGATGGATCTCTCCCTGACACTCTCTGCCTCACGGAGCAGCTACTATTTATATCGCTGCGAATAAGGTGCGCAAACACAAATGTATTCATATACACACACACACACATATATATATATATATATATATATGTATAAAATGTGCTAATACATGCACACCCACACACGTACTAACTGTGGCACATTAATATACTGAATGCCTAAAACCACCTTATAGCTCACATGTACAGTACAGTATATACTGGAGCTTTCTGCATATGTCTCCCATGCAAACACACAGGGGAGAATTAATTTAACGCTGCACTCTGTGTTCAATCAAGCAGCCCGGGGAACAGCTCCTGGTTTATGCAATTAAGCGAAAAATAAAGGTCAAATATTACAGTTTGCCTTACAAATTCTGAGACGTGTGAACCTTCAATTTACAAGCTCAGAGAAGAGCATTAAATCATTTAAATGGGCACATTCTGGTAGCGGCCGTGCTCCGTGTCTGCCTTGTGTTGTGTGCGTGGCAAAGCTTGGTTCTGTTCGGCGAAGCATAGCTCGCAGTAATTGGGAGGTACACGTAATTATATTGTTAGATAATATTATTCTGATGGCTGTAAAAAGTCCATGAGGCGGGGTCTTCAACCCCTCTGTTAATCAGGACAGTCAACGGGGTGTCAACACCACGTATCTCCCAATAATGTGGATTTATCTGAAATATCAAGTGCTTCCTCGTACACTAAGAAAAACAAAAGCTGTACTTCTTTATTAAACCGTTTGAAAACCTACTGGATTTATTGTGCAGTGTCACAAAGATGAAAAGAAGGATGATCATCTCAGCTCATGAATAGTTGAAGATTACCATACATCAGTCTTCTCTCACACTCACTGTCCTCTTCTTACAGTTTGTCAACATTACTAATAACTAGCGTGTGCAGCCCTTATCAAGAAATTCCCACAGTTTGTTCTTTATGCATGATGACACAAAGAAACGTAACGTAACATGACAGGATATAAAGTTACTCATGACACAAGCGCCCCAAAAGACAAACACAGATCTGGATCTGTCCATTATTATATATTAAGTGGTTTGGGGGGGATCCGAAGAATTAATCTTAATATGGTTAATATTATACATTTTTGACTAATTCCAGTCATTCAGCTGTTGCTATTATAAGTCATTCACGTTAAGATGAAGAGCTCATTTTCACAAGAATTACATGTAAATGTCAAATCTCTTTATCTTTATCTATTCCAGCAATTTAGCATTAGACTTCCAAGTGGTTGGAAGACTTACAAGAGACATTGAAAAAGAGAAATCAAAGCAGCCACATGTCAAACTTTATGTGTTCGTAGTGTATCTCTTGGGCATCTTCTGTGTGTCTAAATGTTTTGATATTTTTGGTGTGTGAGTGCTGGCGGTGTTGTGTGTCCGTACCCTCATCTTTCCATTGCGCACGGCCGCTCCGTCCTCAGCGAGCCTCAGCACATACAGGTCCATGTTGTATTCTCTGCCTCCCCGCAGGCTGAAGCCGAAGCCTTTGTTGTCTCGGTCCAGGTCCACTGAGTAGAACTCACCGTCCTGATGGAGATAGACAGACAAACAGACAGACAGACAGACAGACAGACAGACAGACAGACAGACAGACAGACAGACAGACAGACAGACAGACAGGGCGGGAGGGAGGGAGGGAGACAGACACCAGACAGAGGGACAGACAGACAGACAGGGAGGGAGGAAGACAGACAAGGTCACTTTTGCTATTTCAGGTTGTGTGTGTGTCCTTTGAAGTGGGCTCCTATTCCTGGAGTGTGTGTGTGTGTGTGTGTGTGTGTGTGTGTGTGTGTGTGTGTGTGTGTGTGTGTGTGTGTGTGTGTGTGCATATGCTCAGGTGCAAGGATGCTGAATAAATGATGCCTTGGGCTGAAGGTGAACAAAGAGAGCGGGCACAGGCAGAGAGAGCGAGAGAGAGAGGGACGGAGAAGGCAAAAGGGGGCCGGGCACCACAAGGACATGCAGACAGCCACAGCAGCTCCCGTCTTCGCGGCCTCCTAATCTCCTCTGCAGATAGATCAATGCTATCTGTGAGAAGCATCTCCACGCCGGAGGATTTATTCAGCGGCGAACACAGCGGACTGAGGGGTCGCTTTGAAAGCGAACAGGCTTCCCTTAATGCACAGACTCCGATAACGCCGGCAAGTATAAAGATAAAAAAAATAAAAAAGATAACAAAGGCACCTTGTCTGTCCTTGGGAATGTGGGTGGGTGGATTGGTTGATTCGTGGAGGGATAGAGGATAAAAAGTTCTGTCGGGGGGGGGGGGGGGGCGCAGCCGGATGGATGTTTATAAAGACGGGTGTGGATGTGGGTAGATTGCTGTGCGTGTAGATGGCTCAGATGTTTGATGGAGACATGGAATGGGTGAACGTGTGAATGAAGTGACAGGTGGATTGATAGCTGTAATGTCCTCCTTACCTGAGCGGAGACTTGCGTAGGGGGCTGGGGAGGAGGTCCTTGTGGGGGTTTATATTCAAACGACTCTTGTTTTGGTTTGGTGTTGTTCCTGAGACAGACAGATGGCACAAGTAATGAAGGATTCATTTAATATGCATATTTTGAAAACTTTCTCATAAGGGGGACTTATTATGCTTATTTCCAGCTCTATTTTTGTTTTAATATCCAGGGACTCCACTAGAGTAGCTTTGCATGATTAACAATGCAGAACATGCCATTATTTTTTCGCAAAACTGTTATTCCGCACCTCAGGTGAGGCCTTCTTAAAACCCCCCGTTCTGCCGAGGAGTAGGACACAAAGCCATTTTGAGCTCCGCCTCATGCTCTTACTGCTTTGAAGGTTCTGAAAGCGAAAGTCTAAAACTAACTATTAAAACTACTATCAACTAAAACTAAGTAACAGAACATAATTGGACTGGAAATGGCAACTGGTGCAAGAGATGCACGAACGTCTGCAGCAACAAAGATTACAGCAGGACGTCTCTGTCGCGTTGATATTATACCCATTAGCTGCTTCTTCTGTATCATAATGGTGCACACCTTATTATAGATATACACCCTGTTAACAGTTGTATGTTGTGCAAATGCAGATTGAAGTGGGAGCTAACATTGCTAGTAAAATAGGTTCCTGCAGTAGCCAAACTACTGTACAGTTAATGTTGGTTGTTTGTATGCTGGAGTACATTAAATGCTACTCAGGAAGACAGTTTTGGGAGAACTCATTATCAACATTACATATTATAAAATAAATAGGTCCCCTCTAAATGTTGCGAGCACTCAGTTTCCCAGCACGCCGCTCACCTGGCTTCAGGTGCAGCCTGTTGCTGAGGTGTGTGAGTGGTGGTTATGGTGGCAATCTTCTCTGCGTTGGTCAACAAAGACGCATTTGATGACTCTGAGGAGAACAGAGGGGAAAAAAAGAGGCAGTCAGGACATTTCCATCGACAAATCTTAGGCCAATCTTCAAACTGTCACTTTACAATCTGGTGGGTTTCAATTGGCTTTATAAAACAGAATTAAAAAAAGAAAAAGTGAAAAAGTGAAAACCATTTCAAGAATTGATTAGGCAAATTAATGCTTTCCACGGGAGCCAAGTCCAACACATTTTCCACACTGTACAACGACCTTTTTGCCTCCGGCAAACATCACAACTCTCCTGCTACACTGTGACATTTGCTTTTTCCTCACAGCATCTTATTCAACACATTACAATTTGCATGACAGCGCTCCATTAGAAGTGTCTCTGGCGTCGCGAAAGACCGACGATGGAATTAAATCCAGATTTTTTCCGTGTGAACACTGGTGTAGATTCAGCAGCTGTCATCTACAGTCATCAGCTGACCTATGGGGACCACCACATGCCTCCTCCACCATTTAGCACAGATGCGGGACTCCAGAGGAACACGGCGGTTTATATTTGTGCTGTCAGTTATTTTGTCAAGTTGCGTTTCTTTGCCACATCTCCTTTTGGACCTCTCTGAAAGCAAATAGTCAAAAGGGAAACATATGCACTTGCAGTACATGAGGTACAGCACGTATAGCTCCTGGTTCTTTTTGTCTTTTATCTTGGATTCAATCATTCAGAGTTATCAGTGACCTGTGCTGGGCCTTAACGACAGAATAAGACCTCATTACTCTATTCTCGCCGCATAAAGAATCCTTTCTTCTCCTTACCAGCCAAATCTTTCTTGGCTATCTGCAGGTATCCTTTATTTGATTACAACTCTCCACTGTCCGTTACTCCCTATTCATCTCACGGTCAGTTCCTCTCTCATCTATTCATCTCATCCAATTCCACTAGTCCCTTTGCAGCCTGTTGGCTTAACTCTTTGATTGCCCGTTTCCCCAAGAGGTACAAAGTCAACCAATCGAGCTGCAGAGTGGATGGGGTGAGCTTCATTGGAAAACCTTGTAGATTGAGGTTTGTGCAAGTGTGTGATGCTGCAGCTCAGGCCCCAGCAGGAGGTCTCTGCATCTGTGTTACAGTCTCAAGTATGTTCTGGAGCTCATTTCTCACGTTCGCAGGTCCCTCTAAACCCCCTTTGCATCTGCCCATTTGCATAACCCACTCCTTCCATCCTGCTTCCTTTCCCCATTTAGCTCTCCCAAAACCGTTTTCTGTCTGGAAATTAATCGAACGCGCCTTTGTTTCTCTCTGTACTTTTGTTCCGCTCCACTCGCAACCCACTGCCTCTTTTCTCATGTCTGGCATAAAAACATTTACAACACGCAGGAGAAGCGTCTGTAACCCCGGCCACAGCAGCGTGTCCTTTGCCATGAATGGACAGAGGTAGGAACGAGAACAGGTACAATCGAAATGAGAAACTCAGGAGAGAGAAAGGGAGGGAAAAGAAAGGGAGAGGAGATAAGAGACGTGGGATGGCTGTAATACATAATATACCCCAGGTTGTGCTAAAAATGACACCTCAAATCACCGACCGGCCCGTCCATCTCCCCTTTCTCGCACAAAAAGAAGCAATGAGGTTTGCTCGGGTCTATGCAGCAGAGACATAAGCTTTAATGAAGGCATTAGCTGGTTGTGCACGCGTTACTGTGCACCAGCAGAGTGAGCGCAGTGCCTGTTCTCCTCGTCGTCGCAGCAGTGCATCAGTCAGAGCAAAACTCCATCCGTGTTCCAACACGGGGGGGGGGGGGGGGGGGGGGGGGGGGGGGGGGAGAAAGATTTCAATGGATAGGTGAGGGCTTCATCTTGGTATTTATTCACGTCAAAAAGTTTAGACAGCGTTGATCCACACAGAAATAGACCTGCTCAACCATGTGTAAACAGAGGCAGAGAGAACAGTCACTCAGAGGCAACACGAGGCACAATCATCTGCTGTCAATCCCTCGGCTTCCGTGTCGGGCAGCGTCTGTTAGTCTGACACATGCACAATAGACATGAAGCAGAACTTTTACCGATAAGGCATATCCAGTTATTTCTCCCTCGGTCTCTTCTTGGCAGAGCAATTTTGGCTCACTGTTCTCATCAACCGCTCCAAAGGAAAAGCAAAAAAAAAAAAAAAGGGAGCCGGAAAGCAACGAGCAAGGAGGACAAATAGCTACAATCTCTGGCAGTGCGTAGGTTGACAGGGTGTACCGTGCGCACGCACGCGCACACACACACACACACTTAATTAAACAGTATTTGTGAAGCATGCCTCGGTGATCTGTCAGCACAAACTAGCGAGAGCTCTCAGCTGCACAGCACAAAAATACATCTTGCACAAACTTCTTCCTTTTTTGGGCTACATACTCAGAGGAAGCTCTGCATCCATCTCTATCTCGCAAACACACATAGACACACACACACTGACACACACACACTGACACACACACACACACACACACACACACACACACACACACACACACACACACACACACACACACACACACACACACACACACACACACACACACACACACACACACACACACACACACACACACACACACCAAAAACAAATCATCTACATTACTCTTGCATGTCGAAATGCAAAGGCTGGGAAAGTTCCCAAATATCCCCAGGCGTTACGTAACACTACGTGCAAACACAAGCACCACTCAGGGAAGTAACGACGCAAGTCCTGCTCCTCACATATATTCAGACCTTGTAACAATACTAATAATAGCTGATGATTCTACTGTTTGACATCGGTCGTGACAAAGGGCCAAGCCGCATGCGAAAATCTGCCCTCCTACTTGCTCTTGTTGAATAGTTTGAATATATATGAATTTAAAGCTGAAGGCTTTCGGCTGAAGGGGACATTGTCAGAATGTGCCGGTTAGAGAGTTTCCTCTTATTGGAAGGCCCCTTTAAGGAACCTTTGAGGACCCTTGAGGTTTTCCCCAATTTTTGCAGTGAATTTTTGAAGTGAAAATAAATCAAAAGACAATTAAAATGACACAAATTGACAGAAGACGGCTTGGAAGCCGGAGTCTTTTCTCCACTCACCGTCTCCAGGAATGATGCGTAGTGTGACAGTGTTCCCCGCCTCCTTGATGAGGTTGACAATGTCAGAATGGGACTTGTTGGTGATGGAGCATGCGTTCACGGCCAGGATGCGGTCGCCGACCTTCAGCTTCCCGCAGCGGTCTGCTGGGCTCCCCTCAATGATGCGGCCTATTTTGTGGGGCATGGCGACACATGCATTGCCAGCTATGGTCACCATTGACACGTGACGTGTGATTCGGCGCGTGTGTGTGTGTTTTGTTGCGGGGTGTTGTTGGGTTGTGTGCGGAGAGAGAGGGAAAAGGAAGGGAAAAGGGGCAAAGGAGCAGAGAAAGAGGACCAGAAGGTTCAGGGTTAATTCAACAGCAAGCCAAGCGAACGTTACTGAGAGAAGCTGATCAGCATTACGGCAGAGCAAAATGCAAGCACTGGCAAAAGAGAGGGGCATATTTCAATGTGCTCCTCAAAGAAATAAGAGAATAGCTCATACTGTCATTCTCAGTACATTTCTTGTAAAGTGGTTTTTCAAATTAAGCACTGTGGAAACTGAGCTCCACATCTAAAAGTGTCTGTTCTCCTCCACCCTTTCCGTCTCATTCCCCTCTTTTACTTAAAGCTGCTCCGGTTTCACATTTCTAAAACAGGCATCATTGTAATATTTGCATATAAGTCTTTTGGCAAAAAAGATTATAGTGGAAAAAAAGAAACTGTGTTGTGGTGTCTGCATCTCAAATACTTGCACCTGCATAAAGTTGGAGACGACAAACATACATCAGAGCTGACATCTCTAATTACCCTGAGGTGACTGTGCAACAACCCCCCCTGACATTCCCTGCAGAGGGAAGGAGTGTGCAAACACTCCTCTCGTTCCCCTTCTTACTGTTCATTATCTTTCATTCATCCCTTCCAGAGGTGTTGTCACTCTTTCACAAAACTACAAACTAGCCCTGACCTCTTCCTTACATGTAGCCGTTGGCTTTCCATTAGGTTTTCAAATGTCGGGTCAAACAAATAGAGCACGTCTGCTTCCCCGTGTTTTCTACTCTGGACCTGTTGAAAGGTGCTTTGGCTATTTAATAATAATTTAAAACAAAAAAAGTTGGACACTCTCAGGTCTTTTCAGTCCACCCACACTGACACTGAGATGAGAGCACAGAGAACATTGAAATGCCACAGTGGTGTGGGCAGGAAGCCACGGCAGCGGGGCGAGAGGGCAGTGCATAGAAAAGACACTACTAGTTCGTAAAAGGTAAAGTCGATTCAATTTGAACGGAGTTATTTGCAAGGGTAGGCGAGATCAAAGAGCAGAAACATTGTAAGCATTGTAAAAAAAACGAAGTAATGTTAATGTAACCTTCACACAAAGTGATCTGGAGAAGGTTCATCTACCTGACGTTGTAAAATAAATAAATGTCATTCCCCTATTCATCCTTCTTGCGGCGCTCGTTCTCATCAAGCTGTCATTAGGCTTTTAGCGCTAACCTGCTCAGCAGAAGCCATTAAACTGAATAATACAAGGGCCTTATGTAAGACCCACTCCCCTTGTGATCAATTATGAAGGCCTTGTGTGAGAGTAGCAGCATCTGCGGGCGAAGAGAAGGTTTTCCATGTCTTGGTTTGACAAGCGCGGACGGAAACGAGAAAGAAGAGACGCTTCTTTGAAGAGTGGTAGTATTGATCTGCTTGAACTGTTAATAGCTAGAGTCTTCACTGGTTCTCAGGCTATATAGTGTTCAGCTGTTTTATGAATGATACAGAAGCAGCACAAGATAAGAAAATACGAGGCTCCGGTGATTAGGAAAAGCCAGAGAGTGTGCTTCATGATGTGATATGTGCGGCACTGAATTTTGTAAAACATTTGCGAGAACAATCACAAAAGCAACGTGCCTGAAGTTGTTCTGTAATTTGCGGAACACGGCAAACAGAAAGGCGTGGCGACTCTTACCAAAGGTGGTGCCGGCTTCAGGCCGCGACACAGACGAAACTATGACAAAACCGAATCCTTCGTTCTCGCCGCGGCGGATCTCTACATCATAGGGCTGCAGGGTGGAGGAGGGGGCAATGGAGTTGGCGTTGAGGGGCTGGGAAGAAGTGGCAGCAGCCACAGCAGTGACAACGGTGTTACCGCTGCCCCCTACTCCTCCACCTCCTCCCCCGCTGCCGATGCCGGAGGTGGAGCCGCTGCCGGAGCTGACGGTGTTGAGGGAGTTCTGGCTGCCCTGGGGGGTGCGTTTCCCCATCTCCTCCGTCAGGCTGGGCGCCTGGGTGCTGCTGTGGTGGGAGGATGCCGGCGATGGAGGCACGTCTCCCTCTGCTTTAACTGGAGATGGCAGAGGAGGATAGGGTGAGAGAGCTGCAAATATACTGCATGGCGTTGGAGAGGTAATAGTGTGGAAAAGGACAAACAAGGAGGATTTATGGAAGGAATAAAAAAGGAACAAATTGTAGGCAGGGTAGGCGAGACAGAACACAAGCAGCATATGACACAAGAAGATCAAGAGGAGGCGGAAAAATGAAGACATTCAAATGAAACCAGCCAGCGCGCAGGTTCAGCAGAAAATGGAGTTGGAAAAGGCTGAGTGAAAACCTGACACATAATAGGGCAAGCAAACATTTAACTGTCAAAAAATATGACAAAAAAGATTTCAAATAAACACAGGCATTTTTCTCTCCTTACACAGCTACTTTATGTTGATATGATGAGAGACGCGCTGGTGAGTCAGCTAAGGGAGCACGCGCCTCTCCAGCAATCTCCTCTCTGATTTGTTTTGAAGATGAACTAAAGATGCGTCTCGCCTGTTGTATCTGGACATTTCAGTCCACATTTCATTTCCTGCACAGCTGCTCGAGGACGGCGCCTCATCTTCCCGGCGCTCTAAGGCAGACGGGGAGCAGCAATGCACTAATGTCTGGCCACTGTCATCGAGCTGAAGGTTGACCACCCTCTCCATCATATTTATGGGCCTTTCTTTATCGGCTGCTGCGGAGCGGAGCGGAGTTAGTGAGGGGGCGGGGGCGTTTGCAGCCGACTGCGTCCTACTGTTACACGCCCAGACTATTACAGAGGAGGGAGAAGGGGAAACCCCTGCACACAGTGAGCTGGCCCCCGGCCTCCTGATTGGAAATGCAATGGAAAGAAATGGGGCCCTAGGAGCTGTAAAGTACAGAGTGAATGAACACTGTTGTACTGTAGCGGCAATGACATATTGGAATCTGATGCAAAGGAACATATCTGATGTTGTTTGCGAAAATGAATTGATTTTATGATACAACACACTGCTGATATATATCAAACACAATTACTGACGTGCTTGTTAACAGCAACTAAGCCAGCAGACACTGTCAGGGTAAGTGTACTTAACGAAAGAACAATTTCAGGTTCATGTTTAAGACTTTAGAGTCATAATCCTCAAGATTTGTATCAAATCATTTTTCACAGCATATAACTGGAAAAAAAAGGCACGATATCGACTGGCTCCGTTTCCTGAACAATGTGAGGCTGCTTGGCTGCACTGTCAACAATTAGTATATTTAACAAGGTAGTACTGAATCAGACTTATTGTTGCCACAGTAACCACGGGTGTCATAAAATCATCTAGGACTAAAGTCTTCTCTGGCCTGGGTTTTTTTCTAGCCACACGTCAGGTATCAAATACATATCCCTTATATTTCCCACCTTTTTATACTAAAGCCAACAGAATAGATTCAATGGAGGCTGAACATTGACATCTTAGTTATCTGTCAGCAGCTCTTTCACAAGCCATGCTGCTCCCTCATCTAGATCCCTCCTGCCTCTTACCAGCGAAGCCGGTTTTGCGTCGCACGGTGAGGTTGACGTGGCCCTGCTTCGCCGCCTGCTGCATGAGCTGCACCACCAGTTGGTGCGACTTGCCCACCACCGCCGTGCCGTCCACACATATCAGCTCATCGCCAGACCGCAGGCGTCCGTCCTCGTCTGCAGCACCGTACTTCACTATGTGGCCGATGTAGATCTGTTACACAGCCAAAGCATAAGGGATGACACTTGTGAGTCTGCGATCATGAATGAGTAAAGACTGCCAATAGCCGGGGGTTTTTTTAGGTGATAAAAGTGGAAACAGTTCAGCGATCCCATTTTCTAGAATAAAAGAACAGTACACACACACACATAAATAATCATGAGAAGAATTTAAAGGCATCCTATTTTTCACAGCAGCTATAAAGTTGACGTGTCCGGGACAATTTAAGCTTCACTATTACATCCTTACTCTTCTTTACTGCCTGCTACATTTGTCACCAGGGCCAAACTCCAAAGTAAATCAAATTTTTTTCTCTCAAAAACGGCAGTGCAGACCAGTGAACAAGATCCAACAACTTTGCTTCTTTAAAAAAGGAAAGAAAAAAAGAGGTGTGGGCTTTTTTTCTTTTTGACAGATTGAAGCTACGTTGGCCGGATCAAAGAGTAACTGTGTTGCAGAAAAATCACTGATCTGAATTTGAATCCAGCGCAAAAGCGCAGAACTACACAGGGGGAGAAATAGAAAACCGATGCAGTGATAAGATCCTTCTGCTCTGACTAGTGCTGGAAATATAGCTGCCTTTTCATCATTTCGGTTACTGAATCTTGCCAGTTCATAGTTAATAAATTCCACACACTTTTAGATTGGACATTGAGTAGACTGGAATGCAAACAGGGGGATTCTGCAATGAAAGACAGAACAAGTCTGAGAGGGACTCACGGGCTCTCCTGGCTCGTTGCCTCCGAGGATCCTGAAGCCGAACCCTGTGTCCTTCCTCCACAGGAAAATGTCCTGCTCCTGGAAGTCTGGAACTGTGAAAGCAACAAATCATCATTCACATCTCTGTATCAATAACAACAGCAAAGCTCATGGGAGTTCCAAGAATTCAGTACTACCATGCATTTATACATTTAGTTTAACCCCTTCATGCTCTGGCATTGTCATTAAGAGGGCAACAGGCAGCGGTGTGGCCATAATGGATGCATTCAGGGAATCAAACCATCCCCCTGCTTGTGTCAACATGCAAATAATCATCCTCCCAACTGTTCTATGCTTTTGTCACCTTGATCGTATCTGTCTGGTGGCTCTGGGACAAGAACAAACAACTGATCCATCAAAAGATTTTTATCTTAAAATGATCTATTTTGGGTAAAGAGCGTAGGTATAGAGCTTAAATAAACTATCAAAAGACAGGCAGGTTGACAAAAAAATAAATAAATAAGAATAATCATATCACCCTCATTCATCGGTGCCATAATTAGAAACAGTCAGACTTAAACCCCCAACTGATGCCTGAAATAGCAGTTTTCTTTTCTCTTGGCTTTTTAAAATCATATTCAGTGACGTTAGTATTCAAATGGTCCACACTGTTTCTTTTATCAGGTGATGTGTGACATGCAACTCTATTTCTACTCTTGCCTACATTCAATAGCACTTCCCACCCGACAGAGGTGCTAATACATACTGAAAGAATGGGCTATATATTATTGAGCATAGGGTCTGGGTATGTCTAGTTCACAGTCCACTCCCATCCACAAGAGAAATAAGTGAATGTGTGTGTGTGCATGTGTGTGTGAAAGGTACTGTGCTATAAAAGAGGCATCGCACAGCAGCGACTGACAGCTCATGGTTCATGAGGCAGGGGAGCCTCAGGGGGGCTCACTGGGAGCCAGGGGAGAGAACGAGTGACTGTGCATGAGTGTGGCCTCATCCTGGGGTACACACGAGTGTCTCTGCTTTAAGTGTGTGTATATTTATTCACATTATGCAAGTATGTGCATGCGCTCGTACGGCCGCAGCTGTGTTCTATTGGCTGACAAACATGCGCCCCGGCGCAAACCCCTGGGGGGATTTCCTTGTGCATCAGCACAGGCGGCTGCTGCTGCCGAGACCACAACAGCCACCAAGAGTCAGCAGGGTGGCAGAAGGCGCAAGCAGCCGCTTCCAATCTGTTCCTTCAGTCAACAGTTAAAAAAATCCCAATCCTTCCAATCCATCACAATGTAGCTGCGGAGGAACTGGGAGTCAAGGGCTAACTGTTGCAAACTGCACCTGCACACAGGAGGGGTCAACCGCACAGTTACACCCTGCTCTTGGTGATTAATGGAGCCATAAGTGATCTCCACAGTGAGGCAACTGGGCGTGAATGGATCAATGTATTACAGAGACGGACGGACCTGGGCACTGAGATATGAGTGTCGACTGCAAATAAAAAGCGTGGATAGTTCGAACAGTGAGGGAATTTAAGTGGGGACATGTTGAAAAACCAGACCGTGGTCAAAATAAGGGCCAATAAAGCACAAGCGAGTTCCCTAACCTCTCTGGCTTCGGTTTGAGAACAGTGTAACGCTCAGTGAGTTTTAAGGGGATTTTCTTCTTTTGCAAAAGGAAATAGTTTGCCACATGGTGAATTTGAAAGGGCTTGATCTTTGCAGAAGATTTTTCATTACACAACTGTAGCCAAGGCTCGGGCCCTATGGGGTCTATACTGCAGGATAGTGGGGAGAGAGCTCAGTGCAGCGTGAGTAAGAGGAGGATTTGCACCTGCTGTTACAGTCACCTGTCCTCCCAGTCATTTTCCGTGTGTTCCTTGACCTTTCTCTTCCAGCTTTTCTCTTTCATGTCCCCATTTTTTTAGTTTTTCTAAGTCACATGCATTTCATTATCTTGCGTGGCTCCCTATTCGCACTGAGCAAACTGGCTCTGGCAATTTCGAAAAAACCCTGTTATGGCTCCCATCACCTTAGGATAGCTATCTACTCCTTGGTCTGAGTTTCTTCCACTCACATATTTCTACTCTTCATTTCCTTTCCAAATCAAACAACCATTGTCCTCTCAGCACTTAACGGCAGCTTGCAAACAGGCGTCTACGCTTCAAGCCCACGCTGAGCCCTTCTATTCACATTCTCCATCGTAGGCATGTAAATAATGAAAAATCCTTGACAAGTGGCGCCTGGGAAAGTGATTAGTCTTCTCAAACCGTGCAGACGCCTGTTTTTTCTCTTCCTCTTCTGTTTTTTTTCTAACTTGACAGTGGATCTGAGGGTTATTCTTTGTAATTGGAGCGATCTTTGGCAAGGCTGGACCAGAGGGAGGGGTATACGTAATTTGCTGACATCCACAACACTATTGCTGCTAATTAAACCGCCATGTGTCTCTGAAAAGAAGTCGAGTATAAAAGTGTGTGAATGGTGCCAATGTCAACAGCTGGACCAAAGTGGCATCTAGTACCATGAACACGTGGGAGCCTTCTGCTGCTTACACTGATCGCAAATTACGATACAATCAGAGCTAATGCTGTAGTGTTGAATAGCTGCTATAAATTAATTCATTTGGGAAATGGGCGTATTGACTTCCTAGCTACAATTTAGATGATATTTGTATGATCAATAAAAAGCTAGAGCCTGAGTAGTTTAGTAGAGGGAAGTGAAAGAGCTAGCCTGGCCAAATACAACACATTTGTCCACCAGCCTGAAAGTTAGATTTTACTAATCAACAAATTGTGCCTTGTTGTAAATATATACTCCGGAAAAGATTAGGCCAGCTAAACTGAGAACCACATCCCTCTCCAGACACCGAACAAGAGCAGAAGAACAGGGCAGGTCATTGTTGCTTTTGCTTAAGAATATAAACCAGTTACTTACATGCAAACGACTTACAGCGTCCCTCATCCCATTATCTTTCTCCAAAATGAGTGGTCACTTTTAAACACCACCGAGCCAACAGTCCCATGCAGCCCTCATCCAACCGCCACCAAAAAGTATTATACTTACGCCTACTTTCATACATGCTCCTCGACTGGGCCCAGATCTTAAAAGGGTCCGGTTTTCTCTGGATGGTCCCGTCTGCCGGGGAGTCCTGGGGCGGCAGGCCTGGCAGGGGCTGAGTGGGGGGCGGGGGAGCAGCGTTCTCGTTGAGAGGGGGTGCAAGAGATGGGTGTAGAGGTGAGTCTGTGTGGGTGCTCCGGTGACTGGAAACACTATGCTGGGAGCTGTTCTGACTGTCCTTCCGTGATAGTTGCTGTTGGAGAAGCATATTGATATCATTTGACCGTTGAAAGTGAGCTGTGGAGGAGCATGGAGGCGGAATTCACAGCTGACAGACAGGTAGATACACTGCATGCTCAGCAGCGGGAAAGTCAAGAGGGACAAGGGTTGTGGTCTTCAGAGGAGAGAAACGGACAATGAAGACATGAATACACAGGAATTTGTTAGATGTAAAGTATGTAAGATTTCTGCTCCTTTGGGTAAAAGTAAAAAAAGATTCTATGAGTGCATAATGTCAAACACTGTTGTATTGCAGCTTCGATCAACACAAAGAATAATCAGGCTGTTGATTATTGGTTTGGAGAATTCTTTCAGCAAAAACAGTCAGAAATAAAGAACGATTCATGAGGGTACATCGCCTATTCCTTTGTTTCACAGAGCATAAACAAGACACCGCATTCCCTGCTGCACGTGTAAAGATATTCACACTGAGCAAAGCACTTGAGGGGTTTGAAATGGAGGGAGGACTTTACTGTTGAAGCCAGAAATGTAAAACTCCTCATAAATTGCCACCGGCCCCTCAATAACATGGGCACTTAAGTGCCCGCTCAAGGATTTGAGGAGAGCGGTGCTTCAGCAGGGCAAAAGCACATACGATCCTGACCTCAAGTACAAGTACGCAGCGAGCTGAAGTCAAAATCCTTCCCATGACCCTTGTCACGATATCTGGATGTGCTGGACAAAACTGCGCCATTGGGGGCTGAGGCAAGTGGCTCGTCTGTTCTCTGATATCAAAGTGTTTGGCTTTCAAAGTGCAGCCATGTCTTCAATAAATTCAGACTCATTACTCCCCGAATCTGCCTCCTACACCTCTGCAATTCATGTTTATATTCATCATCCTTGTTAGACATAAAAGATAAGAAGCTTGACTCTTTAGCAGATTCAAGTCGGCGCTGTGGCTCCGGCTGGAATGCTTACTCCATCACTGTTATGAGTGTAACCTCACTGTGTAGTGTGGTGAAATACAAATCAATGGACGCGTACAATTCGTCACAAATGCTGGCCTTGTTTGGTGCTAAAGTCAGACCTCAAGTCCGATGCTTCCCACTGACCGCAAAGTGATTTTTAGGCCACTTTCATTCCATCAAACAAAATGGCGCCTCCATTAGTCAATGAGGCAGCCTCATGTCTCAGCCTTTCCTGTTTGATGCACACAAAGTCCAAATCCTACTCCCCTTTCAAACAAATACAAATCTCTTGTTCTTGACGGATCTATTAGCTTTGACCTTCTGCAGTCACCGTGTTCTCCCACTGTGCTCCAGGACGGGCCTAATACATTGGTTTCTCCTGCTCCAATAACTTATTAAGGAGACAGAGGACATGGGGGAGGGAGGAGAGGAGGGGGAGGGGCAGGGGCAATGAAAACTAATTTGCTGCTTCTTCAAGACCCAGCTCTGTCCTGCTTTGCTGCCAGCAGGCCAGACTTCACCACCTCAGTACATCACAGCATGAGCAGTTATCTTTAGTTCCCTTCGTTGCACACAAACAACCAATCATTATGCTAAAACATCCTGCATTAACATCATTATCATTCTAAACTTATCCTTCACCTTTATCATCTTACAAAAGAATTTCATACCACCACCACCATCATTATCTACAAAGCACAGATGACACCAATCCCCCAAAAACTTTCACCCCGTCTACGCGACATCACATACCCTCCTAGTGTAATCTCTGTATGGAGGGGCCAGCTCAAAATCATCCTGCAAAACAAAATTGACAAAGCACACGGTTCAGTCAGAGACAGTCATCTGCGTTATTGCACTGGTGCAGCAGATATCACAGGACGAGGCCGTCCCTCGGCGGTGATCATGCATTCGACTCTCACACAGCAAAACTCCAGCGCCCAGTGCGATGCGATCATCAGCGTGTTAGCAACCCAGCTCACGCGGCGCATCAAAGCCCCTTGTCCCAGCCCCTGCCAGAGAGGAGGGAGGGGGGGGCTGATGTGAAGCTAGAGGGATCCACCCCCACACAGCACAGCAGCCCATGTCTCCAAACAGACCCACAACATCAGCACAAGTTACACATTACAGAGGGGAGTAAAGGATGGAGCAGGAGCGGGAGAGGCGGGGAGAGAAGAATAAGGTAGTGATGAATGGCAGGTAAAGGGAAAAACATATACAGAAAACAACTACTTACCAGTTTTGGGCTCTTCTTTGCAGGCGCCACCCCTGTGAAGAAGAAGAAAAAGAAAAAGGAGAAGGTTACCATTGAGTTGCAGTGTATATTCCACGTTAAAAAAGGAAGAATGGAAAAAAAACGAAAAGAAGACAGATAACGCAGAATCCAAACAATGTCAGCAACTAGCCCAGCTCATCTATCCCTCGTCTCCTTCTCCCTCCTCTCCTCTTTCCCTGCTGTGGTCCCTGTACTCGTCCATCCACGGCTGGCGTTTGAGGAGGAAGCGGGGGGGATGGGGGGTGGGCGGTCGGTGGGGTGGAGGTGGAGGGGGCAGGCAGCGCGATCTATCTGCATCACTGCCGCGGCCAGAGCTCGGCTTGACTGGCGCAGCGGAAGAGTGGGGCCAGCCCCGAGGGCCAACCCAGCGCTCGCTGGACCCCGGCTACCAGACGGCGGCGCGCGCGCATGCCAGTGAGTGTGTGCTCGGGGGAGGAAAGTGAGAGGTTGAGAAGAAAGGACGGAATCCTGGAGAGCGGGCAAAATCTAGAGAATAAAGGAGCGAGAGAGAGAGAGGAGCAGAGAGGAGAAGAGCGAGCTGTGGAGTTCCTGGCCGTAGCATTACCCATGGAGAAGGAGTCCAAGATACTGAAAATCAAATTATAGGCAACCGTCAGTTCCCCTCTTACTGAGACCATCTTCCTGTGTCCGCTGAGCGCTGCGCTCCGCTGTCGAAGGCTCCAGCATCTATAGGCAGTTGGCGCGTCCTCCCCGACTCTCCCTTTCCTGCTGTCTTTTCCTTTTTTTCCTGTTCTATCTCGCTCTCTCTCTCTCTCTCTCTCTCTCTCGCTATCTCACCTCACTGCACACTGCCCTCCCTCCCTTTTCTACCCTCAGCATCATCACTCTCCCGCCCTCCCTCCCTCCCTCCCTCCCGTCTCCCCTCCATCTCGGTCTCCTTCCCACCCCCACATGCTGGTAAACATCCATGTAGCTGCACACACGCACACACACACAGGCGGCAGACAGCTCCACGCAGGCGGCGCTCCTGACACAAATCGAAGTTCGCTCAAGGTATGACAGGCGGCATGGCGTGAAATAAACCGTCATATGAAGTTATGGAAATGAGAATGGGAGAAGGGCTGCATGAGACAATGAGAAAAGGCAAGGCTGGTTGTGTGTGTACACTGTACCTCTAAAAATGTTTTAAAAATCAAGAATGAGTATAAACCACACACACACCTCTGACACACAAAACATGTGTGTAACACATGTACAGCATGAGTGAGACTCGGCAGTGTGTGATCTAAGAAAATGGGTCACTATTGTGTGTCAATCCTTTAGGGAAACTGAGATGATAAGATCACACACACACACACTCACACTCACACACACACACACACACACACACACACACACACACACACACACACACACACACACACACACACACACACACGCACGCACGCACGCACGCACGCACGCACGCTCTTGCCTGCTTTATCTCTCAGACATCTGGGTTCATTCACAAGTGACGGCTCCAACTGTAGTGCGTCTGTAGCTATTTTCTTCTCTCCTTCCTCTGCTCCCCTTCTCCTCCTCCTTCCCCTCATCAGCCCTCTCCCCTTTTCACCTTTTTTTTTCAAATCAATAAGAATCATTCATTCAGCAGCGCGTAGCGCTTCCCTAAATCAGACGCGTTTGCATGTCTCGGGGTAAGCATGCTGTCAGTCAAAGCGTCAGGCTGCCGTTTGATTATTATTCATCTATCCACTGCAACTGATCTGCCGCTGCCGTCTGTCTTTCTCAGCCCGCTCTCTCTCTCTCTCTCTCTCTCTTTCCTGGCTTTTCTTACTAGACACACTGATACACAAAATGGACACACCCGAGCAAACAATGAACACTCTCGAACAGAGCTTGATTCAGATCTTTGTACTGTACAGTACATTTTTCTAAAAGCAATGTTAATGAATGACCTGGAAGAAACACAGGTTTCAGGTTCAGATTTAAAATGCACGGGTTGTCTTTGTGTCATGTGATGGTGAAGTGGATATCGATTGGTTTTTGATTTGTTGACAGAGAACATGGAGATGTAACGTTTGGGTTCTGTGAGCATGTGACGGCATATTTTATAATTTTGTGATGTTAAGTCGACCCAACATTAAATTCTAATGATTAAAACAAATAACTGACAGATAATGGATAAATAAAACAATAGTCAGTTGCAGGAGCATTAAAACAAATGAATAAAGCTGTGCAAAGGTCTACAATGTGTGTGTGAGTGTGTGCTCGAAGCTCCCAGATCAAAAAGGTATTGTGGATGTTTGGGCCGACCTTCACAGGGAGGAAAGAGCGGTTTTGGACAGGTGGACGATCCGGCCCGGCCTGTACACTGACAGCCTGAGTGACTGTGCGCGGACTAAATCCTCTGCACCTCCGGCTCGCAAAAAAATTGATGGGCCCATTTTATTCTGCTTACTAAATCTTAAAGTCTGTGTTTCACCTACAGTGCAATACATTTGCATAAAACATTTTTTTTTATGTTGAAGGATACGTCAATAGATTATTATAAATTCCAATTAAACCAAATAAGGAATATTTCAAAGGATTGCAGCAAGTTTTAATTGATGCTTACAGTCGTCTCGTTCCACTGTCTGAGGAAAAAAAACATGAATATGAGCAACTTGAATAAATGTGACTATACATTTGAAAGCTGTGAAGCTGAATCCAGCAAAAACTGCTGCCATGAATATCCTCTGGTTTGGATTAATTGTATTCTGCTTAACTAGGCAACGGTTGACAAGAGGCACCACGCCCTCGGCTGCGGGCAACAGTTTCCCTTCCTCAGACAGGAACTGTTGCACCAACCTGGCAGCACAGCAGTCACTAAACGGTAGCCATTACTAAGCAGATTACATTGTCTGTCCACAGCACGCGCGTATGCGTATGTGTTTGTGTTGCTAGATCTCAGCTGGGAGTGACGGCTTCCAACGGGGAGGTCCATCTGTCACCGTGGCGACAGTGCCTGGTGACCATGGGGGAACTGACAGACGGTCTCCGAGCAACGGTTGTTGTGGTGAGCTGCTCTCGGTGTACGGCGAAGGAGTGAAAGGCTCGCATCAGCTGTGATGCGACAGCCCGGCGGAGTACGGCTTTATTTAGCTTCCTCTGTGTGTAAACAGCGGAATCAAATGTGACAGAGGAGCACAACGGTGCGACTAAATAGACAGCAAGGACGGCCAGACAGCGTGTGCGTGCAATACGTTGTGAAAGAAATGTGACGGAATGTAACAGTTTTCTGGCAATGAATGTCAAAGTGTTTTATTATCTAAAGAAAATCTGAACAGTGCAGTAGTTTCCCCTCTGTGTCGTGCCTTCCCAGGCTTTTATAGAAAGCAGGGGTGAAATCCCCCCCGTCCCACAAATGCACACATTCACCCAGAGGAGACCCCGGCGCAGATTATCTGCAGAGCATTGTCATGGAAACAAAAGATGGTGCAATGGTGGTGAGATTTACGACTCGCTCCCAGTGGCCATGGAGGTGTGAAAACATGTGAGAGATTGTGGGGGGTTGAGGGGCAGAGAGAGGCTCACCTTGTACCCGTGCAACAAGCGGTGATTCACTGGCTCGAGCCTCCAGCAAACCAAAAACGAGCGGAGGTGAGTCACGGGCACCTAGCGGGCGGACAGCCCCCCCCCCCCAAATCATTGCGTCTCAGGACTGCAATGCTGTTCATTATGGTGCCATTGGAATGTTAAGTCAGCAGAATTTTTAATGCAAAGTGGGCAAAACTATAACGCTTCCTGCCCATATGGTGAATTGATTTTCCTCTCTCCTCTTTTTCAGCGCGCGGACCCATCATCAACGTTTATCTCTTCCTAATGGGTGTATACAAGACAGGCCACATTATATGGGCCTTATGAATGAGCATGCCAGTAACTGTGGGTTTGTTTATGTGGGTTATGCAAGTTCAGGTAATTGTGTGTGCGTGTCCTCAAAGAACACCGATCCATGGAGTGCTTTTTGACAGGAGGCATTTACACGCTCTCTGTGCTCTTGCCGACCATTATGCCAATGAGAGCTATCTAGTGTGGCATTGATCCACTTGGTGTTTTCACCCCCCTTTAAAGGTGCATGCCCAGGAAAAAAAGAAAATCAGGAAAACACACATTTCAGCTTCCTGTCTGTCTTCAAGGCTACAATGAATGTCCTTCAAACTGCACTTAAAGGCAATGAGGCGAAACGCAAACAAGCATAAACAAGAGGAAATACACCCTCTTGTGCTTTAACACGATGGGAGCTTGGTAGATGAAGGCTCTTTAGAGTTTCCCAAGGAGCCATGCAGATAATCTGAGGGCCCGGACACATCTTTGGACTTTTAGCTTCCTGTTTATTCAAGGGCAGATTAAAGGAAGTAAAAGTTCAGCGGAGGGCTTCATGGAACACACTGACACTCGTGAAATTTTTAGGCCCTTAACCTGCCATTTGTCCGTCCACTGGCTACGTGGGCGGACAGAAAAGGTCCATCTCTCATTCCGGGCGACGAGCAGTGCAGGGCCTGAACGCCTAGCAGGGACTAATGTGTCACCGCTGATTGATTGAGTCATGAGGTTGGGGGAGTGATAGGAAAAAGAGATAGCGGTTCATCACGGGGGGGGGGTTGCTGCGCTGCAGTTTCATCATCTCTCTGATCGTCTGACATTCACTCGTCCACCCTTTTCACTCGTCCAATCCATTTCCTTCACATGGCTACACGCACCTGCTGCAGACAAGCGCATCTTGCCCTGCTATCATTGCAGCACTTGCCTGGCCTTAAAAAACAGGTTAAAAAATGAAATATAATAATGAAGACTGCAAATGGGGTCATTTTTTTCCGTCGCTGACTAATGACATGAGCTGCGGGTCTATTGAGAGGCTGTTACAGAAATTCTACACCCAAACACTTATTCACTGATAAAAGGCTGTACAGCAGGTACATGCTTCCCTATGGACACTCTTAGGATTTACTCTTATTTAAAGGGAGCATGGGAGAGGAAATGAGCTTCTGTGCTACTGCAAGCCATCGGGGGGCCAAAATGAAATATGTCATTGCATCAGTGGGGGCAGGCGAAGACAGGCAGGGGAAAATGAGCACATTAAAGCGGCGTAATTAGACAAATGAAGGAACGATGTATCATGAAGTACAGACTTGATTCAAGCAATAAATCATGTGTATAGGCAGTACATCCCAGAGTGCAAAACGTAGAAAATCAACAGTTGCATTGTGTGTTTGACCTATGAAACGCCGACCCGCGGATGGTTCTTCGTCTGTAACTATTCATTTGGCTGCAAAGGGTCAAAGAAAGATCCTTCATAGCAAACGGTGAAGAGAGCTAATGACCTTAAATGAGATTCACTTGGCCACGGTTTCACACGAATGGCAGCCCGACGTTCAGCACGCCGTTGCTGGTGTGGAACGAAAATGCACAATGCCGACTTGCACTCATGCTCTCAGTGGGAGAGGGGTGAGGGGTGCACACTGCTGTGCACAGCCTCCTTAACAAGTGTGTATCTCTGTGCGTCGGCCCTCAGGGATTGGCTCCTGTGTTCATGTGGGCGAGCGAGTGTGAATCTACTTACTGGCGGGGAGGGGGGGGGGAGGATAAAGGGGTGGATCTCCACCAATTAAGACTGTACCAAGGTCTTCTTTGCTTCAAATCTATAAATTGGATGCATGACCGTTCCTGTTTGCAGCCAACGGGGTGCGCGCGCGCGCGTGTGTGTTTGCAACCGGTGTTTGTTCGGGGAGGAAGACATTCTTGATGGATGGAACGCGAGTGAGAGTAAAAGAGAGCACAAGAGAGAGAAAGATGTATGTGTATGATAAGCAGAGCTGACATCAAGACCCCAATTAGAGGCCAGTGTGCCTCGTTTCTACTGGTGGAGCGAGCCGGAGCGAGAGAGCAGCGCAGGGAGGGAGGGAGGGAGAGCGAGAGAGTAATAAAGGTACCGCATGTAGAACCTCGGTCTGTGTTCCCGGGAGTCTGACTGCGTGTATGTGTTTGACGACACATGTGGCGTGTGAATGATTACCAGGGCACTGAAGTGCAGCAAAGTGTCAGAGGCAAACAATTACACCATTCTGAAATGTGTGGGAATTCAGTGGGGGGAGAAATAGTACGCGCGCTTCAACTGAGCCATGGTATCTGAAGTGAATTTTATATTCTATTAATAATACTTATAATGACAAAAATGGGCTACCTAAATATTTTCTTACTCCATACTGTGTATACACTATTGATAATTCGATATATACAAAATTAGAGTCATGCCTTCTGTCAATGAATCGATTAGTCCCAAAGTCAGAAAGCTAACTATCACAACTTTGATTAATTGACTTTACTGTAAACGGAAAATCTTTGGGTTTTAGAAATCTGAGGAAGTCATCTTTGACTCCAGGAAAGTGTGACTGACATGTTATTGACAAAACACTAAATCAATTGGCCGATAAAATGATCAGAAAATTGATTAATGCTTAATGCTTAGTCAATCTCCAGTTGTTCATTCAGTTTTACATTTTTCTTAATAGTAGTAATCAATATGGTTCAGCTTTGGTTTGCTGTTAACATAAAAAGCCAGACAGATGTTTTGTCATGTGACAAATGGTTCAGTTGTCACCCCCCAAAATATATATATATATATGATTTGATACCCACCCAGGAGAAAAAAAATTACATTAACACACTGCAGTACACAAATTTGTACTTTGCTCTCTAATTACCGACTGTGTTGTGATGTTAGAGTCCTCGGGCTCTTAATTAACCACAGCACTTTGGTGCTTGAATGTGCAAACAGGGGATGTGCAGTGTGCGGACTTTGTCCTATAATATGTATCTGCATGTAGCACCGGACAGGAAGGTGCTGCAACAACAAATTAAATCAGCTTTCATATTTCATTTGTGTGTACGTTTCTCAGCCTACTGGCACCATTTATACTCCACTGTAATTAACATCAAGCCAATCATTAAAGATATTTGCAGTAGTGGTGCTGGTGCAGTGGAATTGTTCCATATAGATGATTATCTTCTTTACATTTGCGTTTAAGCTGAGTGCCGTTCCTCCTATCACAGTCTATCGAAGCCAGTCGTTGGGCTCACACAAGCACAGCTAAACCTTCTGTTTTATTGACAGCCCATTTAGCCCCTGCCCATGATGATGCTCTAACTCTTTATGGCCTTGTGTACACAAGCACAAGAGAGGGGGGTAGTGGAACCGTTTTGTGTGTGTGTGTGTGTGTGTGTGTGTGTGTGTGTGTGTGTGTGTGTGTGTGTGTGTGTGTGTGTGTGTATCAAGAAAAGTGTAGAAAGAGGCAGAGAAGCAAAGTGAGGTGAAGCCGTGAAGTCACATGTGGAGTGAACGATGGATGTTGTACCAATATCCAATATCCCTTTAAGAGCGCTAAGCACTTTCCCCCACTCAGGTTATAACTGTGCATGTGCACACACACATACACAAAAACCTTTTAGTTATTTGAATTAATAAGCCCCAAAGCAAGCTATGGACAGTCTGACAGAGAAAATGGTCCAATTACTTGTATCACGCGGTGCGTTTAGAGCTCTGAAGGTCTGCGAGTCTGAGGGGGGATGGGAGAGAAAATAGCCAAATGTAATCATTTCACTTTTATCTCAATTCACAGTTGCTTTGTTTCCACTTAGTGCTTCTGGTAGACAGTGGCTTCCAATCAGGAGCCAGGACAAAGGCCAGGTGGAGCCGTTAAATAGCAGCATTCCCACGCCGTTTCATTGTTTTTTGCAGCACTGACACTGACCACTGAAAATATGTGTCAACGGCAAAATGTCTTCAGCTCACACCAACTCAGGAAAACAAGTGGGCGGATGAAAGCATGCCAGCCCAGTTGCAGGCATCTTTTAAGTGACTCTAGCATGGGCGTCCGCTGAAAGACCGAAATAGAGTAGACATGTTCTCAACAAACAAACACAGCAGACTGAAACAGAGTGTGTGAGAGCCGAGTGTGAGACAGACTGCGGAAGAAAAAGAGAAACGCCAACTAAACCCGAGTTTCTCTCCTGTGTTTACCCTTCTCTTCATAGTACCTCCATCTTCCCGTTTAACTTTCCTTCCTTTGCATCCTTTCCATCTCAAGAAAGCTATAGTGTCCTGACTGTCGATGGCATTCAGTGAAACACCTCTCTCTCCTCCCACTTCACTTTAAGCCACGTTCTCAAGTGTTATTTCTACTTTCTTTCTTTCCCTACCATAATCATGCCTCTCTCTAGCCTTCTTTGCAATTACCTTCTTGCTTCCAACCACTATTTACATGAATAAATAAATATGTGCATCAATAAAAGAGCTCTCTGTGAGCTGGAACAGCCTGTAAGGCAGAGGCCTATTATTTCTTGTCAACAGCATCAAGCAGTTTCTTTTTTTTTTTGCAGGACTTCAACATATGGGCACATAAATCAGAATCTGCAATATAACACGGCACCTCTTTCCTCCACCTTCCTCATCTCCATCTGCTCTCATTATTTACAGTACAAATGACAAATGTATTGACACCGACAAGGATGCTTGAAGAGAGATCGGCCTGCACTCACCTCGCTGCACCAGCATGGTGACCCCGCTGCCTTTGGGACACTTGCTGAGCATGTCCACCACCTGGTTGTGGGACATGCTCTGCACATTTCTCTTGTTCACCTCCACGATTATGTCTCCCTCCTTGAGGCCGCGGCAGCGAGGGTAGTCCACGATCTGCTTTACTCTCTGCCCTCCACCTCCGGGACTGTCTGCGATGGTGAAGCCAAAGCCCTTGTCGCCCTTCTCCATGTGTACAGTGATGAGCTCTGGTTGCGTGGCGATGGATGAGGCCAGGGTGACCACATCGTTGGGGTAACCGTGCTGGGAAGAGGTATCAGAAGCCACCTCAGCGGAGGGGCTGTGTGGTCGGGGGAGGCCATTGAGGGGTGCCCCGCCATTGGTCGAGATGTTGTTGTTGTTCTGACTGCCGTGGCTGGACGGCGAGTCATAGCTGTTGGGAGCCTCCTGGCCGTTGACGATGATGGGCTCTTTGTTTTCAAGAATAGCCACTGAGGTAACCAGGCTGGTGTTGGGGTCATCGGGGTCAAAGGGCAGTGGGTAGCCACGGCAAAGCTCCAAATTGACCATGGAGCCAATAGGGATGGACTGGAAGATCTTTACAACTTGGGCATGGGTGTAGCCTAGCACACATGTGTCGTTGACGCTCACGATCACGTCACCTTAGAGACGGAGAAGAAGGAGAAGTTAAGTCAAAGGCAGTAAGTAAAGCAAATGTCTACCTAAGCCAAAGTTTCATTAAGTGGACATAAGTTACACCTTGTTTATACACAATGCTTCAATCAGCATTCAGAAGATCAAACCAAAGCAGTTTTCTTTCTTTGCAAACTTTTAATTCAGCCCACCAACCTGTCTCCATTTTGCCATCGAGGGCTGCAGGTCCATCTAGGACCAGGCTCTTTATCTGCAGGAACTCGTCCGGCTCGTCGCCTCCAACAACAGTGAAGCCGAACCCCCGGCGACTCTTTTTCAGCTTGGTGTTGATGAAAGTCCCCTTCAGCTCGGACCGGTTCCGGGTAAAGAAAGGCTTTCCTCCTGGAAACACGACCACAGTTGATTCAATTTGAGACTATTCTGACACACCGATGTAAAAAAGATAGACCGAATTAAGAAACTCTGACTTCTGTTTGTTCAACACTATCACTAATTAAAACGCACAACTACGTTGTATTCTCTGTGAGGCTCTGACCGGTGCATCTAAGGGCATTGGTGACTGGCCTTTGTTTATCGGTTGCCCAGGTGACATGAATCAAAACGGACTGGTCACAATAAATGGATTAATTAGGTTAGACGGTAATCTGACACAGGAGTAGAAAATGGGAGTAATCCCCATAGTAAAAACAATCCAATCAATCCCAACCCAATCCCACACTCTTAACGTCATCTCATCCATTCTGAGTGTACTAGTATTTGGTCATGGTTGTATTTGGCAACTACATTTAAACTCAAAGTTAATACTGGCTGGAAACAAATGACTGTATACGATGCTTGTTAATGATCTTAGACAGATACTGTACTGACGAAGGCAATATGGATTAATGAAAAGTGCATGGAGTCGAAAGCACCATCCTAAAAAGGCTGCACAGTGGGCTGTCGAGGCATCAATACTCCAAAGGGGGCACAGAGTCAAAGTAGTTCAGACAATGAAATAAGTACTTTTTAAATTAACAAGCTGCAAGCTCTCACCATCGTAGGGTCTTTTTTTATTTTATTTTTTGCTTATAATGGTGCTGTGGAATTGAAAGATGTAACATGGAGCAGCACCACATTTTTAAGTTATGACATCAAATACCAGTGACATCCCTAAAACACAAGAGGGTTGTGTCTTGAAAAATGGCTACTGATTTCATTCAACACTGGCTGTGAAGGGTTAATTAACACAGAGCTCTCAATGCAACACATTTCACAAAAGGTTGAAATCAATGAGAACTACTCAGACAGTGCAATCTAAACCCAATTCTGCCCAGCCCCCCGTCCTTTCTTCTTGCTTTCTCTACCTCATTATGTAGCATTAAGAATAAAATGAAGAGAGACATGAGATGGCATCAGTCTACATAGGAATAAAAAGTGAGGTATTCACAGTTGAGCATGAGAGGAGTGAATAGAAGGGAAGAGGAGCCACACACTACAGAAAATTAGTTCAAATAAATTAGTTGATACCTAAGAGAAATGAATGTGGAGATGTTGGTTTAGGTGAAGGGAAAAATGAAAATGAACAAGGATAAGAGGATGGAGGAAGTGTACGAGGTTAAGTGTTGAGAAGAAGCAACCACAGAGGAATGTGTGTTTAGAGACCTGCCATTCGGTTACAGCAGAGCTACAGCTTACGCGTTCAATAAAACACGCATTACAGATTGACCCAGTTGGTGTCCTTGGGTTTTTGCGGTGTTGTGCATTGTGTCTGCGTGTTATCGCGTACAATGCCTCAGAATCGTAGAACCGGCGAGATGTGACAAAAGCTCGCGCTGAAATGGCGGCTTTACCCACAGCGGATCCAGAGATGTAAGAAGCAGACCAGGAAGCAAGAAAAAACATGAAAGCAAAGGAGCGAGATGAAGAGATTTCAAATGATGACTTTCTCTGGAGGAATGTCAAGGCCTAGGGCAGCACAGAACATTTAATTCAGAGAGGGTGGGATGTGATGGGGAGAGACAGAGTGACAAAGATGGGAAGAATGAAAGATGGAATGGACAGCAATGGAATCAAAGCGGCGAGCGGCGGGAGACAAGAAAAAAAGACCGCAAGACGGCCAACATGAGCTGTAAAATGAAGAGATCGATGAGGGGAAAAAAAGGAAAAGGCGGCTGACAGAGCAGGGAGAGAAAGAGGGGGAGACAGGGTGAGGCAGTTAATTCTCTGCCATGGCTGCGCTAATTAGACAAGCTGCTAGTGGGAGGCTGGTATGAAAGGAGCTGGCAACCAAGAGAAGAAGAAACACAGTAACGGCTAGACACTGTGTCTGTAGGTGTACTGGTATATGACGGGCGAAATCAGGCCATTATTTAATCCAGAAATTGGAAACAACCTAGCAGAGGTTCCATGAGAATCAACATGCGGCCGCAGCAAACGCACGGGGAGCACAGAATGAAATAAAACTGTAATGCAGTGTGTCTGCACAAAAAATACAAACATTGCCTTGAGTGCTCTCTTGGAAAAATGAAGTCTACTGCACATAACGAATGAGTTGAATTTTTATTTTACTTGGTATGAATATATGATGAAACTTATACAGTGAGCGGCTTTATAGTGTCAATTCATAAGTGGTCCTCCATCATGAAAACTCAAACATGGCCCGAGGCAACAGCTCAGGAAAACACACAACACTGTAAGAGCTGAATTTTAGTTGAACGCATAATAAGTCCCTCTGGGTAAGGCTGCATGGAAACAGGAAAGTATTGAAGAATACTGCATTCTCAAGGTATTTACATAGATGAAGACCTACGTTTTTGTCCCATCGCGTTGGGCATTGGTGGTCCTGTCTGAGGGTCCCTGTAGGTCTCCTGGTGGTTGGCAGCGTAGCTGGCCAGAGGTGCCCCGGCCAACGTAGAGTCCTCAATCCATTCTGCAATAGCAAAAGGCACATATTCTCTAGTTCGGGTCGAGACAGGTGCACGGCTGCCCTACTTGTGGAAGAAAGCGGCGATGAGGGCTCTGGGACACCTCGGCCTACTGTGCTGTGTGTTTGGGACAAAGCCAGTTTGCGTCGTTTGAAGTTAAGAGGAGATGGTGATGCAAGTAGGGCTAGAAATTCTCTGCGAAAATGAAACATTTCCTGTCTGTCGCATTGAGGAACAATGGGATCAAAAGTAAACCCGGTCTCTCTCACATCGCCTGAAAATAAAAGCCAGGTGTGTGAAAACAGAGCAATCCATTCATTCATAATGGCCGCCTCCTTTGATTAATCACCGTGTTACAGCATCATGGCACCGATCAGACGGCAGCCTTCATTAATATTCTTAACAATGAGGAATCAATGCGGAGGTGAAAGAATTGGTAAAAACCCTGCTTGAAGGTATTAGGATTTTTTTAAACTTTTTTTTCAAGCGAGATCGAGCTTTCAGACGGGAGTAAAGTCAGCAGGTAATAGAGTGGAATCGAATGGTTTCTGCTGAATGAACAGAAGGTGGAGCGTGATAGGAGAATCCCCATGTGTGCTGGTCTGCATTTACAATTAAGCTCTCTGCGGGACGTCCTGTGGATGCATTCAGTTGGAGACAAAAAGGCAGGAGAAACTTATAAGCCCCCTTTTATACGGTTTATAAAGCGGGAATGTTGCGCCTTTGTTCCAACTTGCTGTCCTTAATGAAAAGTACTAACACAGAATGAGTTCAGCGTCATTGTTCCATCTTTATGCCAGCAGTGGCTAGTCACAGAGCCAGATTGACGATTGTGAAAAGGGAGTCTGGCTTTTTGTCTTGTGTCTTTGCTTTGTTTGGTTCAGTGTAAACAAGAAATGCCAGTAAATTGAGGGGTATATATATATATATATATATATATATATATATATATATATATATATATATATATATATATATATAAAGGGAATTAAAATCTTTCATTGTACAACTATTTTCAGCAGGTCTTCTTAAAGAATACTACATTATTAGTTTTATAATTGGCAACATTTTTTCAACAGCTTTTTCTAAGTGACATAAATTAGAAAAGGGACTGTAACGGGCACATCTTTCTCAGTTAAAGCTAAACGTACCTGTTTTTCTCCTTTGGGGAAAAAATGCTTTCAAGTTATTACCACAAACAAGTACCTTAAGGCAACATAGAAAACAGAAATTAACTTCGAAAAAGGGCTGCTTGGTACAGCCGCAAATAATAGTTATGCCTTTATGGAAGGGCACCTAGCAAATCATAAGGCAGAAGCAGGCAACATCGAGTAGAACTGTAGCAGTAATTGGAATAAAGACAAACACAATCTCTCGCGCACGTACAGACACATATGCAGACAGCTCAGTCACACACATGAATAGAAAGAAAGGAAATGACGCCCTTGGTGGGGGCTCGTGAACGAACCTCGGATGTAGCGCTCACCTTCAGGTGGCTGCTGGCTTTGGGGCTGAGGCTGCTGCTGTTCCAGCTGCCTGCGCCTCTTAGCCTCCAGCACCGGATTCTCATACTGGGTCTTCCTGTTGATATGACTGTGGGACGGTGAAAGCAGGGATGAGTAGATGGAGGAAAGAAATGAATGACAGGAGGGAATTGAATAATAAGAAAGGAAATAAGGATAGAAAAGAGGATGTAGGACAAGAAGTAAATATCAGCAGGAAAGTGGATCGCCACGGGGAGGGAAGACAGACACGGAGGAGAAGAGGGCATAATAGAAGAGAGAGAGAGAGAGGGAGGGTGGGGAAAGGGAGGGGAGACATGGCGATAAGCTTTGATCAATAGTGGCACAATACACATGCATCCAGCGACACGTCACTCCTGTCTGAGACATGCACTACACAATCACACCCACAAATCACATCAAATAAATCCCATTGCGATGATGGCTCAATTCATAGAAACTACAAACGCCTTCCACGTCACACACCGACCCTGGGAGGATTCCTACTAACCTGCTGACACCCCAAAAAAACAACACCTGAAAGCACCACATTATACGTCAAATGAAGAAAAGGGTGAATAATGGATATAACATATCGCAGCGACAAAGGGGGGAGAAATGCCAAAGCTTTGAGCCTGCAAGTGCTGCTTTGCACAACATCTTAAATGCATGAACTATATTCATATTAATGATGAGTCCTGGGTTCTTCACACTAGATGAGATGCGCACACATGCACAACAAACGCTGCATGTTCTCCCAAATGGTAATGATGCACTCACACACAAGAAAAAAACAGACTACATTTTCCAGTCTACAAAAAAAGCTGAATAGCTGAGGCAAAATCTGGCTGCGGCGTCTCACAGCAGCAGCTGTACACACACCCTCCTGTTTCCAGTGAGGTCAAGAGTTTCTTTTGTTAGACTGAAAACATGTGGAAAGCAACGTATGTATGGGCAAAAATACATTTATGAACGCCTGTGCACTACATCAGCGTGTGCAAATTGTATGTGAGCTTCCTCGTGGTATACGGCGAACGTCACTTACTCAACATAGTAGACCCCGTACACTGGATCGTCTATTTTCTCCCATCCTGGTGGAAGTTCTGAAATCAAAACAGAAACAAAGGCAGAGTGAGACAGTGGACATGAGGGAAACTCAAGGTGGTGATTTTGCTTGAGGCCTTCTATTGAGCCATTACTGCCAAGGCCAGTTGGGACCTTTTGCCTCCCCCGGTGTGCGTTCCTGTCAGTCAGTCTCCCAGGCCAGAGTGACTCAACAGCTTCACAGGCTGTCTGGCTGTCGTCCCCCCCCCCCCATCCCCTCACACTGCTGACATTTCCCCACATCAGATAAGAACCCTTGCTGCCCCCCCACCCTTGGGCAGAGATGTACGGATGAATGAAGGGATGGCGGGGGATGAAGAGGGCGGGGGAGAAAAGAGGGGTGAGGCGGTAAGAGGGAAGGAAGGCAGGGAGGACAGAGAGGGCGGAGAAAAAAAGCAAGGAGGGAGGAACAGGTGAAGATAAGAAGGAAAGGAAAGGGAGGGATGAACAATTTAAGCAACTGTATAAACACACACGCATACGCATACGCACACACACACACACACACACACTAGTATTGATTTTTTTGCATGATCATAAATTCATACTAATGAGACCCAGTCCACAAGGATTACACATTTCTGATTCATTCAATGGCTAAATTACTGAAAAGAACATAAATCTTTGACTAAACAAATAAACACATGTACTATGGCTATAATATCCTTTTGGTTATTTTTTACACGAAACGCTTGATTTGTGAGACTTTGCTACAGGCACGACTTCAACTGTGCCTCCTCCAGTTTGCTCCGTGACATTGGAGGAGGTGCTGCTTACTCACGGCGATGGGAGCACGCATGTGCAGGCAGAAAGTAAACGTGACATTCAGCCTGATGAACGTTGATTAGGGAAAGATGTAAATATGACTGGGGCCACTTCAGCAGTGTGCAATTGCCCAATGTCCGTACAGAGAGACTAATGCCATTATCTCCAAAAGGGCCATCTGATTCACTTCTGTAGGCCGATTACAGCAGAATTGATTGCTGGCTGGCCTCCGCAAAGATAATGTCAGGGGCTTCTAATTGGCAACAAACACGGATTGTCCGATAATCCTCTCCCGTGATGTATAAATTTTACATATTATTACCCTCCACCAATTAGGCCTCACCCTGTGCACGCGTAGATGGTAATTACAATCATCCAACTTGGAGAGCCTCCCTTTGCTTCCTAATGAGGTGGGCCTTTGGTTGGAGTGGATTCAGTAGCAGAAGCAGTGAAAATGCAGAATTGGAAGGTTTACATTGTCTCTACATGACACACATACGACGTATAGCGTAGATGCAGTACTGTCAGACATGCATACGAATTGATGAAGTGATTCGGAGCAACCGAGGATGAATCTGCAATGGCAGCTGTCAACGTGATGCTTGTAGGAGAAATCAAGCCGCTATTATTTCATTTGTCATTCACCTTCTAAACACAGCCGATACAAACAGCACACGCAGACGAAGAAAGCGATTGCAAGGCTACAGCACTGGTGTTGTAACACATGGCGACAGAGCCCCGGAGCAAGCGCGGTGAATTTTTTCATTGTTGCATGTTTTGAGCTGGAACGCTGAATGCAAAGGGGTCCCGTCCCGCCCTCAGGCAAAAAAAAAATGTAATCAGCCACTTGATTTCACACTGCACTAGTTCCCGCTCCTTTAGGAGCACCTGCATGTGTGGTGTGTGTGTGTGTGTGTGTGTGTGTGTGTGTGTGTGTGTGAGTGAGAGAGACAGAGAGAGAGAGAGAGAGCACCGAGAGGATGTTTGGTGCTGCAACCATCTTGACAAGTGTGGTTTACATTTCAGTGTGTGGAAATGAGAGAGACAAAGAGGAAGCAATCTGACTTCTCCTCACCCCACCTTCCACAACATATTGTGAATTCAAGGGGAAGTCAAGCATGATGAATTACATGTTCAACTGTTTTCATCTCGTTCTCTTGATACAGTGCTGTGATTGATTTCTCTTGAGCAAGCAAGTGCTACAGAGGGAGACGTACGTGTGTGTGTGTGTGTGTGTGTGCGCGCGCGTGCTGGCATTCATAAAATGCCTGAGTCGGCTCATCCTCGGAGCTCTGAAGTTAATTGCGTTTCTTTGCCCACCTCGATTGGATTCTGCTGATCGATAATTATTGAACATGCTCATCCAGTCGAGGGCCGACTTGTGGACAGGGGACTCGTCTGATCTGATGATTACAACACGGCAGCTGTTTAAATGCTTAACAATGGAAGCCTGATAGATGCTGGGTTAACTCTTTTTTTTTGGGGGGGGGGGGGGTGTCTGGCGTTCTTCCTTTCTTCCAAGCATCTGCCTGCTGCTGTTAATAAGAGGCATAGAGAAGTGGAGTTATATTCCTCTGTGGGTGACACCTCTCACATCACATTTAGCCATGTGCCTCAATGTTGATATAGAAATCATAGATTAATTCAGGTTTGGCAAGTAATGAAAAAATATACTCAGTTATGATACATAACCAGGGTACCATATGGTGAGAAAATACCCTAAGCCTGTGGCCTAAACCTTTAAAATCCCATTTTATAAAACTGGAGTTTTTTACATTCCAACACATGCGGATTCTCAGAGAGGAGACATTCATCCCCATGACAACAGCAAAATGCTTTTGGTGTTGTCCAAATTCTTTAAAAAGGACACGTGGAAATTATGAAATGAGTGTATTTATTCCTCTCATCCCTGCATTTCAAGATACTTTCCGTTCATGTCTGCACACGTTTATCATGATGGGCTGGTACAATGACTAATCAGTTATCTCCCCAGATGGAATGACGTCATTGATTAGCAGGACGTATCAGCGCAGGGCACAGTCTCCAGACACCATTCATCCTGCACAAGCGGCCACGCTACTGTGTCTGATTGACTAGTTTGTTTCCTGATGGACCGCGAGGAGAAAAAAAAAAGGGGGGCGGCCTGTTGCTATCACGCTCAGACAGACACCCATTAGGAAATCATCATTATAACAATCTTCTGTGGACCAGCCGTCATCTTTTATGTATGAAATGACGGTCTGATGATGTGTCTCTGTGTGTGTGTGTGTGTGTGTGTCTAGCTGTTTGTTTGCATGTGGGTAAGTTGACAGTCAGTGTGTGCAGTCATTTTTCTGATCACATACAGTGTGTGTTTGTCAAAGCCACATACTGAGGGTGTGCTAGATAAAGGTCAGATCTCGGATGTCTCATTTCTAGACTAGAGTCAATGTCGTAGTCACCTCTCACCAGCTGTTAGTGACTCCGACAGTTGACCAGAGTCATTAGTTGTGGTCACTCCATTATGTTCACTAAACCATTTCAGCCTCAACTACTTGGCTTTCCAGAGTGTTTCAAATGTGTGCTAACCAAGGTGACACTGGTGGGCAGACATGGTGAATGTTGGGTGTATATCAATTAGGGCGGAGTAAAAGAAAAGGTTCCTACCAAGGTCATTGTCGAGCTCCTCTGTGTGTACCCCTTCTGCTCAGGGAGGGGTGGACGCCACAGCACCACAGGATCGTTGTTAACATGGAAACAGGGGGGGGGGGGGGGGGGGGGGGGGGCAGAGAAGGAAAGGTCAGTTCAATGCAATGACAACATGTGGCCACTGGGTGGCAGGAGTTAATCAAGCCAGAGCCTCAGCGCTCAAGAGACAAATCAATGTTTACAAAAATCCCAAGGCATGTGATTCTACCAGAAGACTGGTTGTCAGTGTGTGTGGTTTGAAGCAACATGATGCAGTCTGAATCAGCAGCAATGTTTATATTTATCAGTTTGAATTATCCATGCGTCTGGATATCCTACTGGAGGAATTTAAATATTTTTGCACAAATCACGTGGCTCATCACCTCATGAAATATTGTATGTCTTTGTGTGTTTCTCTGCAAGCATTTAAGGTTGAGGCTCCACCTCAGAGAAGGTCTACGTGTTGGTGCTAGACGATGCCACTGATGGAGTCATCATTCCTCAGAGCAGTGGGACATCTTTGCTCTGACAAACAGCTGAAAGAAGGAGCAGTGCCACCCAACGACTGCTCAACATTTGTTGTCTGTGGCCCAACACCGACATCTAAGGGCCGCCATCGGAATCACTGCTTTTTTGCATTTTTTGCTTTTCACAAAATTCAACCAGGGTAAAACTAAAGGCAACACAGACGGGTCACTACTTATCTAATGCAACTAAGGCCCTAAACCCAGAAAGATGATGACAATTGATTAGCTCCTGATATATTTTCAATCTGAGAGGCATTTGTCTCAAATTGTCTTTTCAAAATGAAACTACAGCTCGGACTTAAGATGATTTGACGAGAAAAAACAACCTCAGCAACCACAAGACAAAACATCATATCATAAGCATCATATCCGCAAGAGGTGTAAAGAGAGGATTTGCATTTAGAAATATAAACTCGTGGTAATCGAGCTGTCACATGGACGTACCATCGTCTTCACACTCTTCCAGGGGTTTCTGAGGCTTGTCCAGGCACCGAGGGTCTATCCAGGAGGTGGTTTTTGTATTGTGGCTAAAAAGAGCACACAAGAGAAAAATGACCTACAGGAATACTGAAGGAAAAAAAAAACTCCTAACATCTGGCAATAAAGATTTAAAAGATGCTGACAGAGGCTAACTATTGCAGTAGAATTGTGTCTATTAAAATTTTCTGGTTGGTCATGAATCAGTGAACATGACGACTATAAATGATGTTAGTAACTTTTTTTCTGAAGAGATGTTGGAGTCTTATCTATCCATGCATCTCTTGTAAAAGCTTGTGATTACTCTGACCAACGACACACTGTATGTCAAATCGAGTAGACGCACGAACCTGCGATTACAAACCTAAACGTGAAAAAGTCCGGACTTTCAGTCTTAAAGCTTAAAAAAACTTCAGTAAAAACTTCATACAGATGTATACGTACATATGCATGCAATAAATGATCTAAGATTTCGCCTATTTTGAACTTTCATGACACTGAAGTTAGGTTTACACTGACTTTCTCCAGCTACAGCATGTCTGTGTTTGTGCATGGCCCTGGCCTTGTTTCTGTCTTGTATGTATATACAGTATCATGAGCTACTCACTCTATAAAGTAGACCTCTCCGTTCTCGGTGTAGGCCATCTCCCAGTTGTCAGGCAGAGGTCCCAGCGGGTCCTCAGGGGGAGGATGGCTCGGGTGAGAGTGTGACTGCTGTGTGCTCTCCGTGGTGGCCGGTGGTGAGGGGGTTGTCCCAGCGTAGGACGGGGCGCTCTGGTGGGGGGCGAAGGGGCGCACCGTGTGATGAATCTCGTCAAATTCACTTGAGTCTCCTGGCGGGGTGGGGGGGGGGAACAAACGTGGCTTGGTGTGAAGAAACATTTTACAGGCTGGCAAACATTTCGGGAACAAAATGGAGCTGTGGCGACAGTTCGGTGCCACAAGATGTGCCTCGATACACGATCAACCGAAAATAACAGCTTTCACAGAAACATTTGCTTCCGCTCCTAGAATAGATTGCTGGCTAATTTGAGTCTAGTTTTCAGTGTATGGGACATATCCTACAAACATGACAGCTGAAGAAAAACGTTCAGAAGGAAAAATTGGATTCTTTAAGGTTCACATCGATGTGAAATCTCTTTCGCCTGTCCAAATACTTCCATAGAGTAGTTCAAGAGTTTTTAGAAAAGCTTCATCTTACCACAAGAAACAACTGCACAGGTCAAAGGACTTGCGTTTCCGTTTATCCGAAACCCCTTGTCACAGCTGCGGAGACGTTTACTCCAGTTGAGGCCGTTCACACCTTGAACCCCAGGGGCCACTGAAGTGCTATCACCTGGCTTCCTCTTATCTCATTTTCACACCCACACTTGACGGGCGGCCTCATAGCTCGCACAATCACAGACGGCAAATAAACAACTTTTGGTCCCACCCAATGAAAACACCGGGCAGAAACAGCTTTAGGGCCGAGGCAACCTCCCTGCAATGCCCACTGACCAACGAACACACGAGAGGAAATCTGGAAAAAAAGAAGTCACCAACAGATCCCCGGCCATACTTTAAATCCATCAAACAAAAATCTCCCTTTAATTTACAAAGAAAGAAAACCTCCCCACTACTACTAATATCACTAGAAATCATTTGAAACATGGAGGAGGCTCAGTCAGTCTCTACTGTTCGCAGCCAGATGGCACTGTTTTACATTTCTGGACACATGGATACAGGGAGATGTAGTCAAACCCAGAAGGCACTTACTCACCAATCAAAGATGCTCTTGTATTCGGCAGCCCCTCACCAGCACGAAGTGCCCTCTTTTCCACAGTCTTTGAGCTCCTTCCACTTTTTCATTTTCTGAGCGTCTCCTCCTTCACAGAGCACGGACCTCCCTTGCCTCTTTCTTTCTCTCACTCTCTCTTTCTGTCCAATCCCTTTCAGACTTGCCCACTTCACCCTCTCCCAGGCACTCCCCCTTCCTCTTTAATTTCCTGCTACCTTGTCTCCACTTCCATCCCCTCCCACCTCATCCATCGCCACTCACGTTCTCCCGTCCCCTCTTTCCCACCAAACAGAGCTGCAGAAGCGAGGATCGCATTCTAGTGTTATACTCCAAGCTAAATAAACACAGCATGTTGCTGACAAAGACTAGCTCCGCAAGCGGCCGCCTGTGTGCTCGCTGACTGCAGGTCTGTTTGCTTTAAAGGTGTCCACAGCAGCTGAGGAAGCATGTGAGTCATGGTGTCACGCCCTCGCGTCTACGGAGTTAACGAACAACGACAGCTAAAATGAGAAAAAGACGGCCGCTCGCATGACTGCTGTTGATCAGTTGCAGGCTAAATTGGGAGAAGGTGGAAAAACCGGAAACGTAGTGAAGCTCGCTCGCCTGTACTGACTGTTTATCAATGCCAAATGTGGCGCCTCAGTTTGGCTGTCGTGTGCGAGAGGATGCCAAATTTTATTTAGTCTGGAGCCTGCTGCCAGCTTTTCGGGGCCCGTGCCGGCCTGGTACGCATTTTGTGTCCAAACAGATGAAAAAAATTGTGTCTAAATACATCTGAGACTGAATTTTGTCTCGAGTTCTCGAGTGAATTTGGGCCTCCACACCCGCCGCGTGAGACTGCTTCACAAACACATCTGTGCTCAGATAAACGTGTGGAGATGAAGAATGTGCCGAGCGCTCGGTGCCCCGGTGCAAAGACCACAGACAATTGTTGTCCGCATTCAAATCAACCGAGCCAGGTTGGGCGGTGCAGCATTCACATTGCATTACACAGTTGCACAGCATGAGGGAGCACTTCATAATATACTTGAGTGTGTTCGGACGGATGGTCTCTTATCGCAAGTGATGATCGATTGATCTATCAAACATGTTTCACATTGATTCATTGTTTAGTTCTTGTCAGAGACAGAAAAAGATTCCCGTCTCAAGAGAGAACCGTCCTATGTGATATATTCAAGTAATTTATTCTGCCATATTAATAACCTAAGGCTATTCATATCCCAGCTATTTAGTGTTGCATCTGCGTATAGTTTGGGGACTTTGAGAGAATCAGATCCGGGCTTTAGTGTCTTGTTTGGCTCAAGACCTAAAAACACTTTGCATCATGTTAAACCACTTCCACATCTGGAGAACCATCATAACCGTCACCATCTCTCGGCTGCGCATTTTCGCAGCAGCTTGTGACTCGAGTATCAAGTCTACTATTTCCTCTGGCCCCTCCTTGACGTCCCGACCCCTGCACGTACCTGTAAAGCTACTGTTCATGTCAGGGAGGTCCTCGTCGTCCTCCTGCTGCTGCGCGCCGGGCCCTATTCCAGCATTTTGCATGTCATTGTAGGACTTGCTGCGTCGCGGAGTGGAGTGCTGCGAGCCTGGCAGGCTACCACTGAGCCCGTCTGGCAGTGGGGCATCACCGCCGCTACCGCTACGGCTAATCACTTTCCCACCGGGGGGCTGCTCCGGCGGCTTGGGCGTCCCATAATAGTTACCTAGACAACGGAGAAGAAGAAGGCAGGGAGGAGGGGATTAAAAAAAGACGGATAAAAGAAGGGGAATTTTGGTAGGAGGACAAGAGAGGAGGGGTCAAAGGTCTGAGTGTGTGTGTGTGTGTGTTGGGGGGGGGGGGGGGGGGGGGGGGGGGGGGGTAAGCCATAGCCTTTGTATGCAAATGAGAGGCTGGATTTGTCTGTGGGCGAATGTGAATCTGCTTTAACTTTGACAAAAGCGAACTATCATTCTTACTTCTATTCAATTTTCGTTTTCCAGGGTTGTAACTCAATTAAGTTCTGAGTTGACGCACTGGTGTCATAGACTTCCAAAGAATGGTTTGTATTCATATGCACAGCGAGAGAAGCAGTCTAAAGTGTCTGAAGACGTTTAGTGAAGCAGTTTACAGCCAAACTGTTTTCCACGCTTCAAATTTCAAAGGCGGGAGAACCAAACATGCAGAGTTTCTTTTTACTTTTTTTCTTTTCCATAAACCAAGTTATTTTCATCCAAAGTAAGATCAGGCAAACCTGAAGAGACGGTAACATGAGAGAGGCGGAACATCAAGCCAACATCTTAATGAGATGGAATATGAGCATCCAAAATACAAAGGCAGGAGAAAAGAACGTTTTACTTCAGGTGGCAAAACTACAATTAAAATATTTACTGGCAAAGGACTTCAGGATTTAGATTTTAATTGAGCAGTTTTCAAAATATTCATCTTAAGTCAAAACCAGTCAAAAATGTTTAGCTTGGGCCTGAAGTGCCAAAATTTAGAGGCCAAAATAATATATTTCTGGACCAAACATGTTACTGTTGAAGACAGGCTGGTAGTGGTCTCCACAGATAAGTTTTAGTTTGCAATTTAATTTGGAGAGATCAGAGCATAAAACCAACAGTCACACGTGATGATGGAAATATATATGGCATCGTCACATAATATATGTGACGATGCCTTTGTTCGTCTGCAGCGTATATACTTATATACCACTAGGGTTTATTTCACACACACATACACACAAAGCTGATTCAGATGATTTCAGTCATTAAATCACAGACTCATGTCCACACCAACAAACATGGAGTCATCTCAGACCACAGACTGAATTAAGACTGATTAAAAAACTGAAATATCAACCTCTGGGCCAGTACGTCAAACCCTCTTTGTTCCCATAATTTCTGCTTTTTTAAGTGACTAAACACGATTGTGAGCCAACGCTGCCTTTGGATACTGAACAAAATATATTTTTTTCTTTGTGAGTCGAGCATACTCCACTGATTTAATTAACTGGCAAATATGACTGGGGGGTTTCAGCTTCCTCGTTATTGGTGGTGGTTGGCAGACAACAGAATCTCTGCGTGGTCCATTGGCCCTCCTGATCTCTTGGATCACCCCACCCCTCTCAGTGACACCGGCTTCTGGCCCCGGATTCGAGTTCAGCTGGCCAGGAACTTGACAGCATGATTGTGTCGGACAAAGTCTAGCACGACGAGCTGGTGTAAAGCCCGCAGACGCCTTTAGCTTTTGCTTGTGATTTCCCTGCACAAGCATCATCGGGGAGTGAGCTAGAAGTCCATTGGCTTTGTTTGCGTCTCCTGCCTTGCTGTCGGAGGGGAATCCATTGTTATGGAACACTGAACCAGTTGAGCGGACAAAGCCGACACTTAATTAGACATTATCGGACTGAATGGAGGTGCTACAGTGCATGGCAGTGTTGTTGTGTACAGTCCTTTAGTTCCGTTTATCAGCAAAGTAGAAGTGTTGTGTCGTTGTTGTTGTTGTTGTTGTTGTCGTTGTCCAAAGCTGCTTTCCTGAAATTTGTGGCCGTTTAGTGAGAACACAGATGTTGCTCTGGAAATTTTCTCAAACCTTTCCTACCAGCCCCCTTGTAAAAATTTCTGGAACGTGAGCCTATGTGAGAATACAGCGGGACCATATCTGGACGACTCACAGCGAGCGAGTGGGCGTGTTGATGACTGTACACAAAGACAGTGACTTATCATCATGTCCTGCCTCGTGCATCTTCTACCCAGACACCGCAGTGTGTTCTGCAAATTGTTGATGTGAACGCGTCTTCCTTGGACATCTCCTGCTCATTCGTCATATGTGAAAGGTAAACTCAGGAAAATATCTGGACCCTATTTCCCAAAGTTCATGTTGGAAAACAGATATAAATATCAAACAGCAGCAATTGTAATTGCTCCGATGGTCAGCAAGAAGACGAACAAGCAGGCCCATCAGCTGTGACGCCCAAACCATCATGATTTGAAAAAGTTTGCGTGTGCTTGCATGTGCGTATATCTGTGTGTATGTGCCTGTGTCAGTCTGACCCTTATAAAACATATCGAGAGGGATTCCTCAGTCGCTCAATATATCCAACATCCACCACGCCATTTTGTTTTGTGAATTTACCTTTGTGATGTTTGCACGAAAGAAAAGGTTTGCAAAGCAACTTGTTCACCTTTCAAGCAAACTGGTTTCATGCTGTTCTTCGACTTTTCTCGTCTACTTCCAACGAGTGTGTTCCCACATGTGTGAGAGCCGCTTTCAGCAACCCCCTGAGAAAGGTAAACATGTCGCTCTGGGCTATCTGACCTACATCTATGGTGAGGGCAAAAAGCAGGAGACATACCACAGAGCAAGAGAACTGCTTCTGTTTTTTCCAGAAGTACACGTCTGATGTATGTACCATCACTGAGCATGTGCTCTGTAGGGGGCATGTTTTGAGCACTGGCTGGAGGCAGAGCGGGTGTATGGTTCCCTCCTGCAGACGCACCTGTACAGAAGGAGGCCGACGGACACAAAGTGCCTGCTGGCTGACAATGTGCCATGGGTGGGTCGGCTACTGACCTTTATTAAAGCGATTTCATGAGCTTCATGAACTCTGGAAAATGTCCGGAAAATTGGGTTCAGACATTTTTCCAGAGTTTGCGAAGGATGGTGCCTGGGTAGAGCGCCCACTGGCTCGCAGTGAATCTTTCTGGAGATTCTTCCTCCGTTTTCTCACATGGGCTCACATTGTTTGAGAAATTTGACTAGGGGGCTGGCAGGAACAGGAACGGAGAGTTTCCGGAGCAACGTGTGTGTGCATTTTCGTTTTCACATACAACCTGACTGATAAGAACCAATCGAGAAGCTAATGCAGGTGACTGATTCATCGTTTCAGTGTGTCAATTTAAGCAAATTGAGAGAAACAACGGTGAAATTAGTGCCTGACAAGTCCACTGCACAGCCGCTGACAGCATCCAGTATATTGTGATATCGAGGGATCGTGTTCTCTTTGATTGACATGTAAGTAAAGGATTAGATCATCTCTAAAAGCCTATTTTGTGAGTAATACATGAACCAACCATGTGGACGTATTTAATGTGTCCCACTCTGCGCCAGCGAACCCAAAAAGCCACTGATGTTAAATTTGATTGTCGAGACATCTGAAACCTTATGGTTTACTCTCATAGTTCCTTCACTGGAAATATGTCAACATCAATTCGGATGAAAATAAAAAAATGGACAACCATGCTACAAAATGGGCCCTGTAATGCAAGGGAGGGCACACTGCTTAAAGTGATGAGGTGCAGGTTACTGCCTTAAAGTATCTTAACAAACATATCTTTAGAAATCCTGCATAGTAAAGGCAATCTAGGCAGATTAATAGTGCTGGTGCAACCACAAATGATTCCTAATTTATTTTATTGCAATAAAACCCAAGATGAAGGGTGATTTTCTAATTTACCGTCATACGTTCCGATTTCCAACAAGGTGCCACTCTTCTCCAATTCCAGAAAGTCCTCCACTGAGAGGAAGTTGTAGTCCACGCCACTAACTTCTCCTTCCCGTGGGGCGCGGGTTGTACCTGCAAACCAAGGAGAGAGTAGAAATTAGCCGACTCATTCCACTCCTTTTTACACTGATAAGTCAGTTTTTTCAAGAATGAAACATATCACGGAAACGAAAAAAATACATATTAACATGCTGTATCTCTGTTTTTTGAAAAGAGTGCATTATGAATAAAAGTCTGATCAAACTGAACTTGGTCTACTTCTTTTTTCAACTACAACACTGCATTTCCCAGGAATTCCTTCATGAAATCATTGTCAATATGTTACCATAGACTGTATATAAAAATAGATGTAGCCGCTACTCGCTCCAAATGTCTGGTTGCAAAAAAAACCAAGATGGCAGTGGTAATAAATCTTAAAACAGCCGTTTTTCTTCCTTACATCATAAGCATTATTTCAAAAACAGTAAACAGTAAACTAGACAGGAGATGTATGGTGTCTGGGAGATAGTATTTACAATTCTGAATAACACATAATATTGGCAGATAAAAACATCGTGCATTAGCATCTCAGATTGTTGAACACTTCTCCACTGATAGCAGACTCTAACAGGGAGATGGTTCGAGATCCTTTGTTTGCCGCGTGTTATGATCTTCCCTCACACTGGGGTAGAGTGTGAGGTAGCGTAGTAGCACTTCAGTGGGATCCTGCCATATGTCTGGGGTGTGAACGTGTATTTGTGTCGTTTGGCATGTGGCCGGTGAGATTCCAGCATTTGTCGTTACTGGCTTCTGACAGTTGGTAAGCAGCTTGACTGCAGGGACCAAGGCGAGAACACTGCAAACTGATGGTACAAAGTCTTTATAATTCTTCGTTCATCCTTCTTTGCTCTTCAGCAATTTCGTTTTTGTCTCGCTGAGCTTACTGACATTTGTCACAATTTTCCGATGTTGTCTGACAATGATTCTCTTGCTCGGCGTCCCAATCTCTACTGCTTTTATTGTATCCTACTTCAAAAAGAAAAACTACTCTACGGCACCACTGGAAAAGATCTTTCTCATCTCGCCTGCTCCGATAGACATCTGGTCAGCGACAACACAGGTCTTTCTGATCTTCTTGGCATCCATCCATCTCTTGATCTACCTGTCTTATCTCCACTGGCTTGGTAAGCAATAAGCTTGTAACAATAGATGTGTGGGGATGTGGAGAGAGGCTCCCACTGCAGCCACATTCAGTGACACTGGTAATAAATCACACGTGAGGACCCTCACTCAAGAGAGCATACTTTATACTCACGCAAGCATACAATACATACAGGGGGCAAGCACGTTGCCAACTTCTGGGGACACTGGATCTTTCACAGAGAATATTCTTGACAGGTATCAGTTTGATCACAGAGCTATCACAGTCACAGTGTATCTTTTATGTCATCACGGCATCAAAATGTTGGGGCACGCAGAGATGGTAAATCTTCCTGCGGTTGCTAAAATTCATTATCTGGCGCCCGCAAACTTCCAAACACTTACGCATCAAGCGGAAATTTATTAAGGTCAAAACCCTGCTGAGGTCTATCAAATAAATTGCATCAGTCCACTCGTTCCCAGGCACCAGGTCTTTTACAGAATGTCAAATTTGGAGAGTCCTCAGCCGAGCGTTCGGCCGACTGTCAGTTCACTCCCCACACAGAAGGGCCCATTGAGTCGACTCCATTTAGACACTGCTGCTCTTAGAAAACCAAATAGGAAGTGGAATCGGGACCGGTGTTTCAACAGGGACACTAATGCAGAGGCCTGGCACAGACCCAGGGGAAAGACACGGTCATTGCCATAGGCTTCATTAATTCAATACCCCCTCCCCACAAAAGCGCCATTGACCAGGCTGTGAAATAGAGTGAGGACGAAAGACAAGTGAAGAGATGGGCACAGAGACTCTGGCTGAGAGTTGGGATTGGATCTGCTGAACGACAACTCTTCCGGATTTTGTCCTCTAAAATGCAGACAAAGACAGAGATAGCGAGAGCTAAGGAAGGAGTGAGACTACCAAGACTTAGTATAATCCAGCTACTGGCACATATACAGTGTGAAGCCTTAGACGGTTTGCTGTGAGGGGGTTCGTCTGGCGCTGGCTGACTCGTGGCTTAACAGCTTCAACATCTTCACCAGCTGAGATGGGTGGGTGGGCGTTGTGAAAAAATGTCATCATTAGCATTTCAAGAAGATGATCAAGGAAGCAAGTGTCGAGATACTGGCAGGCGTACTGTAGCGCAGGGAGCACTTGGGTCGCTACTGCTGCATCAAAACACACGCAAGCATGCCCACAAAAACATTGCATGTATGTAGGTTGTAACTGTGCAAAAATCCACATTGAATGCCCCAGCAATGCATGTTCTTCAAAAAAACATCGAAAGAAATGAAAGACAGTTTTCATGCATCATGCAGGAGGATTTCAGCTGTTGCTAGGGACAACCCAGGAAGGATCGGAAATAGAGAAGGATATGGGGAAGCTACATGAAGAAATTTACAGGGAGTGCAATGACCCTGACATAGACTTGTTATCAATAAGCTAGTCTTATTGTCAGACTGACTGAATGGTGTTTGCAGTGGGGTGGCTTGGAAACCATCAGGAACAAACATTTTTGGATAATAGTCATCCTCAGAAAACTACTGCTTATTCTCCTGTATGACAGATCACAGGCTGATGACTAACTTGCTTCCATTTGCGTCACATTGCCAGAGTTTCCCTCTCGTTTTTTGACGTCACATCACATTTTTATTTCATGCTGACACAGATTAATATTCTTATGCCTAACTGTGCAGATTCTACAAAACACGATGCTTCAAGACGGGTTTTTTTCACGCGTCAGCCATGTTTTTCTTTTGCAAAAATCTTGACAACCAATATAAGGTATGTGCTGCCAAGCAGGTTGACTACTCAAAATGTAATTCATGTCACAAAATCTCACCAAATGAAAACATACATATAAACATGCTGTTTTTTGAAAACTTGGTCATCTTGAGATCGAGGCCTTGTGAGCAACTAGAGTTGCCAATTCGGAAGAGGCTGAAGCCTGTATTGTCTGGTTTCACCAGCACAGGGCGACGCCACTGGTTTAAAAAAGAAGTCCATTTCTATGGAGGTCTATGAGAAAATGACTCCACTCCTTACTCGATTCATAACGTCAGTAAACATTTTACCGATGAGTTTATGGTCTCAATCTCTAGTTTCTTCAGATACAGCTTCTTCAATACAGCATGATGTTCATTTTTTGTAAATTGTGGTCTCATTTAAGGTCAAATAGACGACAAAGCAGCGTAGGTATTGGAACGTGGATACAGCATGATTGACAGCTAGTACCGTCCCGTCGGTGCATGGTGCGGGTGGGCACACAGCAGGCTCTCAGTCAGACCCTCCACTCGCTCCTATGTCTGCTTCCAAAAAAACAAGATGGTGCTGGTCAAGATGATAAACTCGAGGCTTCAAAAGGTTTTATCATCTTAAATTTGACTAAAAGCAGGAAAACTTCAACAAGAACTGAACGTCATAACAAAGTCAGTACTTTTTGGAAGGCCTTGAATCGTATGTTTACTATCACTTATGTTGCTCATGTTCAGCAGCATGGCAATTAGCCTGATATTATTTGAGTCTCTATAGAGGGACAACAGTCAGTTGGGAGCCAAAGTGCATCCCTCCGCTGCTGAACCAAAGAAAACATTTTGTAAAAACTGTTTGCAACAGACTAATATGGTACATTTGAATGCTCGAGATTTGAACCGCGGTGAATCAGCAGTCTAAAGTTCAGTGCATCGAGAACTCTGCCTTTAGTTCTCTCTCTCTCTCCCTCCATCTATCCTCTCGTCTGTCCCCACACACAGACACAAGGCACAGTGCGACGCCACATTTTCCCTCGGGCAGCCGAGCACGGGGTTGACTCAGATGCCAACAGTCACGCAGCGAGTGCTATGACTCCAGCGTATGTGCATGTTTGGCATGCACATGCACTTGTAAAGGGCTTGTAATGGCACAAACAGGGTCGGGAAGGAAACACCTTCTGTTACAATCAGCAGATGCGCCACACCACCCTATCAGCCAACACACACACACACACACGTGCACAACCGTGCACACACTTGTTAACTGACAATGTGGAGGAGGTGCACGGCCGCCGCCACCTTGTGGGGCTAAAGAGGAGCTGTAGGTTGAGGGTAATCACCTAATGGGGCTTTATTCGCCCATCTCCCCTGTCACACATAATACTAATGCACGCAGTTTCATTAGCATAACAGCCACAGCGGGGTCACTACCATGTCTCTTCTGTGAACCACCTACGGTGACCAGATTAAAGAGCGACTCAGAGTCCAACACCTCTGCTCTGCATCTGCAGCTGCTAAGCACTGAGTGGTCTTGAGGTAGTTATCGCTGCGATAACAATAACCACATGAGGCCCATGGCACAAAAAAGATTATGCAGCCCATGTTACAACCACTATCTTTATCAACTGTTTCTCCCAATTATCTAGATTGTGAGTGCCGTTGTCGCGATGTTCCTTGTTGCATCGCTTCGTCGGAGAGCAGCTAATACAGCCTTTCCTTTGTCCACTCAATGTTCCTTGTTCTTCGGTCTGATGTGGAAATATTCAAGCATTAATGTGACCAAATCTGATACTCAGCAGGTGGGAACTACCAACATAGAGACAGAGTTTTCAAACTCTCTATACCTTTACGGCAAAACAACTCAAGGGCACGGCATCATTGTGGGTGCTAGCAGAAATGAAAAATGTTATTTAATTATCTTTCATCCAGGTTCAGTATTGAAGGGCTATCAAACAGCAAGACATGATGGCCCGTTTAGTTATTCTCCTTTTCTTGCCAGAGGGGCACAACTTTGAAACATTATCATCAGGGCTGTCACTTTATCCAAAAATCAAGTTTTGATAAATGAATTCTCGAGCTGAGCTTTTGATACTGTCATTTTCCTGGAATCTTTCCCAGACAGGTCTCCACAATCCATTTTAGAAAACTAGACTTTTAAATTTAGCCAGCATGGCAAGTCCACAGTCTGGTCAGGGTCTGCAGCAGCAGCTACATTTCTCTAGAAACTCTCACAGGGGTGTGTTGCTATTGCTCATCACTATTAATGCTGTGACTGGTCTTACCAGCAGCGGAGCAGGGACAGTGAGTGGACAGGTCAAAGACTTGACTGTTAAGGTTATTAAAACAAAAAAATGATGACAATGGACTTCAACAAGGTCCGTCCTGGCCACACCCTACTTGATGGCAGCCCCGCCCCGAACCAACACTGTAGCCTACACGAGCGTTCCAATGCTGTTGTGAGATTTCACACTCTCGCTCTGCAATTACACCATATAAAACATTATATTTGGATGCAGGGTTTCAATCCTATGCCATGGTGTATGGCCCTCAGATTAATGGCAACTGAAACTGAGAGAATCATGTTGGAGTTGGATCTGAAAAAAAATGTTGAACAGATTGACGCAGAGGGAGGGGGAGTTTTCTGTGCATGTCCTCCCACTGGGAGACATGGACGAGACCATGCTACCAAGCAAAGTGTTGTTGGTGTTGTGTCTTCCATCGACATGACATGTAGATACATTTCCAAAGAGGCTAGATTGTAGGGTAACACCCTACCTACTGCATTTATTAAATACAAAACTATGAAGTGGCCTTAATGAATATCAATTTTTGCACCTTGAGATGCACTGAAACCATCCTCCTTCAAGAATCCCAATCAAAATCCTGTTGACCCTCTACATTCAAAATCTACTGACCTCAGTATCTAGTAACCAGCCTGCTACAGTTCAGACCTCAAGTCACTTCGGCGAGGACAACAGAAAACATTAGTCCGACCTCTTTGCTGTCCATTCAGGTTCTGCTGCTTCTACAAGGCTTCCTGCAGATCATTTGCATGAGTCTTCTTTGGTTCCACACTGATGCATCCTAGTTTTTCTTACACGATCTAATCTCTTCCAGCCAGTATCAATGGGCCTGAAATACTCGCCTGACCAAATAAAGACAGAGATGTCAAAAAGATATATTCAATTTCACAGTTTCTGTTCCGACTATTTTGGATCCATTTCCAAAAACCAAAAAAAGCCACGTGTACTGTAGTGCACAGTATGTTTCATTAATTTGTGCATTACAATTGTGTATCTTTTGTGTGAAAATGACCTGCTAAGTGAGGGCATATGGAAATGTGTTTTGCTAACGGCAACATGCATTCAATGGTATCACAGTACACAAACCTTAAATAAACAAACAAATAGATATTATAATTTGGTGGGAGAAGCATAAAATAAAACTCAATTCCCCTAACTCTCTCAGCTTAGCAAATGAAACAACCCGTTTCCCATGACATAATCTCTCCATCTAAAAAAAAAACCAACTAATATTCTTTACTTGAAAGGCTAAATTGTTGCCATCAGTCCTGTTGAGTTGAATCTCTCCATCATTTACTGACATCTGGGTGTAGCAGGTAGCTGAACAGCAAAGGTAAACACTGATCGTAGTAAAGCTTTGTTTAACTTTCTTTCACTTCAATTACATTTCAAGCATTGGTTACTAGCCCATATGAAAAGATCTACTGGCCATTTTGACCCGTATTCAGCTAAGAATAATTCCAAAGCATCTTATTTACTTTAATGACTGCCAGCCATTTATATTTGTAAAAATCCAAAGCTCCATTCAGTGATATTATCAATATCAGAGCTGCTAGTACTAATGGTCCAGATGACACCATGAACCATTTTTATTGGGTCAGTGTTTAGCCTGGTAGCCCTCACTTACTGTGCACACAGCCTGTCCAGCATGACACAGCAGGGAGCCAGAGTAAACCAGCCACTACTGAAGAGAGTCAAATATCCTCAGAGCTGAACCGAGCCGGATATTTTCTTTTTTCTTTTTGCAAGAGTAGGTGGACTAAACCAGAGCCAAGATTTTAGGATGGGTTTGCCCAGAAAGAGATTCCAACGGGATGCTATCACTGTTTTGTCTTTAGGGGTTATATATAGAAAACTGGAGCTGCAACAAACAGTTGATTTATCAATTAGCTGATTAACAGAAAATTAATAAACTATTTTGATGATCAATGTTCATTCAATTGAGTATATTTTCAAGCCCAAAAATCTGAGAGTTGCTGGTTATAGCTTCTCACGTGTCAAACCTTCTGTTCATTTAATAAATATATATAGATAAATATATATATATATATGTGTGTGTGTTGAACTAATTTAAGCAAAACAAGACATCTGTATATGTCCCCTTGCCCTGTTGTGAATTATAACGTTACCTTTCAAAATTTTCTGACATTTTATAGATCAATAAATTAATTGGTAGATGATTTGATAATGAAATTGCAAAGGGCTGCAACTAACGATCAAACACTTTCGCCATACACGCTTGGTAAGCAGGGTTAGAATTTAGGCTTAGACTAATATTATGAATGCTAAGAACAAACCTAATTTAAATGTTAAACCAATTATTTTATATAAATCTTGCTTGTTGCAAAAGCTTTCTTTTGTGACAGTTTGTAGGGCTAATAGCGAGTCACCTTTCCCCTTGGCACTGACAGTCAAAATGTTTCTTTTTCCACAGTTTTTTTTCCGGATTTGGCTTAAAGAGCATCCAGTTTCACCATGGTGTCTTTCCAAACAACAATCAATACACGACAACCCTCGCTGTGACCTTGGCCTTCCCACTTTGTCTAAACCGTCACGTCGCTAACAGAGGATCAATTTCAAATTGTCTCGTTTCTGAAAGTCTTTTCATCATCTCGACTGAACGGACTGAACGGTCACGTTCCTGGTTCACATCCGCGTCCAAGAACAACAATGAAGATACCGATGTGGCGGTTTTCAATTGTGTTCAGACAGTTACTCAACAAGATGACGACTCATTTTGTAAGTCTGTAACAAGCTCTTATACAAAGCATCTGTCGCAGACTTTATATAAAAGAACAGATACATGTTTCCGTCTTTGACTGTATATCGCATTGATGAGTCACCTCTTAAGCAAGTGCTGAACAATGGAGAGCTTCTTACTCTACTTTTATGAGAATAAATTAGACATAAAAGTATTTGCATATCTCATACTGAACAAACCACTCAACTGCAAAACCTGAAATAGACCTTGATTGAAATAACTGCAGAACAAAATTTAAAGCTTCAATGTGCTTGATATATGGAAGATCTCCACCGCTTCCCTCTTGAAGCACAAATAACACTGTCAGACAAATCCAAGCACCTCATCTATATTTAATTGATGGCAGACTATTCTAAGGGAGCATCTGCCCTTCCAGTGGCACTGTAGACTCAGACTAAGGTTGCGGACATTTTTGAAAGGCGGATGACACTAGGGTTAGCTCTCAGAGTACAATGACTGTATAGGAAAGACCAAAAACTTATTAATCCATCAATTATGCACTGAAACATCCTCCACAGCACGATGGAAGACTGAGAGGCGAGTTACGATCACTTCAACCACGCTATGTCCTGCATGAGGACAGGATGGGAATGCTCGCAGTGGAGAGAGAAGCAGCTCAGGATAGAAACAATTGGGTTTAATGACAAACGGAGAGACATGGCATTAAAATTAGCCATCTTTTTTTAACTCGATGGCTTCAAACACAGATGAAAAATGTAACACGGAGGCTGCACAGGCACGCATACAGGCAAAACCCAGCTTCTAAAAATAACTTGTGTGTGAAAAATCTGTTTATTTCCTATGCTCCCCCCCCCCCCAGAGCAATAGAGCACCCTGGGCCCACATATCCCCCAGGCCTGGCCCCGCATTTCAGCTGTGACCTACATTTAATTCCCTCCACAAGGACAATGTGGGGCTTGACTCCTTGGACAACTTTGGGGTCCTGTCTGGGAGCTGAGGAGCAGGCATGTTTGACGTCTTCATTTGATTCAGTTTGGTCGGGCGGCATGGCAGTTTTCAAAAGCAAGGCTTCTTCTTGCAGCGTATTCTTGACGTCAAAAGATGTCAGTGACGCGGGCTCAATTACCTCGTCCATAATTGTAACAGTTTTTCTTCTCTTTCTGTGCAATCCAAAACACCCACAAAGGTTCAGAGGAAAAAAAGAGGACATGTCTAGACTCTGACGCTACCAAAAGAGACAGGGCCAAGTGAATCCAGCGAGTCCCAATATTCTTGAATGTCACTGTTCAAACTTTGAAAATGGCTCCACAGAGGTGAGCTGCAGCAGCACAATGGATATTTGACCGCATGTATCTTCCCTCATCTTGATTTAAGCAGTCCAAATTGTGTTTCCTCCTCGGTGAATTCTCAGAGGCGGGAAAAACATTATGCAGAGTAACAGTAGCGAAGGGCTACGTGGTAAAAAAAATAAAATCCAACTTTGTGTTCGCTGGTCCCAGAGTTAGTACCACTGAAAAGGTTGATCCAACGGATTCACACACAAAAAGACAAAGCAGACAGGCGGACGAACGTCTTGGCCTGAGGGTAGAAGTGGGTGGACTTAACAGAAATGTAAAGTTGACCTAACACAAACAATACCTGAAAGGCTATAGAGAGGTAAGCAGTGTATGTGTTAAGGGATCTGTTGGATTCACATGATTCATGAAACGGACAGTGATCAATGTTCATCTTCTCTCAAAACACTGGCCCTCTCACACGTCGATGCTGATGACAAAATAGCATCAGTGAGGAAAAACAGGACCATCAGGGGTTAACGCACATACGCCCCTTAATGTCACACAACAACAATGTGAACACCTCAGCTATTTCTACTTTCTATGACAAGTAACATGTAGCCACAAAAATCTCAGAGCTATATTTAAAATGACTGCATTTGAATCTAATGGCAAATTATTCAAAATTACTGTTCCTCATACTTGTGTCCCCCAGCCAATTTAACCTTCATATACTTGACAAGGAAAAGTGACCTGACCAAACAAGTTAGTCAAGCTCTAAAGAAAACACTATACAATATTTAGGGACGTGCCTGAAACCACTGTTTACAGTAGGTTACTGAGACTCAAATGACCAATGGTTTGACTCTTGGACAAAAACATCAGATAATCAAGACGCTCTCTTTCATCACAATCCATTGTTCCTTTTTAAGCAAGCCTTGAGTGTATGCCCACACTACACCAACAGATTCACAGACTTCAGTATGACCCAGTTACATATTGTCGTCAAAAGTCAGCGGGTTCAGAGAAACAGAATGCACAGTAAGGTGCAAAACACATGCTTTGTGGGTTTATTGGGGTTTTGAAAATGCATGTATTAAAATAACCCATAAAGAAACAATGGGGGGGGGTGATGCGTTTTAACATATTGTTCATGATCATTGTCATGAGTGAAAAGTAGGCCATCATAAATGTGTTTGCCAATGATTCATTATCATAATTGTTCAATTATTAGGCCCCCGTTATTCTTATTCGGCTTGTGTTCTGGCATTCGGGTCATTCAGGACAGTAGTTATTTGAAAGAGTGCACTTTAAGCAGTTTGCGGCTGACGTGGAAACAATGAAATGGATAAAACACATGCATCACTGTCAAAACATTGTGTAGAGAGTTAAATGTATGTGATAGGCTTGAGAAGAAGCTGCTATTCACAAAGCTCGATGACAATCTCCATGAGCGTGATCCTCAGCATATAGCACAGGAGACTCGTAGCAGTCACTCCCCTCCGTCGCTCCTCTCTGCTCCTAAGACTCCTCCACTCCATCCCTTGTTTTCTGTTCATGCTTTGTTTCTTCCCTCTTTTACTGCTCCTCTCATTTGTTCCACTCCTGCAAATCTATAACACTTGCAACCCCCCCCCCCCTTCTCTAAGCCACTATTCAACCACTCTCCCTTTTCGTACAAAGAATATTAGGAAAGTTAATACCACAGACTCCTCCACCCATCCTCTGGTCTGACCATTTGCGTTTTCTCCGACTCCAGCACATTTGGCAGATGTGACGACTGCCTGTGTGGCCGGGCACAACTGTTCCTGCTTTCGGGGTTTGACCGGAGGACAACTGCGGTTTTACTCGAGCCGCTGACCGAGTCCTGCCAAGAGCCCAAACTCAATTTTGCCACTCAGATGCTGATGATGTCACGTAATACAAAAGTGCATTAAATAAGGCCTCATACTTTTAGGCTACCACACTTATTTAAATGATCAGTGATCCCACAATCCACATGTGACGGATAAAGAAAATTCTCTGTTATATGCAGTGAAACAAGAGACACATGTTTTTTTTGGGGGGGGGAAACTAACAAGAAGAATACCAAATACATGTTACTAGAATATGTGCCATCGATCAACCATAAGTCTTAAATGCCATATTGGTACTTTCATTTCCATTTTAAAATGTACTGATTTAACTCCTATGTCACTGTTGGACTCACAACAGACAGTTTACTTTGATGTGCAAACTAAACAATCGACTTAAAAATGAAATAGTGGTGACTTGGAGTTTGTTCAAAGAAGTCAGGGGACAGGCTGGGACTTCTCTGTCGTCCTCAGTCTGTGCACGTCTCACGTGAGAAACTCGAGTGAGTGGGTGAAGCGCTGGGTCAGCGTGATGTGCACCCTAACAGCTCCGGCTTCCTCTCTAATAAAGATAGGCGCCTGAATATATAGCAACCAAATGCTTCCCCCGTAGTCTTGCCTGTATTAACTGCAAAGGAAATTGCCCTGCGCACTGAATCATGCGGCTTTGAATTGAAATGTGATGACTGTGTGACATGAAAGGCAGCCCTGGTAGTGGATTGAATTAGCCGGCTGTATGTCTTTCACAGTCCAGTCATCTCACGTTCAAGTCAAACTAATTTGCCCTCCACTACATGTCCTACACTGAAAGCATGCCACAGAACTGTGCAAAATACAAAATGTACCATAAATCTCAGGAAAAAATAATAATACAAATGAGTGCTTTTACTCTGCTAGGAATGTATGGCTTGTTAGGCTGGACCGGTCGGACACTAATGGAGGTAACAGACATAAATTCAATCACACAGTCATACCTGTAATCTGGCAGATGTGCCTTTTCAAATTGACCACATTCTGTGGGGTATGCCAATTTTACTGTAGAATCTGCCTTGCTAAAATAAGTGGCCAAATACAGAATAGTGTGTATACTGTTGATCGTGGAGGAGCAACGGCCTTGCCCTGAAAAGGCTGGCAACATTCACAGACCCAACTGTTGTGCGGATGCTATTAGAGAAGCATTTTCTCTAAATTTGCACAATAAACATGCTCTCGTGTCGAGCCGGCCAGCCAGTCCACATTTTCCGAAAAGATACTGAGGCATGTCCTCATGGATCATTTTCAAGTGGAGCGCCACAGAGTGCACGCACACATACACGAGTGCAGGGCGAGCAGACTGGCGTCATATTCCAAAACCAAAACAGATCCAGCCACCATCTTGGCCAGTGTTAGACTGCCAGTGCTTTTCCTTTTTTTTTGTTTGTGTGTGTGTGTGTGTGTGTGTGTGTGTGTGTGTGTGTGGGGGGGGGGGGGGGGGGGGGGGCGAAACACACAGACACACAAAAATGCAGGAGGTGTGACAAGACGAGCCGAGTGGGGTTTGTTAGGTCAGCAGTGGGAAGGAGCCATCTGCCCCAATAAGGGTTAATCCAACCAAAAAGCACAGGCCACAGATTCCAGCATTTCAGTGTTAAAAATTCCTGGCTATTATCCTGGCAACATTTTCTGCTCGTTTGTTTTCACCTTTTTCAGTGTTGCGATCCAACCATCCCACCTGCTTCCTCACACCCCAAATATGTCATGGGTCCTCTCCCCATGTGACAGTGGCAGGGATTTAAATTTTGAAGAGGGCAGTCGTGCTCTGGCTGGCTAAAAGAGGCTCACTCGCAGTGAAGACAAAACACATGCAAAACCACAATGAGAAAAAAAAAACGGGCCTTTCTCTGGACACTGTGACATGCTACGTTTTTTCCCTGTTCACAATCAATGCTCTCAAATCTAGATAAATCCCATACTGAAAAAAAAGTGGACGGGATCGAGAGGTATTAGAATAAGAAACAAAAAAACCTGAAGGACCAGTCGTGCAGTGTAAAGCTAAATCAGCCAGAAATCTGCCTGAAAATGCCCCACGCACACACTCTCAGCCAGCCTTTGTCTTTTTTATTCCACCCAGGAAAAAAAAAAAGAAAAGAAAAAAGAAGCACCACGGGCTGTCTTCTACCTACAGCAAAATATAAATGGAAAAGAAAAGGCTTTAAAAGGATCCGTTTAAAGGGGCGGGGAGGGAGTGAGGATGGACGGATAAAGATTGGGGGTGAGGGGCGGTGTGGGGGGGGGGTGGCTCATCCAGACATGAGATGGATTGAGAAAGGAGAGAAAGAAGAAGGTGGAGAAAGGTGGGACTGCTTAACCTTAGCATCCTTAGAAGGCTCCAGACAGACAGACAGGGCAGACAGCAGTTTGCAGCTGGAGGTAATGGCTCCCAATATGATCAGGCATGTCAACACATCGCACAGCCTGAACACGGCCATCGCAGGGGAGGGAGCGCTGCCACCCAAAAACACACATACTGTACATACACCGGAGTCAAAGCGGGGCACAGACAATCACACGCATACCTGAGACAGACAGACGCAGACACACACTGCCTCCTTTTGGACCACAACACATCAGCCTCCATTACTGCCGGCGGTGTGCCTCCGTCCGCCTCGCTCGGCTCCCGATGCCTTACGCCTGGTGCGCGGCCGTCCCCGCCGCCCGCCTCTCCATCCCAGCCCCCCCCCCCCCCCCCCCCAACCATTCAAATCACGGCAAAACCCCTCGGCGTCTACCTTGCCCAAAATGAAACACAAGAGCACAAAATACCTCGGCCGGGGGGGGGGGGACGCCTACGAGGGGTCTTCTCCTCCGTGTCCTCACAGTCCACAGAACAACACCACGTCCGTCGGGAGACGGAGGCGAGGGGGGGGGGGGGGAATCCAATCAGGTGTGAATTAGTGGAAGGAAAAAAAAACCAGTGCAGATCCACGGCTCCTTCTCCTTTTCACCCTCCCCTTCCTCCTCCCATGCGTCTGTCCTCTGTCCAGCTTTGGCTTTGTGATGCTAAGCTAATGGGAGCTAGGCTAAGCAGCGTCCACATTGGCTTATAATGCTCTCCGTCTCATACACACACACCACTGCTAGGCTTCTGTCTCTCTCTCTCTCTCTCTCTCTCTCACAGACTGAGCCCCGCTGTCTCCAGTCTCATAGGCATCCACATGCGCCCGCCCACCCCCCCCCCCCCCTCCCCTCCCTCTCCTCTCTCTCCTCTCTCTCTCCTCCTTCTCTTGGTCGTTCACCTCCAATTCTTTCTTGCCCTTACAGAGCCCCTCTGCCTACACCCCTGTTTCTTTCCTCTCCATCAGACACTGATGTCCTTCACGCGAACATACGCGTGCTGAACATTTAGCAAGTTCCCGACCATTCATCCTCGACCAACAATTTGGAGGGGACGGAAGTCAGCGGAAGAACCTTGAAGGGGACGCTGAGGCTTTACAAAGATGGGAGCTGGGACAAGAGCCGGGCATATATACATTTACACGACAAACACAAAAGAATGAGCTCAAAAGTTTCGCCCGATTCCTACATCACCGAGAAGTTCAGGTGTTACAACCCCGACAGATGAAAAAGTACACAAGGGATAGTATATCCTTGTCATTAGGAATGAGCAAACCATCGTAATAAGGCAAACCAAATCTAAGGATTCACTTAAGATTAAAGCTGATGACTTAAAAGTATCAACAAGACCAAAATAAAGTGAAAAACTGAGTCAAAGTGACCAGCTGGCACACATCCATGCATCTGTTATGCTCTGTGGTCAGAGGAGGGGGTTGGGAACGGCAGTGAAAAGAGGTAACGGGAGGTCGGTCAAAGGTCGCGTGATGTGTCATTCAACCCCAGACACCCCTCAAATGTGTCCCGAATCCACTCTGTCGTAACTAAACTGGTATTCCCACAGGGAAACTCACACACCCGAGAACGTCCAATGATGTCAGCAAGCCTACCGAAGTTGCTTTTGTTTGTTTTTAAGTGTGGTGTTGATGGACACAATGCTCGTGAGAAACAAATGAGTAATAACTCACGGCCGGGGAAAAAATGGAAAGTAAATGTGAAGACGGTGGTGAGACTACTCCAAGATTAAGTGTTAAATCTTTGGACAGAAATGTTTTTTTCTTCCCTAAAGTTCGACTTTGGCAGCACCAAAGAAACAATATAATGGATGTCCTGCAGAGTACTTGTCGTATTGATTTCCTCTTGGTACAAAACAATAATTACTTTGCACATTAACTACCAAAACAGCAAGTTAAATTAGCATTGGTATATTGTTAATTTGGGACACATGTCTTTTCATGCCTAGGTCGCAGTCACGTCCCGTTGTTGGTGTTCTCAATAACTGCAGTGTCAGGTTTTATTTGAAGTCCTAAAAAAGAAAAGCAGGCCTTATCTGAAAGTTGTAATAGTAAATCAATCAGATTTTTAATGATAATGCACAATATTCCAGTTGGCAGTGTATTACGTATGTTCCAAATACTTTGTCCAACCCATTCATATGGGTGACTGTTGACTAAATATTAAAAGCCCCTTGCAGTTGAACCCAATATACACTGGGACAAAAATAAACCCCTCTATACATAGAACATAATGACCTTAAATGTTTTAATATTGCCAAATTGTGTTTTTCTCAATGGGTAAACTGTGTAAATAGTTAATTGCGCCATTGTCCGACTGCCGGCACCATTTGAAACACAGTATGAGCTGCCAGTTCTACAAATGGAAATTTCTCATATGTCAAAACAGACTCAGTCACAGAGAGGCACAGAGACGCGTCCAAATTTAGAAACACGTCCTATACTGCCTTCATCCTATCTCTATGCCTCCGCCGGGTACGTGTGTGTCTCTGTGTGTGTGTGTGTGTGTGTGTGTGTGTGTGTGTGTGTGTGTGTGTGTGTGCAACGGTGTCAGTGATCGAGTGTGTGCATACAATGCACACCCAAGAGTGTGTGGGCGGGGCAGCTGGGCGCTATGAATCCGGGGCGACTTCTCCCATCACTCACTCTGTTTGACAACATTCCTTTGACTCCTTGCTAATGGTGTGTTGGCTACAAAGAAAAAAGAAACCCGTCCCCACCAGCATCACTTCGGCTCCTATTGTTTCGCTCACGGCCCCCGTTTGCTCTACCTGCAAGCAGGCCGAGAGCCTCCCTTCCAAATCGGACTGCTTTGGGAATCGCCATGAAGAAATGTTGGAATATGGACAAAATTATGTATTTATATGAACTTATAAATTACAATAATTCCCTTCCTGCCGAGCATTAGATGAGAAGATTGATGCCACTCGACCATTTCTCGATGATAAAAACAAAGCGAAGCACAAAGACTGAAAAGCTAGTCTGGCTCTACGCAAAATATGAACAAAGAATTTGTTTCTGTCTGCTCATATTAAATGGAAACTATACACAGTGTGTTTGTTATTGTATCATTAATAACGGAGCAGCTCCGCGTCGGCACACACCAGTAGTAACAGTAAGTGAGAGATATACCGATAGTGCCGCCTTCCCTTCATGGTGCCCAATCAGGTCAAAGAGTTCCTAAATGGATTCAACAATTATCACCATGTCCAGATTCACACAATTAATACCAAAAGTTGTATTCAACTGTGGTCATCACGTCAGCTGCATGCTCGAGTCTAAAGCAGGGCGAAGAACTCGTGTGACAGGAATGACTTGTAAATGGAAAGTCAGGTCTAAATCTATTTATCTAGCTTTGGCAAAAACTGCGTCCTTCATGTGATGCATCTCAAAGTGTTGACACACACACACACACACACACACACACACACAGTATCTGACTGATACACAATCTTCCCAGTTTCGGCTTTCTTGATCTACCACCTTTTGCATTTCAAGAATGGCACAGTCATCCTCGCATTGAGAGCGTTCCTTTTGTTCAGGTGACACAGTGTGTGATTCTCCCTCTGTGACCTCACCGAACCATCACCAGGAAGGCGGCTTGCATACACACTGTAAACACACCCACAGGCAGAAAACATGCACATATCAGACCACGAGGTTGCGCCTGGCACAACCACGACTCAAGTCGTGTGTACATGTGTTTGTGTCGGCTTGACTGGCTGGCAACGGCCAGCGTTGATTTGAGTCAGAGAGTGTTTTTGCATCCCTCCGTCCCTTTTCTCTCTCTTCCTCCTCTCCACCCATCCCCCCTCCTTGTCCCCCCCATCTCACACCCAAACTCCACCCCACCCCCATCTCCAGCCCCGCGGCTTCAGCCCCCACCTCCCTCTGAGCTGTCCTCTTAGCCTATATACAGGTCGTCCAATCGTCTGTGCGACTAGCCCCCGCAATTCATCGCACACTCGCACATGCACATGCACCCCTCTTCAAATCTCGCTCATTTGGGAAAGCGAAGCCCGAGTCATCAACGTCACAACAACCGCAGCAGACAACGCTGCTACTTGCCTTGATGCAGGAGAGACCACAGCTCTCTCGTCAAGGCTCGCGGACACAGGATGCCCGGCTTAACAGAAATCCCCTCTTCTTCTTCTTCTTCTTCTTCTTCTTCTTCTTCTTCTTTTTCGAGCTACTGCTCTGATCAACTGGCAGGCAAAATGTGAGAAGAAGAAGATCGATACGGATGAAAAAAAGGGAGCAGCAGCCGCAGAAGCAGCAGCGGCGGCGGCAGCAGCAGTGGCAGCGGTGTCACGAGCTGGGGGGGTCAGGAATGAGAGTGGGAGAGACGGGGTGGAGGGTTGTCGGGGGATAATGGGAGGTTGGGAATGCCGAACGTGCGGACGGGGTGACCACAAGGGAAGCCGACGGACGCCTCAGCAGATGGGGGGAGGGTGGGAGTGCTGTGGCTTCCAAAAAATTTAAACAGGGTTATGAGTGGGGAGAATAGTTTATGTTGACAATGAACCTCATGAAGGAATGGGATGTGGCTGTCAAAAGTGCTGTATGGAAATTAAAAATGTTGCATGTGTTACATTTATATTTGAAGTCCATTTAAAACAAAAACGCCAATCCTGATGAATGTCGACGAGCACACCGACAATGGGTAAGTTCGTCAACTTGCTTTCTACATGAAAACCATTTCTCGTTTTTTTGGTTTGCAGAGATATTGGAATGGGAGGGGGGCGGGGGGTGCATGGCAGGCACAGAGTAAACACTCACAGCATGACAGCCCAGAAAACATAGTTGGCAGTGATCACAAGTGGGAAGCCCAGTGAGGGATCAAGCCCCTCGTCGCCTCCCTTCTAACTCCTATTGGCTGTTCAGAGCCCCAGTGTCAAAGCAGGTTGGACTTCAAGGAGGAGTAGCAGCACATACCTCCACAAGTGCAAGGAAGTTACACAATGCATTGTATTAGAGACAACACATGGCGTTTACACTGTCCCCAGGCCAGCACCATCAGTTGGAAGTAACTGTCGTACACAGAGAATTATCAATTCCAGAAAAGTAGATGAAGAAAAATGCCCCGATAACAGCGTAGGACATTGATATGCTGGGATCTAGTGGAAGTAAAACAATATGCACCCCCCCCCCATTAACTTATGAAATCAATGCACGTTTGTACTTCGCTCACTATGAATTCATTGTATTAGTATTTGACAGTGAGTAAACAAACACTACAAACGTTGTATGTGTTGTATTAGGAGCAGAAATGATAAAATAACTAATAGGATAGAACAATTTAAATTATATTATAATATTAACAGGCACTAAAAAGTCAGAAAGTCAGACTTTGGTCTACAAGTGAATCCGGTTCCGATCCCTGAAGCTGCCGAGCAGTCACTTCTGCATGGGCAAGCGTGTATGGGAAGTGTGGAGGGCAGTGAGTGTGCACGAGAGCCTCGGCTGAGTTGAGTCTGCGTGGCTTTGCAGAACTGTACGGTCTCCGCGGCAGAGTGCACACAGCTACAGTACGCCCCAAAGTGAAAACATGGAGCAGTCAGTCACTATCTGCACTACTTTGGAGCTAAACTTTGCCACTCAGGTGAATATGTGACGCTATTTTAGCTGACGGTGCATACATTTGTATGGCTGGCAGTTGTTTGGTAACATACAGAGACAAAAGTCAGTGTCAGACGGAAGGGGGCGGGCATGTGGCTATATTCTGGAGGCAATAGGTACCAATGTGAACTCGATTTGCACCCGTAGACAGGAGTACATCATTGATTTAGAACCAGCACTCGTGTGGACACGAACAGGACGCAAGGATATGCAGAAATGTTGTTCATGACGCGTTAGTTACCATTGCTGCCTGTTCATTAGAAGGAGGAGAAGCCCCAGCATCCGCAGACACACGTCTCCATCTGTTCCTCCACCTGCTTGCTGTGCATTAATCACACCTACACCTACACATACACATGGACAGTGCTTTGAACAGCCTTTGGACATATGTCAACACGGACACACACTGACCTCTCACAATCACAGGCCAAAGCAGGCCGGGCCACATCTATCTCGCTCATACATTAAGAGTATGAATGTTAGCCTGCGTATACAACTGCTGCCTTAAGTCTTGTGTTATTCTGTGAGTGTGGGGGGCATTTAATAATATTTATTCATGGACAGAGCCCACTGTAACATTCCCTCCCATAATACAAGGGGAAGAAAAATGAAGCCGTGGCAAAGGATTTGTAAATTTAATATGCCAACGAGAGTCGCACGACAACAAAACTTTACAGTCCTATAAAACATATGGCAGAGGGAACACCTTCATGCTTTGTTTACTGCGAACAACACTGGGATTTTCTTTTTTACTGGTGTGCCTCTGACCACTCAGTGATTAAAATGGCCATTACGGCCAGACCCCCACCCTCCACCAGTGTCTGGCTGACATATGGCATTGGAGGTAATGCAGATAAAGTCCTTTAAACGAGCCTCCGTAATACAGAGAGTAATTTGCGTGAGAGGGCCATGAATAAACTAATTGAAAAACGAACTGATGAGAACCATTAAAGGAAAAGCATTGGTTTGGGGAAATGAGAGATGCTTTCAAGTCAAAAATTAACTGCAAAACACACATGCACGCACACACGCACACAGACAAATCCAATATGCTAAGGCTTTGGAAATGTATTGTGATGGTGGAAGTGAAAAGTAATTACTGAGAAAAAGTTATTTAACATTTTTGAAGAGGTCTGAATACTCCAAATTATAGTTATTCCATTGTCAAAGTGACCAAAAAATAAAGTATGAAATGTGGGGCTATTTACTTAGTTGATCCAAAGAAATGTAATCAGCAACTATTTTAATTTAATGAACTTGCAGCTTTTTCCTGTCTCAGGTTATATTAAACTGAATTTCCTACAATGAACTTAACTTAAATTCTAACAACACGATGATGAGCCCGACTCTGCCCGACTGGCCCATGCGGTTGATTTCACTGTTACATGCAAACTAGGGAAAACACAAAACTGGCATCATGTAGCATGGGTTATGAATTGTACGGTCTCTCTGTATGCTACAATTCCATGTCCCTAGTACTAATGCTGCCTTTTAGGGTTGTTTTTCACAGCAGGGAAGAATAAAACACCTCAAAGTTTTGGAGCAGCAGCAGCGACAAAAGGAGATATCCGGCATCAGGAAACAAATGTGCCTTCAGATCTTTGCTGTATTGACAATCAGAGGGGGGGGGGGGGGGGGGGGGGGGGGGGGAGTCAAAGACTCACGCCTCTATTCCAGCCGGCTCTAGAAAAGGAGATACCGGTCAGCGATTGAAGGTGAGGGACTTGGACGAAGCCATGACGCCTACAATCACTGGTACTATTGATCCTGTGGACATGAGATACTATGAGCCTATTTACTGTGGAGTCACCAAACTTGTCCTCCAACTGGTCGAACAACATTAGCAAAGCTAACACTGGGCCGACTGAATGGGTGAAAGGTGGACGCTGGCTGACTTCACGTTAAGTTGATGCTTGTTATGAGCTTGGGAGACAGGTCAGTTTTTGGGATGAAGAGGGAAAGCGTGTGATGGAACAGATCAACCCACAATTTGAGTGTAGTTCCAAATAAGATGAAGTGATCCGCCTGGTGAAAGTGATGGGCCAACGTCGGTCGAAAGGCAAGAGGGATCATTTGTGGATTAGGCTGAAATATTATATATTAT